>NC_090360.1:9826667-10151894 GCF_035084215.1 Heptranchias perlo
TCAACATCACTAAAAAAATTATCTGGTCATTATCACACTGCTGTTTATGGGACCTCGCTGTGTGCAAATTGTCTGCCACGTTTCCCACATTACACCAGTGACACTTCAAAAGTACTTCATTGGCCGTAAAGGGCTTTGGGATGTCGTGAAAGGCACTATATAAATGCAAGGCTTTCTTTCTTAGGTGAAGGGGCGGTGGGACGCAAATACCCACCTCCCAACTAAGAGCACTATTGCCACTCCTCGATTGAAAGTCAAAGCAACTCAGCAGGTTTCTGTTCATGACTTTAATTCCTCTCCCTTTCCTACTTGTCCAACGGGTAGCAATAGAAGCATTGTGACTAAATACTATCCTCCGGTCATTCCTTTGAAAAGATGGACATTTTTTTTTAGGAAAATACTTTGAAACCAAAAGAAAAATGTAATGGCCTGCAAAGTGGCTGCATAGTTCATTTAGCAGCCAACACTGGTAAGTTGTTGATTCCAACCATGGTTCTGTTTATTCAACACAGATGACTTGCCTCTTAGACCATTTTAATTGGTTAAACTCCTTCAGATGAGACGTTAAACTGAGGCCTCGTCTGCCCTCTCAGGAGGACCTAAAAGATCCCATGGCAATATTCGAAGAAGGGCTGGGGAGTTATCCCCGGTGTCTTGGTCAATATTTATTCCTCAACCAACATCACTAAAATTAGATCATCTGGTCATTATCACATCACTGTTTGTGGGATCTTGCTGTGTGCAAATTGGCAGCCGGGTTACCTACATTACAACAATGACACTTCAAAAGTACTTCATTAATTGTAAAGTGCTTGGGGATGTCCTGAGGTCGTGAAAGGCGCTATATAAATATAAGTCTTTCTTTAAATATTAGTTATCTATTTCTACATTAGACTGTGTATAATCGATCGTATGGCTGAAGCCAATTTGAAATTAACTCAACAAGATTATAATTGAAAAGTCACATTCATAAATGGGGTTTCAATGTCAAATTAGGATGCTCTTATGGACCAAAATCAGTATGGTGCCTTCCTTTTTAATATTTACTTTGTTTCCTTTAAAGAAAGAGATTTTTGCATTCACCAGTGAGTGCTGGAGATGGAACACTTTTCCATTACTTCACCCAGTGTCAGCGCTAAGCACTCCCAATTTAGGAATATGGGTTGCAGACACTTACTCCCTTTAGACTGCCTGAATGCTGTGTTTGAACCCTCTTGAAAAGACCACCACTTACTACACAACTTTCAATTTCATACACCAACCAATGGAATACGTGAGTCATTGGAAACAAATTATAACCAATTTGTGCTATGGAAGATTGCCGACCAGGGACAGTTTTAAAAGGAGACTGACCAGTAGTTAGGAGAAGAGACAGGAGAGCTCCACATCATTTTTCATGAAGTCATACACAAGTATTACAGTGGCATTTTCCAAACCAATGATGCATTTGACACAATTCATGTCAATGTAAGTGTGCGCTTGGCCTACAAAAAAAGGTCAAAAAGGTCTTATTGCCTTCATGGAGACTTTCAATCTCTTCAGTAGAAGCCATACTGCAATCCCATTCTTAGACTAAAAAAAGTGTTGTACCCAACTGTTGGTCAATTTCGAGACCCTTTTCCGCTTCCAATGCATTTTTTAAAATTAGTTTACTAATTCATTGAATTTTTCTCTGCAGAGAATGCTTACTACACTCTCTTCCGATCAGAAAAACAAAGTGTCCAACTGAGCAAGAGTCTTCTCCCCATGACTTTCCAGCTGCAGAAAAATTCAAATAGAGCAAGATGGAGAATGGCAATTCTGTTTTCTTCTCCTTGCTCTGCATCAGTGTGAAGTGTCTTCCTTCTTGCAATACACCCACCGCAAGGATTGTTTTTTATTTTAACTCTACCCATGCAAGGAATGTGTGTCTGTTGTGAATCATAATCTATGATTAAAATACGGGATCTTTAGTGAGGAAAGCTTCTAGCCACCAGATTAGAGCTAATAGTGAACAGTTAAATTGCAATCCCAAGCTTGTTTGAATCAGAGTTGCAATTAACTTTCAAAGTTGTCCTCTCTAATTAGAAACGTTTGTCAGTCCTCTGATTGAACACTAGATGGGAGACTGAAAGGAAAATATAGTTATGGATTTTAGCACAACAGTAAAGGTTTAACAAAATCAAATATTAGCTGACTCTTGCACTAAAACTTGGATAAATGAATTGCTTTGAGTTATTGATTTGCCATTTAGTTTTTTTTTAAATTGCATTTTCCATTACTGTATGCAATTCACACATTCACAAGTGCTCTTGCGCAGAACAGATATTTCTTGGCTACATTAATCCATGGCTTGTAGTGACTCTCTGACCATTATAACCCTCCTGTGTATCTACTTACGAGTGAATATGTTGTCATAGCATGAGCAAGCCTGCAAATAATTTATGTGCAAACAGAAATGATGCTCGTACCAATTAGAAGCCTATGCAGATATTATTAAATGATCTTGGACAAATCATGTTGAATTATTTTATTTTATACATGTATTTATTTGCAATATTTGGAAGCGCTGAACCAATATGAATGAGATTTGCCTGTGAAGTGCACATTAAATGGATTGTCACCGGGTCAGATTTGAAGTATGAGTCTTTAAAGAACCAGGATGAAAATAAATAGATTATAATTTCCAAGTGAAATAATTTCTTGAGGTTGTCAAGCAAACGTCGAACACTGGGAAAGGAAAAGGACATGGAAAGGAACAGCTTGTACGAAAGATTTATTTCTGTTTGGCCAAACTACACTTGTGAGCAGTATTGAAAGTGAGCCTATAGCACCCCCTACCATAACAGAGCAGTTAATATGCAGTTGGTGTTTGATAAATAAAATGCTCAGAATACATTTGCTATACAAACAACATTTGAACACTTAAGATATAACATTTATCTTGTGAAAATATAGCCTTGTATATTTTAATAGGAAAAAGCTGCAGTTGATGTAATGCACCAATTCTTGAGGATGGCTGTTTTATAGTGACAGTCAAATTCTGTTCTTATGACAGAGTTCCAGGATTTTTACTATGCTTTGATTGTAATATTCTGCAGTTCTGTCCATCTTTCTGTGAAAACTAGTCAGTGGCCTTGACCATAAGGAATTTAACCTCAGCCTTCACTTATGTCAAGGAATTGGCAATAGGAGCCACAGGCAGTCTTTTTAAAAGTGCTGAAGTGAGGCTTTACTGTTCATTTTTTTACACTCATCTAGGTAAGGGATATCAGTGTTGGGGAATGGGTATTTTCCTTTTGAGGCACTTGGTGTCAGCATCAAGCACTCCTGGTCGGGTATACACAGCCATACCTGATTTACTAGAATGATACCAGGGATGAGACACTTCAGTTACGTGGAGACACTAGAGAAGTTGGGGTAGTTCTCCTTGGGGGTCAAGGTTGGGGGAGATTTAATAGAGGTGTTCAAAATTATGAAGGGTTTTGTTCGGAGCTAGTAAGGAAAAATTGTTTCTAATGGCAGGAGGGTCAGTAACCAGAGGAACTGAATTGATCACATTAGGGGGTTGAACAGGAGATTTAAAGAGTACTTTTTCCTCTCATTGGCACTGGGTTTTTTCTTTTTTTTGCCTCTTCCAGATTACATGGCTGCGGGCGAGGGTATGAGGCTGGGAGGCGGGCAGGGAGGTCAGAAGTGTTGAGTTATCATGGTGTGGTGCAGGCTTGATGGACCAGCTTGTCTTCTCGTATGTTCGTAGGACACAGATTTAAGATAATAAGCAAAAGAACCAGAGGGGAGATAAGAATTTTTTTTTTTTTAAAACACAGCAAATTGTTATGATCTGGAATGCACTGCCTGAAAGGGTGGTGGAAGCAGATTCAATAGTAACTTTCAAAAAGCAATTACATACTTGAAAAGGAATAATTTGCAGAGCTATGGGGGAAAAGAGCAGGGAGGTGGGACTAATTGGACAGCTCTTTCAAAGAGACTGTACAGGCACAATGGGCCAAATGGCCTCCTTGTATACTGTATGATTCTATGATATAAAAAATGTTGCAAATAAAACTTGTTTGGGAATTGGACAATGAAGGACACTTTTTAAAAAACTCATTTATGGGATGTGGGCATCACTGGCAAGGCCAGCATTTATTGCCCATCCCTAATTGCCTTCGAGAAGGTGGTGGCGAGCTGCCATAGTGGTTATGTTACTGGACGAGTAATCCAGAGGCCTGGACTAAAATCCAGAGTCACGCGTTCAAATCCCGCCACAGCAGCTGGCGAATTTAAATTCAATTAATTAAAAATTTGATTAATTAAATTTTAAAAAATCTGGAATTAAAATACTAGTATCAGTAATGATGGCCATGAAACTACCGGATTGTCGTAAAAACCCATCTGGTTCACTAATGTCCTTTAGAGAAGGAAACCTGCTGTCCTTACCCGGTCTGGCCGAAATGTGACTCCAGACCCACAGCAATGTGGTTGATTCTTAATTGCCCTCTGAAATGGCCCAGCAAGCCACTCAGTTATAAAATCTCACTACAAAAAGTCATAATAAGAATAAAACCGGACGGACCACTAGGCACCGGACATGACAACGGCAAACCAAGCCCAGTCGACCCTGCAAGGTCCTCCTCACTAACATCTGGGGACTTGCGAGAGCTGTCCCACAGACCAGTCAAGCAACAGCCTGACATAGCCATACTCAGAATCATACCTTTCAGCTAACGTCCCAGACTCTTCCATCACCATCCCTGGGTATGTCCTGTCCCACAGGCAGGACAGACCCACCAGAGGTGGCGGTACAGTAATATACAATCAGGAGGGAGTGGCCCTGGGAGTCCTCAACACTGACTCTGGACCCCATGAAATCTCATGGCACCAGGTCAAACATGGGCAAGGAAACCTCCCGCTGATTACCACCTACCGTCCTCCCTCAGCTGATAAATCAGTCCTCCTCCATGTTGAGCACCACTTGGAGGAAGCACTGAGGGTAGCGAGGGCACAAAATGTACTCTGGGTGGGGGACTTCAATGTCCATCACCAAGAGTGGCTCGGTAGCACCACGACTGACTGAGCTGGCCGAGTCCTGAATGGCATAGCTGCCAGACTGGACCTGTGTCAGGTGGTGAGCGAACCAACACGAGGGAAAAGCTTACTTGACCTTGTCCTCACCAATCTACCTGTCGAAAATGCATCTGTCCATGACAGTAGTGGTAGGAGTGACCACCGCACAGACCTCGTGGAGATGAAGTCCCGTCTTCGCACTGAGGACACCATCCAACGTGTTGTGTGGCACTACCACCGTGCTAAATGGGATAGATTGAGAACAGATCTAGCAGCTCAAAACTGGGCATCTGTGGGCCATCAGCAGCAGAATTGTATTCCAGCACAATCTGTAACCTCATGGCCTAGCATATTCCTCACTCGACCATTACCAACAAGCCAGGGGATCAACCCTGGCTCAATGAGTAGTGTAGAAGAGCATGCCAAGAGCAGCACCAGGCGTACCTAAAAATGAGGTGCCAACCTGGTGAAGCTGCAACTCAGGACTACATGCATGCTAAACAGCGGAAGGAACAAGCTATAGACAGAGCTAAGCGATTCCACAACCAACGGATCAGATCAAAGCTCTGCAGTCCGACCACATCCAGTCGTGAATGGTGGTGGACAATTAAACAACTAACGGGAGGAGGAGGCTCTGCAAACATCCCCATCCTCAATGATGGCAGAGTCCAGCACGTGAGTGCAAAAGACAAGGCTGAAGCGTTTGCAACCATCTTCAGCCAGAAGTGTCGAGTGGATGATCCATCTCGGCCTCCTCCCGATATCCCCACCATCACGGAAGCCAGTCTTCAGCCAATCTCGATTCACTCCACGTGATATCAACGGCTGAGTGCACTGGATACAGCAAAGGCTATGTGCCCCGACAACATCCCGGCTTTAGTGCTGAAGACTTGTGCTCCAGAACTAGCTGCGCCTCTAGCCAAGCTGTTCCAGTGCAGCTACAACACTGGCATCTACCCGACAATGTGGAAAATTGCCCAGGTATGTCCTGTCCACAAAAAGGACAAATCCAATCCGGCCAATTACCGCCCCATCAGTCTACTCTCAATCATCAGCAAAGTGATGGAAGGTGTCATCGACAGTGCTATCAAGCGGCACTTACTCACCAATAACCTGCTCACCGATGCTCAGTTTGGGTTCTGCCAGGACCACTCGGCTCCAGACCTCATTACAGCCTTGGTCCAAACATGGACAAAAGAGCTGAATTCCAGAGGTGAGGTGAGAGTGACTGCCCTTGACATCAAGGCAGCATTTGACCGAGTGTGGCACCAAGGAGCCCTAGTAAAATTGAAGTCAATGGGAATCAGGGGGAAAACTCTCCAGTGGCTGGAGTCATACCCAGCACAAAGGAAGATGGTAGTGGTTTTTGGAGGCCAATTCTCTCAGCCCCAGGACATTGCTGCAGGAGTTCCTCAGGGCAGTGTCCTAGGCCCAACCATCTTCAGCTGCTTCATCAATGACCTTCCCTCCATCATAAGGTCAGAAATGAGGATGTTCGCTGATGACTGCAGCGTTCAGTTCCATTCGCAACCCCTCAAACAATGAAGCAGTCTGAGCCCGCATGCAGCAAGACCTGGACAACATCCAGGCTTGGGCTCATAAGTGGCAAGTAACATTCGTGCCAGATAAGTGCCAGGCAATGACCATCTCCAACAAGAGAGTCTAACCAGCTCCCCCTGACATTCAACGGCATTACCATCGCCGAATCCCCCACCATCAACATCCTGGGGGTCACCATTGACCAGAAACTTAACTGGACCAGCCATATAAACACTGTGGCTACAAGAGCAGGTCAGAGGCTGGGTATTCTGCGGCGAGTGACTCACCTCCTGACTCCACAAAGCCTTTCCACCATCTACAAGGCACAACTCAGGAGTGTGATGGAATACTCTCCACTTGCTTGGATGAGTGCAGCTCCAACACTCAAGAAGCTCGACACCATCCAAGATAAAGCAGCCCGCTTGATTGGCACCCCATCCACCTCCCTGAACATTCACTCCCTTCACCACCGGCGCACTGCAGCTGCAGTGTGTACCATCCACAGGATGCACTGCAGCAACTTGCCAAGGCTTCTTCGACAGCACCTCCCAAACCCGCGACCTCTACCACCTAGAAGGACAAGAGCAGCAGGCACATGGGAACACCACCTGCACGTTCCCCTCCAAGTCACACACCATCCCGACTTGGAAATATATCGCCGTTCCTTCATTGTTGCTGGGTCAAAATCCTGGAACTCCCTTCCTAACAGCACTGTGGGAGAACAGTCACCACACGGACTGCAGCGGTTCAAGGCAGCGGCTCACCACCACCTTCTCGAGGGCAATAAATGCTGGCCTCGCCAGCGATGCCCACATCCCGTGAACAAATAAAAAAAAACTGCTGCAGTCCGTGGTGAAGGTTCTCCCAGTGCTATTCGGTAGGGAGTTCTAGGATTTTGACTTAACAACAATGAAGGAACAGCAACATATTTCCAAGTCGTGCTCGTGAGAGACTTGGAGGGGAATATGCAGGTGGTGGTGTTCCCATGCACCTGCTACCCTTTTTATTCTACATGGTAGAGGTCACTTGTTTGGGAAGTGCTGTCAAAGAAGCCTTGGCAAGTTGCTGCAGTGAATCATGTACATGGTACACACTGCAGCCATGGTGTGCCGGTGGTGGAGGAAGCGAATGTTTAAGGTGGTGGATCGGGTGCCAAGGAAGCAGGCTGCTTTGTCCTGGATGTCTATTCTGTCGAGTGAATGTAAGTATACAGACTGCTACTAATAATTAAAAATTGGTATGTTATTTACTTTGCTTAATTCAAAGTGAGAGTTTAGTGGTAAAAATAATTAGAATCATAGAAGTTTACAACACGGAAACAGGCCCTTCGGCCCAACATGTCCATGTCACCCAGTTTATACCACTAAGCTAGTCCCAATTGCCTGAACTTGGCCCATATCCCTCCATACCCATCTTACCCATGTAAATAGAATTAAGATATTTAGACTCTACGTAGGGAAAGAATATGGTACAAGTTGTATTATGAGGATATCCTGTCACCACACAGCATATTGCTACCATACTTTAAACATGTGGCTCTTGTGCATTGAAAGATGGGCTATACCCGATTTATGTGTTCGAAGACTCTACAATGAAAACAGAGAGCACTTATTTAATTACCTAAAATACCATCCTCATCTAACAGGTTCTGTAACTACACAATTGCAAAAGCATCATCTTAACCGATGCAGGACCTAACCACTGCAAGGTTTTTTCTCCCCATCATTGTCTTTATAGCCCACTCATCTATGTGTATCCTCCAGATGTATAAGTGAACGATCCAAACCCCAGACTGCTCAGCAGGCAGTACCATTCAAAGGAAACCATACAGCTAATGAGTTATTCCTCCCCCAGATTTCCAGCAACCCTGGTGATAGTAATTGTTATTTAAAGTGAACGAAAGCTAACAGAGGATTCAAAAATGAGTTGCATAGGCACAATTCAGACACTTCATTGAACAGAAGAATGACAGAGGCTGAAGAATTTTACACTTAAGAAAGGAGACTTTCGAAACTCAACTTCTTTTAACTGCTGAAAAGGTAGAGGAAATATTATACAGGTCATCAACCCAAAACATTAACTCAGTTTCTCTCTCCACAGATGCCGCCCGACCTGCTGTTTTCTCCAGCATTTTCTGTTTTTATTTCAGCTTTCTAGCATCCACAGTATTTTGCTTTTGAATCATTCCTCAGGTTTTTTTAAAATGCTGAAAAAATTGGCAATGTCGCTTCAAGCAAGTTATTTAACTCTAAGTGGAGGGCTAGAGTACACAAATATAAAATTAACAAACGTTAACAAGATTTGAAAGGGTTCTCCCTCCCCCCACACAAAAGCAGCGGGTGTGTGAAATAGACTCTCAACTAAAGCAGCTAATTTAGTATAGAAATCATAGAAAGTTACGGCACAGAAGAAAGCCATTCAGCCCATCGTATCCGTGCCGATAGTATCAATTAAGAACTGAGACAGGCAACCAAAAGCTTGGTCAAAGGGGTAGGTTTTAAGGCGCGTCTTAAAGGAGGAGAATTGGAGGTTTAGGAAGTTCCAGAGCTTAAGGCCTAAATGGCTGAAGGCATGGACGCTAATCACGAGGCGAAGGAAGTGATGAGATGCACAAGAGGCCAGAGTTGGAGGTACGCAATCCTTGGAGGAGGTTACAGATAAAGGATGGAGCAAGGCCATGGAGGAATTTGAACACAAGGAGACTTCTGAAATCGAGGCTTGGCTCGACTCGACTGGGAGCCAACGTAGGTCAGCGAGCACAGGGGTGATGGGCAGATGGGACTTGGGGCGAGATAGGATACAGGCTGCAGTTTTGGATGCACTTAAGCTTATGAAGCACGGTAGATTGGAGGTCTGGAATAATTGAGTCTGTAGGTAACAAAAGTATGCATGAGGGTTACAGCAGCAGATGGGCTGAGGCAGGGGCAGAGATGGATGATATTACAGAGGTGGAAATAAGCGGTCTGTGTGATGAGGGTCATAAGCTCAGCTCTGGGTCAAACAGGACGCCAAGATTGCAAACTAGTCTGGTTCAGCCTGAGACAGTGGTCAGGGAAGGGGATGGAATCGGTGGCTAGGGAAGAGTTTGTGGCAGGGACTGAAGACAACAGCTTAAGTCTTTGCAATGTTTAATTGTAGGAAATTTCAGCTCATCCGCAACTGAATGTAGGATAAGCAATCTGATAACAGAGACAGTAGAGGTGAGGTACAGTTGGGTGTCATCAGCATAGATGTGGAACCGGACATGCTTTCAAATGATGTCGCTGAGGGGCAGCATGTAGATGAGAAATAGGAGTGGGCCAAGGATAGATCCTCAGGGACTCTAGAGGTAACCTGGTCGGGAAGAGAAGCCATTGCAGGAGATTAACTGGCTACGACTGGATAGGCAAGTACTCCATGGAAGTTGCATATAATTTATCGCAACTTTTAAAAAAGAAATCTACCATCTGCTTTTGGTCAGTCAGTGGAGAAAAAAAGTTGATTGCGAATCATGGGATTAAGCATAGGATGAAATATCAGCCGTTGGGCGATACATGAGCCGGTTTGAAATAGGGACGTGGAGATGATCAGCTGAGAGGCTCCAACTGGCTGCCCTTTTCCAACTACTAATGTAGTTCACAAATTAGCAAAACATTTTTGGTACATTAGATTGTGCACTCAACTCTTGGACTTCGGTTAAAACTCAGCCCAGACTGATGGGATGAAAGGGCCTCGTCCATTGGCTGCAAAGGCCCTATGGAAAAATTTAATCTATGCTGGTAGTTTAATTTTTCCCCATTATTAATACCACTTTATAATGAATTTGACCCCTCCCCCAAGTGTGTTGCCATTTGTTAGAATGCACAACACAGCCGATTTGCATTCTCTGAAGTAATGTCAAGTCAAAGATTTGTTTTGTAAGATCTTGAGTCAGCTTGCTTTCTGTACATTAACAGCTCGAATCCAAGCATGGAGAATCTGCACCATATAACCAAAAGATAACAACATTTCATTTTTTATAGAATTTATTTGAGAACGTAGACAAATAATTAGGTGGTGATCTTTTGTTGTTCGCCTGTTAGCAAAAAGAAAGGACAAATTGTTAAAGTCTGCACCTTTACATCATCCATCTGGCATTGCTGTTAAGGGCTACATGTTTACAAACCATCTGCACCATTTTCAAAACTTCAAATTATTACGCAATTTAAAGAAATATAGCTAAATAATTACAAGGTTAACAGGCAGCTACACTTCCATTACAGAGTAATAATTTTTCTTACAAATCAGTGTCATTCCACCTAAAATGCAATCAAGGATCAATAAGTTCATTCTTAAAAACTCACATTTCAAGGAATCGTCACGTCTTTCCCCATGTTACTGTGGCAAACAAAATAAAGTTAAAAAAAAATTAGTCAAGGCCATTTACAAGAGCAATAATATTTCAAGATCTTTTATAGCATGGTGTCAAAGCATTACAGCATCTATCCACAAACCAAGAGTTTTCTCAAATTGCTGCAGGGAGGTGATGTGACAGGCTAAATACTGCCCTATTTAGGGGTTGAGGAGGAGAGGAAGTCAGAGGAGATACAGTGCCCAGAAAGCTTTGTATACCTCTGAGCTACTGATTAAAACAACGCTGAGGGGCCACGGAGTACCTGCTCACTCTTGGGTTCAAGAATCTAGGAGAATCTTTTTTTAAGAACTTAAAATATCCTCAACGATTGAGTAATGTACTATTCCCTCCCCCTCCCCCCCATTTTATGCACAATATCCGAGTTGCACATAACAGTTTTCATTTCGTACTCGTGTTGGGTACCAGGCACTACAAAAATCTCAAGATGTGACTCTCTCCAGAACAGGATGGGCAGGAGCCAGGGAGTACCTAGTCAATTACTTCCGCACCCCTCCGCACAAAAGAAATTAACTCGAAGGAGAGGAATGAAAATGGAAGAGTGACAGGCATCAATCTAAATTACAACCATAACAGGGAGCTCCAATGTATTATGCCACATAACAAAAATGTGAAACAATTACGTTTAAAATCATGTGCTTGACGAATTCTGGATTTGAAAATTTTGCAGTTAACTTAACAGTGTAGGCATGAGCTTTGTGAGAGAAAAAGCAACAGTGACAGATAAGGCATCCTCAATGATCAAGACGATGATACATTTCAAGAGAGAAATAAAACCTGTTGCACTCTGCAGGAGATTCTCCATACTTAATTTAAATGAACACCAAGTTTAGAAATATAACTGAATTATTGTTGGCATCTAAAGAACACCATAATGGCTATATATGTATACAAGAAAGGTAAGGATTTAAAGCCTTGAATGTGATTTCATACCAAGCATAATTCAACATGCACTGCATATAAACCATGCACTTTTAATAAATCTCAAATGCTGTACCTAAACTTGTACAAATTACACTGTGTTTTACAATGAACTGAAGTCAAATGTCAAGCTCAATTTTACCACAGGGTCCAACATTTAATCATAATTGAGGACAGGCCCCTTCCTTTTGGATGCCTAATATGAATGTTGAGGTGACTGATAATCTAATCTCTGCTAACCTGTTACATAAATACTAAGCCTCTTTTCCTGCTCATTTTCCCCCTATCCTATATTGCATTATAAGAGTTCATGTTTTTTCTAGTGAAATACACTTTTACTGAAAGCAACAGTTATGTATACCTCACTACAAAACTGCAGGTATTTTGTGTACTTTATGCTCAATTGAAGCTCAAATTAAGCTTCAGTAAACAGCTCAAAAGGTGAGCTTCAACCATTTAAAGTTGCCAAGTTTGAGAGAACCACTTCACAATGACCAGCAGATGGAGCCTGTGTTCATTTTTACCAATAATGAAAAAGTCTACAGTACTTAAAACTAGGTGGCAACATACCGTATACTATGCATAACCACATGCCTCTTGCATTCTATTTGCTATATGAGCAGAAATAGCCATTTATTCCCTCAAGCCTGTTCCACCATTCAATTAGATCATAGCTGATCTGTATCTTAACTGCATCCACCCTCCATGATTCTGGAACCCTTAATACCCTTGCCTTAACAAAAATCTTATCTATCTCAGTTTTGAAATTTTCAATTGACCCCTAACCTTAACAGCTTTATGGGGGAAAAGGGTTTTCCAGATTTCCGCTACCCTCTTCATGAAGAAGTGCTTTCTGACATCACCCCTGAACAGCCTAGTTCGAATTTTCAGGTTCTGCCCCCTTGGCTGGACTCCCACCAGACGAAATAGTTTCTCTCTATCTGCCCTATCAAATCCTTTAATCATCTTAAACACCTCAATTAGATCACCCCTTAAGCTTCTATACTCAAGGGAATACAAGCCTAGTTTATGCAACATGTCCTCATAACTTAACCATTTTAGCCCCAATATCATTCTGGTGAATCTGCACTGCACCCCCTCCAAAGCCAACATATACTTCCTGAGGTGCGGTGCCCAGAACTGACGGCACTACTCCAGATGGAGTCGAACCAGAGCTCTGTACAGCTGTAACATAATTTCCACCCCTCTTGAGATAAAGGTCAACATTTCATTAGCCTTTTAAATTATTTTTTGTACCTGTCCACTAGCTTTTAGCGATTTCTGTACTGGGACCCCTAAATCTCTGCTCATCCACAGTTCCTAGCTTCTAGCCATTTAGAAAATACTCTGATCTAAGGTACAAAGTGGATGACCTCACACTTTTCCACATGCAACTCAATCTTCTATAGTTTTGCCCACTCAATCAAATCTATCAATGTCCCTTTTTAATCTTTCTATAGATTAGCTATCAATGTATTCTCCACTGTAATAACCTTAACAATGCCCTAATAGCATGTCATTCCAACTGGACATTTGAACATTTTTAAATAAGCAATTTTATATCCACCTTCAACTAGAAGACTGCAAAGGAGCTGCACCAGTAATTTCTCCCAGCAGTGTGAGGACAATAAACAGGTCAATAGTTGTTTTTTAAAAATTTTCCAGATACATACATCATATAAAAGTTTGCTTTATCTGATATAATCCAGAAAGCAACATGACTTTGCAGTTCCAAGTGAAGGATTCAAATCGATGAAATGTGAACTTACTTAATTTAAAATATATTTGCTTCAAACTCATAAGCACTACTTTAAAGCTGTATTTACACAGCATACAAGTTACACTGGAACAAACAGCCGTGAGGTCCATTACATTTATACTTTTAACACCTAAAAAGGTACAAGACTGCACCAGCTGGACTTGTAGATCTAAGACAGGTTGCAGCACTTCTAAGAATGGTTGCATCACCTTAAAACCAGTACGACACTCGCATGAAATTCAGTCAAAGGAGATGTTTTTGGACAATAAGGACACCTGTGTGCAGATTCATTTTCAATATTCCAAACAAGGTACCCATCGCTGTTTCTTCTGACATCACACTTGTTATTAAACCAAAGCGCAGGTTCTTTTAGACATTATTAACAGCTGTCAATCAGTAATTTTCCCTCACAAAATGACAATTATATTTAGTGTCTTGTCCACAGGCACGATAAAAATGATGCAACTACTGCACAGAAATTTCAACTTGGCATACTGTGACTCGATCACAAAGCTGCACCAAATCTATGTGAAACACAGCCATCATGCAAAGCACTAAGCAGGGCAATATTAAGCAACACATCTAAATATACAGGGCAAATCTAAGTGACGTGCAGTTTGTATCACCACACTCATGCTTAGACTCCAATACCTGCCACTGATGCTTCATTTCTGATGGACATATTCCACAAGAGCAACAAGAAAGGCAAAACAATGTTATTGACTGAGATAAAAGAACAAATGAGACAAGCAACTCTGAAAACTTAGCTATTGGTAACCAGCAAAGAACACTGGAAGATTATATATCAAACGAAGGGAAAGAATGACCTTTTAACCATTTTATCGCACAAAGTCACAACAGTTTACTGCTAAATTCTAGTTTCGCTGAAAAAAAAACTAGACTTACATACTCTAAACCAGGGGTGTCCAATCTTTTGGAGCTGGTGCCAGGTACAGGCATCAAAACCAGCCAATGGATAGCATGTAACAGTAATGTGAGCCCCATGTAGAAAAACAATACCGTGGGAGTGGGGTGGGATGTGAGGGAATAAAAAAGGACGAGCCCTCCATGCACACAAGAATGAGCTCCCCCCACCACCCACAAAGCCTAAAAACCTGGAAGCTTCAGCTCTTCAAAATTCATGGACTCTAAAGACTGGTAAAGCCTGCCCTCAATTTGGTCAAAAATTAACCGTGAGCAGCCTTTTCCAGAAATTCAAAGCTGAAGTTGCGTTGGCGCATGGCACCACCAGGAGCTTTGCAGGCTGGATCAAAGAGGCTTGCGGGACACGTTTAGACACCCCTGTGCTAAGCTGCATTAGTAAGCACCTGCAGTGTGAAAAGACTACTTTGATAGGTATTGAGAAGCTCATTATTTTCAAACAAGCCACTTTGGGAATGTGAGTCAGTGGGACAAATGGCACTTACATCAAATGCCACGCCAGATCAATCAACTATAAATGTGCATATTTATATTTGTGATTCTATGTAGCTGCCAGAAAAGCCAAACTTATTAGTAAACTCAACATGAAAGCACCGACACACAAAATGATTAATTACCTTCTGTGGTCCAGAAGAGAAAAGATAGCAAACATTGAGAACAAAGAAAAAACAAAACTGAAAAGCGAAGCTCTCAAATGGAAATAGTTAAAACAAAAACGGAATTTATGGAACAAAATTCAAAGCACGATTCTATTTTCTTTGCTGAAGACTGCTTTCATACCTTCTTGCCAGCACCAACGTTAGCTTTAGCTGTACCCCGAACTTTCTTCATTCTGTTCTTGCGTTCCTTTCGCTGTTTCCTGGATACCTTCTTCCTCTCCAACAGACCGTGCTAAAACACAATGGGCACAGATCAGTAAAGTATACGAAGGCAAATACCTGTAAAACTCAGATGGGAATCTGCATTCTCACCCTCGCCAGCCTGTGTTTAGGTTCATTCTTCTTAGCGTAATCCAAGGAATCATAGACCATGGCAAATCCTGTTGTTTTGCCACCACCAAACTGCGTCCTGAAGCCAAAAACGAACACGACATCAGGCGTTGTTTTGTACATTTTTGCCAACTTTTCCCTAATTTCTGTTTTGGGGACTGTGGCTTTGCCAGGGTGGAGGACATCGACAACCTATATTAAAATAGAATTTTTTTGAGTGAGTACAATATTGAAATTCATTCATATAAATTTCAATATAATCAAATTCTTACAATGACCAAGAGGCACCTGATGGTGTACCAAGAGGCATTGCCAATGTCAGGAAGCACACATCTCAATCCCCAGTGAGCTACCAATATTAGAAGATGCATTAGGGAATGAACTCAACAAGAGGAAAAGATATTAAGGCAATAGCAACCCAGAATGCTCTGGCACATCTTACCAACCTGGCACATGGTTGGTGGCATTGTTTTGCAGGCTTCGGGGGGAGACGGCAAAAATCAAGTGAAACACCATAAAGATCACACACATGTAGATATAAGTCAGTGATTTGTTTCACGTTTCCACTACTCTGTTTGAAGAAGGTAGAAAAGCACCACCTATGTGAATCAGGTAACATTGTGACCGAGTGAGACTTGCTACTTAAATGACCGTTTTCTCACCGTTGCCTTGCACAAAAGGGTATCATGAATTTCAGGAGTCCTGGCTGAATTCAAACACTGATGTGAATGGACTGTTCCATCCCAATGCATTACATCCTCTCCTTTATACTATGGAGAATGACTTTTTATTGAAACAAAACAGCAAAAGGACCACAATTCAACATTATTGTTTTTCTACCACAAAATTCAGTGCAACCTTTTTCTCTTGCCAACCGAAATTTCAAATCACAATCAATGACGATCCAGAGTGAGCAAGCAGTTGTTTCACCTTTAAAGCGTAAAAGCTCAGAATATATCAACTTTGAGAAGTGGAATGAGTAAAAAAAAAACGCATCAACGTTAAAGCTGCACAAACAGGTCTGACCATCGCAGTCAATCAGTGATGGACACTTCAACACAAGTCTTAGTAGCAATCACATGGGACTGGCTTCAAAATTTCAAATTGTTCCATCACATCAATTTCAGCAGCTAACCTATATTAGTTCCACAACACTGATGCAAATCTGTAAACAGATACACTATTTAAGGAATTTACAAGCTAGTTACCAATTATTTCTGGAGGGAAGAACTCTGAAGACCCAATGCAGAATAGCAAAGCTAATGAAGGATTAGAATGATCCTCAGGCTTGCACAGGTACAATTTTCCTTTTCATTTGCAAACTTAGCAGTCATTTTTTTTTCCCAATGGAGAAACTCAAGTGAAAGTGCACCACCATGTTTGACAAGAATAGGAAACATGGTAAAGCAGGAAGTATTGATGAGGTAACACTAAATCTTGGTTCTTCAAATACTGAAGATTGTAGGAAAAAGGGAAGAGTAAGGAATGGAAGGAGTTCCACTAGGCCTTGGAAAAGAATGTGAAAGTAGGGACAGTATGATGAGTCTCAATTTCAATTAGTTCACAGGAAAGCAGAAGAATGTGTCGGGCCATAAGCTTGCAGTTTTGGAGAAACAAGACAAGGAAGTTAAGACAAACACCGACAACAGTGGTATTGATGCAAGTAGTGTGCGAGAGGGAGAAAGAAAATTGATCACTTCTCAGGTGAGCGTTTCTTTGTGTCCTTATGGAAATACAACATAACTGACAAAGGGAAAGTAAGATATTTCTACTCACCATTTGCTTGCGTTGGAGCAAGCGGTTTGTCATAAACTTTCTGGTTCTGACAGTCACGGTGTCGTTCTACAATTTAGAAACAGCAAACATTTTAGGACATGTTGAGCACACGAGTTACTTCTGAACAATAAACTGGAGTATGATTCTCTGCTAGCAGCAAGGTTACGTGTCAGCCTTGGCTCAGCAGTAGTACTCTGACCTTAGTCAGAAGGATGTGGGTTCAAGTCCCACTCCAAAAACTTGAGCACACGATCTAGGCTGATACTCCAGTACAGTACTGAAGAATAACTGCACTGTTGGAGGTGCCGTCTTTTGGATGCAACGTTAAGCAGAGGCCCCGTCTGCCCCCTCAGGTGGGCATAAAAGATCCCATGGCACTATTTTGAAGGAGGAGTTCTCCCCGGTGCCTGGACCAATATTTATCCCGCAACCAACACCCAAGATTATCTGGTCATTATCACGTTGCTGTTTGTGGGATCTTACTGTGCACAAATTGGCTGCCACATTTCCTACATTACAACAGCTACGACACTTCAAAAAGTAGTCAATTGCCTGGAAAGCATTGTGACGCCCTGAGGTCATGAAAGGCGCTATCTAAATGCAAGTTTTTATTTTACTTAGGGACTATTCAAGACAAATACTGGGGCAACAAAGGCTAGTCAACTTTCATCTGTCTGCAACACTGGAGATATGCTTCGACCACGAACCTCTATCACTAACACTGTTCTGACAGTTACACTGACTATTGGACATCAAGTCAAAGAGTTAGAGCTTTTCCCAACTGAACAGACACATACCCATCCTTTTCAACTCCTGTCTTGAACTGCGTACCCTTTCCCCCAACTTCATGCCTCTTCTAGGATGCTTGCTCAGTCTGAACCTGACTGCATAATTACTGTGCCCTGTTTGATGCTTAGCTTAGGGTCAAACCCCATATCCTAACCATCACAAAGACCACCTCTGCAATATTGTCCACCTCCATCTCTACCTCACTCCCACTGATAAAACCCTTTTCATGCTTGTGTCACCTCAAGGCTCGATTTCTTCGACATTCCCCTCCTAAGCTCCAACCTAGACTCCCAGCTCATCCAAAATTCCAGCATCTACAACCTGCCCCCTGCTCTACTTCTGCTACCTCCTCTGGCCCATGTGGCAGTCTGAAACCATGACATGGAGCCTTCAGCCACTTTGGCCTTAATCTCTTCACCTGATATTTCTCTCCCATTTAAGAGTCTCTTCAAAGCATATTGCAACCAGACTGTCTCTCAACTCTTAATACTACTGCTCAGCATCCATGCATTAAAGATGTTATAAAAATGCAAGTTGGCATTGTTGTTAAAGGAGGAGATAGCCAAAAACATCTGTAAAGGCAGTATTTTTCTATTGGGAAACAAGTTAAAATAAGTACTACATCTAGATTTGAGTTACACTCCACTTGGACTCTCAGCTTTATTGTGGTCGACAGCCTCTGGAGTTACACTCCCGTTTTACCTCCCCAAATCATTTTAACATGAAAGTGGCAGTATGACTGCACTCCTAATATAATTGCATCTCACTCCAAATGAGGGAGTGTAAGTTCATTAGCTCACATAGTAACAGCTCCACCTTCAAATAGCGACTTGAAGTCACACACTGCACAACAAATTCAGACCGACTTCACATTTTCATTGCTGACATCCTCAGTCTCAGGAACACAGACCAACCCCCCCACCCCCACCGAGGGGCCAGAGAGACCGAGCCACACACCTGCACCAGGACCCGGTCTTCACACAGAAAAAAAAGTCACTTAAAAATATCTAAACCGAACCGTTGAATCGGGCAACTACAAGTTCAAAGAGTGCATTTGTTCAAGGAGAACGCCGGCCACTCGGCGGCCTGAAGAGCGAACAGGCCCGCGGCCGAGCGCGAAAGCCTCCGCTCGCGACTTTTTATCATATTCGGTGAATAAATAAGACACGGTACCAAAAAATACATCGGCCAACGCACTCAGCCCGCACTCGGCCACCCATCAACCCCCGGCCCGAGGGCGGATGGCCGCGGATGGCGGTGATTTTGATCGGATTCACCGAGCCGTTTCTCACCATCTTTGCTGCCGCCTCGGTCCTGGGCTCGGAAAAGGAAAAAGGACCCCACGCCTGCCAATCATATGCGCTCCGCGGGGAGGGCCACGCAGCTGCCTGATTGGAAACCTTTACTTGCCTCACACACTTTTAACACTAATTTAAAATAAAAGATATTTGCAGGAAGTATATTGCAGGGGGCACAGTCTAAAAATTAGAGCCAGACCTTTCAGGAGCGAGATTAGAAAACATTTCTACACACAAAGGGTGGTAGAAGTTTGGAACTCTCTTCCGCAAACGGCAATTGATACTAGCTCAATTGCTAAATTTAATTCTGAGATAGATAGCTTTTTGGCAACCAAAGGTATTAAGGGATATGGGCCAAAGGCAGGTATATGGAGCGAGATCACAGATCAGCCATGATCTTATCAAATGGCGGAGCAGGCATGAGGGGCTGAATGGCCTACTCCTGTTCCTATGTTCCTAAGTACGTCCATTTTTTTTTCTTAGGATGCTGACTGTGTGTTTTCCCCATTTTAGGATCATAGAATCATACAGCACAGAAGGAGGCCATTCAGCCCATCATGTCTATGCCAGTTCTTTAAAAGAACTATCCAATTAGTCCCACACCCTTGCTCTTTCCTCATAGCCCTGCAAATTATTCCTTTTCAACTATATACCCAATCCCCTTTTGAAAGTTACGACTGAATCTGTTTCCACCACCCTTTCAGGCTGTGCATTTCCATATCATAACAATAATTCTCCTCACCTCCTCTCTGCGATCCCTCGATGACTGGATCCTAGTGCGTAAAAAAAAAATCTGAGTTGTGCAGCATATCGGAACACTAATGTGCTGTGCTATGGACAAATGGGACATTTGGTTTGTGATTTCTTCCTCCCCCCTATTTCTATGAGGTAGGGTTGCCACTCGTCCTGATTTCATCTGTTTGGGCCTTGAGTCCCATGTCCTGATTGAACGTTATAGGGACACTCATTTGTCCAGACTTTCAGTTTCAGTTGCAGTTTTTTGGACAAACTAGATAGATTTACCAGCATAGAATGTGGTGGTTTTGACACGTCTTACAAGATTGATGGTGGCACATGAAAACTACCTAGTCACATACATTCCTAGAGGCACTGTTGGGGAATAACATTAATTAATTTATCATTTGTCAGTGTCATCTGCTCTTCCACCGGTGCTAGTGCATTCTGCAACGAATTTCTGGTGGCAACAGAATGTTGTAGAACAACTGTGTTTGGATTTAGTTCTTTACGGTACCTCCTACATTTTCAGAAATGAGGATCACATATAGAATAATACTCTCACGAACTCTTTTTTTGCTAAGTTGCGTATTTAAAGAAAGACTTCCATTTATATTGCGCCTATCACAACCTCAGGACGTCCCAAAGCCCTTTGCGGCCAATGAAGTGATTTTGAAGTCTAGTCACTGTTGTAATGAGGGAAACACAGCAGCCTATTTGCGCACAGCAAGGTCCTACAAACAGCAATGTGATGACTAGGTGATCTGTTTTAGTGATGTTGGCTGAGGGATAAATATTGCCCAGGACACTGGGGAGAACTCCCCTGCTCACCTTTGAACAGTGCTGAGAGTGTGGTAGCACTCTCACCTCTGAGTCAGGAGGTTGTGGATTCAAGTCCTACTCCAGGGACTTGAATACAAAATGTAAGCTGACACTCCAACGCAGTTCTGAGGGAGTGCTGCAGTGCCAGAGGTGCCATCTTTCAGATGCGATGTTAAACCGAGGCCCTGTCTGCCCTCTCAGGTGGATGTAAAAGATCCCATGGCACTATTTCAAAGAAGAGCAGGGAGTTCTCCCCAGTAGCTTGGCCAATATTTATCCCCCAATCAACACCGTAAAAAACAGATTATCTGGTCATTATCACATTGCTGTTTGTGGGACCTTGCTATATGAAAATTAGCTGCTATGTTTTCTACATCACAACTGTGACTACACTTCAAAAAGTACTTTACTGATTGCTTTGCACTTTGGGACATCCTAAGGTTATAAAAATCGCTATATAAATGTAAGTCTTTCTTTCTTTAACTCAGGAGTCAGGTCCCTTCAGAAGGCTGTTTCACATGGTGCATGGGCTTTGCAATGGATGAAAAATAACTACAGTTCAGCGTGAACTCTGGTTCAAAAATTGCTTAGGCAGACTACTGGATCTCTTAGAAGACTCAATACTATGAAAAAACACAATCTGCCACTCAGTCTCTCCTAACATTAAACAGCCACAAACTTCAGAATAGCAGTTCTCTTCTAGCTGGGAAACCGAACAAAGTGGCTCTCCAGTTGGTTGTCAAGTCTGAGAAAAGTTGTAATTTCAATTAACAAGAAAAATATATTTTTTAATAAAGGTAATACTTTACACTGTAAGAGCTGCATTACAAATTTGGAGGGTCTGTTAGAGCTGCAACCATCAGTCACATCATCACACCAGCATCCAGTAACAAACTCTTTGAACATGATGCAACTCTTAGTCTAGCGATGGAAATACATTTTAGGTAAACACTCCTGCCATTTCCGAGTGGTTACAGCTGCATAAAGAACACGTATGTAATTTGACTTGGCAAAGGTTTCTAAATATCCAGATTTGGAAACAGGACTACTATTTGTTCACCCACCCTATTACTTGACAGATACCATTGTAATACTTTGGGAGCAAATAAAGAAAATATATTATGTTATGTGCAGATAGTCTTCATTGCTCTTTTTCCAAATACCGAAAAGAGACAACTCCACAAATCATGTGATAAATCAATAAATAAGGATGTCAAACAACCAGGAAGTGACAGGAGTGAAATTAATTACGACAAAGACTGATGCTGAATGTAAACAGTTGGTTATTTAACGACTAACAAACATTTAAACCAAAATGAGCATCACTGCAAAACGAATGAGAGTTGGCAGATCTGCTAAACAACGAAGCATTGCCTGGCACAATTTCAACCAATTTCAATTCTTGGAGTTTCCTGCAGTCTGGCAGCACCCGCCCTCGCGGTGACGTGTCCCCACCCTCGGCAGGATTGGTGGATTCAGCTGTCAATCATGATGCTCCCTGACAGTTGGCGGAAACGCATGCCGGGATTTGTAGTTCCCGCCTCCGTTTTTCACCATTCAGTTTCGGCTCCGCCCTACCCGCGGAAAACTACAGCGCTCGGCGCCTGGAGAGAAAGAGAGCGATCGGAGGCTGCGATCAAAGCAACAATGCCGGGGAGGCGGACATGACAGGTTAAATATAAATTGTTGACCAACTGTACAGTAAAGCGGGCCGGCGGGGTTTTAATTTGCTTCAGGGCCGCTCTGTGGTGATGGGGAAACCCGTTCCTCCTCCTCCTCCCCCCCCACCTTGACTCCGGGGCTTCTGGAAACTTCAGCCGCTGGCCCGTGCACCCCGCGCGTACCGATCGCGAGACTTGTCCGTTAGCTTCCCTCCCTCCGCCCGCCATCTTCCATTCGGAGCCGCCGTCCTGATGAGTTGTCGCCGCGGCCGAGTTGTGTCCGGAAGCGGCGGTCTGTGTGCCCGAATCCAGCCCCTGGTCATGACCGACTCTGGGCTTCCACAGTCGCCACGCTGACAAAAAAAAAACATAACATTTTTTTTGTTTGGCCGGGGGTAGATTTAATTATCTTCATTATTTTTGATTTTTTTTTTCAAAAGAAAAAATATATAGTATATAATGAGTGCAGTGCCTGACTGCGAGCCCATGAGGAAAAGATTCAGGTTGGAAGTTTGCCCATCAGCGCCACAGCAGCCCTCCTCTTCCACCAACTGTCAGCCAGAGGAGAAAAGCGCTGGCATTTTAGTCCGCAGGAAAGGTCTGTAAACAGCCAGGAAAGGCCCGTCCTTGGTGCATACAGTAGCATTTCCAGGGGAGTCTTTCACCTTTTAAAACATCCCACTAATCGCCTTCCATACGGGACTGCAATGCCCATTCATTTTCAGGCAATGCAATTTTATCTGCTATAGCAAACCTTTTTTTTTTCCATGTACTTCAGGTGAAATATATAAGAAACAAAATGTACAGTTGTTGGGTAGGGTTGCCAACTCTGGTTGGACCTATGCCTGGAGGTTTCACAATAAGACCTCTGACCTCCAAAGATCTCTCCCACTCAAACAGCCTTGTTTCCTATCTTTTATAAATAATAAACAAAAGTGTTCAAAGAAAATGAAACAATGCCCCTATGATTTTTGTCCTGGGTTGCTTGCAGCAGTGTCCATGAGATTAATCTTTAATTTCTAGAGACTCCAGGACAATCCTGAGGGGCTGGCGGCCCTATTGTTGAGTGTGGCAGGCAAAATCATTCCCATCAGTTAACTTTGCAGTCCCTGTTGCTCAGCCAGTTTCCTATCTTCTTGATTTAACTCGTTGCTTTATTTACATCTGCTCCTCTTCAACAGCAGTCTGTTGAGTCCTCTCAAAGATCCAGTTGTTAACATTTGCTGCACTAGGTGGCAGATTCTTTCACAAATCACCAAACCTATGTGAGAAGTTGTACTCTGGCATTGTTGCTGCTTTCTTTTCACGCATAAGTGGAATTTTTTTTCTACGTGCAAATGCCATGCTCTGAATTAGTGCTGGTGCAAAGTAAATTCATGTCCAAAGTAACTGTTAAAGATTTTTTTTCTGCTTTACATGATTCCCTGAGAGGATGGGTAAGGGAACTATTCCCAGGCCTGCGCGAATGTTGCTATTGAGAAAACTGAATGTGGGTGGCACAAGTTGACTTGTGCTGTAATTCTTGCATCATTTTTTATTTTCTGATTGTGTTTTCCTCTTTCTGTGGGGAGATGCTTGGCACTTCTCTCTGGCGATGTGGCTGTGATTGTAAACTGTTACTTTATATTGAAATTTCTTTGAACACAGTGAGATATATTTCTATTTCTTGATGAGCAATTAAATGCACTTCTGAATTATTTGAGATTTTGGAACCATGACTCAAAGAATTATTGTCAAGGCCACTGAATCACAGTTTACATGAAAAATGGACAGAATCAAGGAATTGAATCCCCAAAATAAGGATGCAAATTCTGGTATCCAGTAAATTAGAAACAGAATTTGATTTATTTAATCATCATAAATCAGTAGTTCTGATTTATGTGTGTTATATATATTCTCATGAAAGTCATTCACTTATATATTTCATGAAGCCATTATACCTTCATGTATATATTTTATGAGGCCACTGTACATTTGGATTTCACAGTGGTTGTGGGAAGAGTACATTGATATAGTTACGTTAGGAATATTGTAAATTTTCTGGACACAAATTGTATTTTTTAATTTAAAATTTTAATTGAACCTGGCATCAAAATATTCAGTGAATGCAAAAAAAATCCATCTTCTAAGCTCTCTGTATTCTATTTTGCCTTTTAAAAAAGATTTTTGTGCTAAATTTCTCCTTTTCCCTCCTCTAATGAAGGGTTTGACTCCTTCCTGGGGTACAGTTCTACAGGTGTTTGCTTTTCCTGCGCTACCTACATAAGTGACCATTTTTATGTCTAAGCCCGGCATTATGTTTTGGCAGGCTATTTAACCATGGGGATATCATAGCCAAGCACATGCCTGTCATCACTTGCCTCCCATGCAAGTGCATGTTCAGCAGGAGTTGCTGGATAGTGATCAGGAATGCAAACCTTAGTTAATTTTTTCCCCTTGGTAACGGGGGCACTGAATCCAGACACCTTGGTTAAGATCAGCTAATAACGCAGACTGGGGATCAAACCCAGGACCTTTCTGCTGTGTGTAGTTCAGCGACTCACTGGATAAACATAATGAGCCATTGGGGAAGCCACACTGTGTATTTTTAAGATAATTAATATCTCAATGTTTTGTCACTACTTTTTTCCATTTTAAAACAAATACTACAAACCGTTATTGAAGGTACCACCACTCTTGCTTCATTGATAACTATCTGGATTGCATGACAGTGATTCTGTTTAACAGATGTTGGTTTTCCTATGTTACTTCACACAAATGGCCATTATTCAAGTGCGAGCAAGACAGTGAGTTTTGTCAGGCTATTCGTCATTGAGGTGTATCGCTGCTGAGCCCAAGCCTGTCTTCAACTTGCATCCAACCACAAACATTTCCAGCAGGAGTTGCGAGATAGCGATCAGGAGTGCGAACCTTGGCTAAGTTTTAAGAGAGATCTATGGCTTTTAGCCTCCAGTGGGCTAACTAACGCAGTAGTTGCTTCCCCAGCTGTTAGCCAAGCTACGCATGCTGGCCTTATGTTCATGAACTGAGGCTTTAAAAGAATAAAGGATGCGCAAACTTACACTTGCAGTTGTTTCACAGTGGGAGTGGCTGATGTCGAAACCATGTTGCAATATTAGCTTCTTTGGTGCTTGGGACCAGGAGTCAGTATTGCAGGCACACTTGACTAAAATTGTTCTGCAGTGCACATGCATCATTTCAGCACAGGTCATGGATAGATATTGAGACTTTCCTGGTCTGTATGGCTCCATCCATGCATGTATTTACCTGCTGAGCTAGTGGGGCAAGACCTGACATTTTTTTCACGTATTCATTTGATAATTTCTGACCTAGAAGCCAGAACTACAACTTTGAGATGTTGGTGATGCTATTAAATGGCAGAACAGCCAGTTTGACACTAACCAAATGGTAGAAAAAGTGATTCCTCTAAAATATTGTCAGAAAAAAGATTCCAGACTGTGCAATAAGTGTAGCCCTTGTTTCAAAATTGTGATTTTTCTGTTAAGCATAGTATTACCAGAAGTTCAGTCAAAAAATTATTTGAAGCCTCAATCTATATATCTATATAATTAAAATTTTTGTGCACATTGCTCTTTTCTGATTGGTTTCTGAGATGGTTTAAGCCAATCAAGAAAGATTTTTATGGCTAAGCACAACTTGCACACAATTCTTTCCAAATCTCAGGTGTGTTTGCCACCTCTGATCTTTCTTTGTGTAACATCTAATGAACTTACACCATATTATGCAACTTAATGCCATGGAGATCCATGAGGATTAGGTGTCTGCCTTGGCTCAATGGTCACACTGTCACCTCAGAGTCAGGTTTGAGGGTTCACGCCCCACTCCAGAAACTTGAGCACACAACTTAGATGAACACTTCAGTGCAGTACCAATGGAGTGCTGCATTGTCGGACCTGTCATCTTTGAGCAATTTCACTGAGGTCTATCTGCCTGATTGGGTGAATGTAAAAGACATAGAAGATTCTGTGGCACTATTCGAAGAACAACAGGGGAGTTCTCCTAGTGGCCTAGCCAACATTTATCCCTCAACCAACATAACAAAAACAGATTACCTGGTCATCTACACTTCAAAAGTAACTCATTGGCTGTGAAGTGCTTTGCGACGTCCTGACGTGTTATATAAATGCACCTTCCTTTCTTTATTACTGTTTTGTACTAACTACTACTTGTGGAAGTGGATGCTTATTCTATGTCGGAGTTGCTGTTAATGAAATGTAAAGCAAGTCATAGCTTAAAAAAAAAGTTGAAAATAATGTGTAGGATGGAAAAGTACAGAATGTTCTGACCATGAGCTGATCATGCATGAGGTAATGTCTTGATCTTAAAAAAAGATACTGGAATTGGGAAATAACACACAAATATGCAAGTGCTCCTTTGAATAAGTAGAAGTCTGTGAAAAGAATTGCTTCAGTCAAGACAGCTACCCTTTCTGAGATGTAAACAACTTGGGTATATAGGGGAAAATTAGGGGAAAAGTACACATCAAGAATAAGAAATGAAGAGATGATAGTCAGCATGGGTTAAACAGTTAGTTCTGTAATACCTGGATGGAATTAATACAACAGTACCATTAGATTTTTTAAAAATTGAATTTGAAATCATGAATTTTACAGTATTGTATGTTTGATATTTTGTAGGCCAAAAACAAAAGTGGGCTGATTTGGCGACAGACAAATGTAAAGATTTAAAGATGGACCAAGCCAGGTATGATCCTCTATAATGTGTATTGCTTGTAATGTGGTAACTCCTGTTGTGCTTTAATGCAGTCAGTTTCCCCAAGAGTGTGGTGCAGGACGATATAGTTCAAATCCTACGATGACAAGTTGTAAAGTAATAAAATGATGATGAAAGCTGTTAGATTATTGTAAAACCCAACTGATTCACTAATGTCTGGCGTATGTGCGATACCAACCCTACACTATCTGCGGTTGACTCTAAATGCCCTCAAGGCAGTTAGGGATAAACTAATTGGAAGTTAGTCACATGATTAAAGCAAGCTGGGGATCAGAGCAAAACTTTGTAACCACAGTATTGGACTCTTAGCTTGGGAGGTCAAATTGGGATTCTTGACAGGAATTCACATTTGGTTTTCCCCAGGGTATTTGGTTAGGTATGGTGTCTCTCCACAAAACTCAAATGCATCTCCTTTTGGACAATCCTAGGATCAGCAAGGAGTATTCATGGATTAAACTATAGCTCTCTAACTGTGGAGGATACACTGGTGTGTAGTTTTTGAAAAGTGTGGGGGGTGGGTCTGCAAAGTGGCAAAGGATGAAAATGTAAAAAAAAATAGTAGTTTAGTTTAACAGGGTGAACAATTTATTAAATACACATTTATATATATTTAAATAAGTTGATTCTTCATCTCAACATTGTATGATTTTGCAGCACTGAACAAACACTGGAAGTCAAAGATGGAGGATTGGAAGAAACTCCTAATGAGAGTGGAAACGTGGATGTACAGACAGTCCAGTATATGCATCAGAGCAGTACGTTGAATACTTCAGAAAATGATTCCAACAATAGTAAAACAACAGAGTACTGTGAATCCGAAGAGAAGACTAGAAAGCAGAAAGGGAAAAATCCCTTTGGTTCAGAGGCCAATAGATTTGAACAGACCACCAAAAGTGTGCAGTACACACACACTTCTGAAAGTGATAGAGATAACCAAAAAGCACCAAGTACCAAAGTGGAAAGTTCTGGTTCTGGAGAAAACAGTAAGAGCGTTACCCTGGATACAAAAAAGTACAAGACACTTGAGGCATGGGTAATAAAACCTGGTACAAAAGGCTCAAGGAATACCACAGTCACCCAAGCTGGTGAGCTAATCGCTGTTAAAGAGGACCATCACATCAAAGACCCAGAGGCCGTGAACTCGATTGAAGATCCATTTGATGAGATGTATGTTGTTCCTGAGAGTCCGCTCTCTGATTCTGGCTGTGAGCAATATATGCCTGGTCCAAGTGGAACTGGAAAGCAAGATAACGGGAAGAGAGACACAGGAGATTGTTTCCCCATTAGGAAAGGGACTGAGCCTATCTCGCCTATGCAAGTAGATACTTCAGGTAATAGTTCCCATGAATCAGAGACTGAACATACTTGTTTATCATCCAAAGTTGCAGAAGGTCTAAAGGACACCTCCTTTACCCAGAAGGCTGAATGTGTTAATACTTACTTTGGTAATAAAAAAGATGAAATGATGGAAGTGGATGAAGACATAAAATGTCTCTTTGAGGATCCATTCTTAAAGGCACACTCAAAAGCATTTTGTGGTTTAAAGGATGGCACACATGAAGCATTGAAGCCAGAGCAAAAAATAAACCCATCAACTAGTTCATCTTCACAGATGGGGAAACAGAAAGGTCCTTCAAAGATGCCAACAAAAATCACTGACCATTTTGAGTACCTGAGCAGGAAGACACAAAGGATAAAAGACAACAGGTACAGTTCTTCTTTTGATTTTTCCATGTTCCAGGGATCCATGTGTACAGAGAAAATTTCATCAGTGATTATGAGATCGAGCAATTCCTCCACAAGTGCGTGAGGTCCGCAATGGCCAGTGAGTTGCTGAGCCATACAGACGAGAATGGTTTCTATTTCCACTCTGAACTGACATAATTAATCTTAGCCAGGGTGATGATGGGATACTACAATTATCTTCAGTGCCCCTTGTTAGAGAGTGGAAAATCAGCCAGGGTTCCCATTCCTGTTTGCTCAACCAACACTTGCTAGGAATGCATTTGTGGACATCTGGTGAGGATGGGCTCTGGCTTGGCTGTGATTTCCTACTCACTAGAATTGCATACAGGCGCAGTAGACTCAAACATAAACAAAGGCCTTCGAGGTAAGATGTTGGAGAGTGATCGTGGGACTATAATCTCAGAAGAAGTCACCAACTTTAGCAAAGGAGGGGAGCAGCGAAAATTAGGGAGAAAGAGAAAAAAAATGACTATTATTTACCAAAAAGATATGCAAGACCCATAATTGGTCACATAGGTTTTCTTTAGGCGGGAAAGCATGTCAGGGAAGGTATACTGTCTGAGATATTCTCTGTGTGTGGGGATCCTGGGAGAACCTTTTACTACATCTTATAAAGAAATCTAACATTACGCTCCATGCTTTTTGTAATCTCTGTGGTGACTGGCTATTTTTGATTTTCTTTTTCCTTTCATGTGCAGCATCTTCTATTTATTGATGTGACAAATTATATCAGTGCACATATCATATTTTGTCATGTTGCACCAGTGTTATCTTTTACTATCTAAGTTTCAACATGCATCGCGATGGTTGTGTTAAATAAATGATGAGGTAGTGCTATGACTTAAATAGCAATGACAAAGTTGCTGCATGCAGTATAACCTAATTGAAGTGAAGTTATTGGATATAAGGTAGAGTTTGATAGAGGTTTAGGAGTTACCTAATGCCAATCCAGGGACTGAGTGGAGCAGTTCTCATCCCTGTGCCATGAGTTTGAATAGATATTGTAGTGGTAGTCATGTGAGCTTAAGTTTGGGCATTGTTGCTTGAGCTCCTGGTGGGTGCAGGTTCACGGTACAGTTTCGCCAACAGTTTTACATCAAATTCAGTGTTACATAGTGTGGGCAGCAGGAAATGAAAAAAGGGCTTTGATGTATTGCCGTGATCTTCTGATAAGTTTAAAGTAGAACACTAACCATTTTAGAATTCAAACCTTTATCAAAATTCAGAAAACTTCGTACAGAATATGCTAAGGACAGCAGATTTAATAAAATTGAATCTTACACCATTCGTTCTGAAAAGTTCTTTGTTTCTCAGTATAGAACTTATTAATGACATCTAGTGATAATACGCAGCATTAAGTTGATGAAGCTTTTGGTCATCCGTCTTAATATTAGCTTGGTGATATTTTTTCCCTTAAGCTTCTACGCAGCTCTTTGGAATGTTTTTCTACATTCATGCTGCAATATAAACACATTGTTGTTGACCTAGCAATGCTTCACTGTTAGCAATAACTTTTAGCAAGTTCAGTACGTAGCTGTAATGCAATAAAAGTAAGTAAAAGTCTTTCTACCAAGTATTTTGAACTATGTGGAGTTGACTGGAGAAGAAATTGAGCTTAAAACATTATAATATTTTTGTACTTGCTTTGTCATTAATTGTGGATTATCTTCCTGTTTTAAAAATGCTTATGCATGGGCGCATTATTTGAAGTGTTAACAGCAGAGTCCCACCCTCTGTCCTGTTAGTCAGTAAATCTGCATTCTGGATAGTGAATACTAGCTGGGACCATTTTTATTGGTGAAATTGGGTTGTAGTGAAGTCAGTAAGTAAATGCAAGGAAGGCAGTATTGGCCTACATACCTCTCCCATCTTCTGCCCAGAAATTGCTGAAGCCAATTGCAGTGCCCCATATCCCCCTGTCCAGCTAACAAGGCACAGATCATGGATCAAATCTGTAACTTTTCAGATCTATATGGCCCAGTACACACTAGGTGGTGCATTTACCTATTTAAGCCATCCAGGACATTCCCAACTTATTTTGTTGTAAGTTAATTAAACCACACCAAGTGTTTTGTGATTCTAAGATATGAACATAAATAATTTAGAATAAACGGGAGACTTTTCAAAAGTGATACTTTTGCAGTATTTGATTATTGCGCACTTTTTAAAAAAGGAGTAGAGCTGTATTACTGATCTCCTACGTATGCCTAGTAATGCTACGAAGCTAGCATTGCAGATGTGGTTGTGTTTATGTTCCGCTCACTTAAATTTTGTGTTATCAGTAATATATAGCTCATTTATATTATAATTTGGAAGATTATGATAGCTCAAAGATCTACATGTGAAACAAAAGGAGTGCATACACTGAAATTCATTCACTGATCTCTTGAACTTTGATTGGTTGATTTGGAAACAGGAAGCAGGAAGCAAACAGTGGATGGTGGTTCCTGTGTGTGGAGTTGATTTGCTGAACTAATTGAAGGAGTTAGCGACTGAGCAAAGGCCTGTTCCTGCAGTGTAGCTGGATGAGATGCCCTGTCAATTAGCTGAATTTTACTCCAGCTGCAAATTAGGCAACTGAGCGAAAGTGATGTTTTAATGCAGAATTTAATGCTCTGTTGCTGAACAATTGTGGCTGTTTTTAAGTGTTTTGTGATCATGAAGGTTTGTAGAAAATGCTGTGAAGCTGTGGTATTTTGGTTGTTGCAGTGGGTGCTGTAGTTTTGTTGAATTTGCTAATTTATCAGATAGTTGTGAACAGTTCGGTAAATCGGCCTATAATGTATGGTGTGTAGAAGGCACAAAAAATGAGTGTTCCTACTTTTGCATAGTGCCATCACTATATCGAAGTAGAAGGGTTTAGGAGAGTGCTGTAGATGTTTAAGGAGCTTATCATAAGATATGTTACATTGCTGTTCCAGGTGCATCAAATATTATAAAAGGAGTTGAATGAAAAATTGCACCAGGAGAAAAGTTAAATTACAGAATTTGTGCACAATACAGTGTCTTTTATCCTTGCTTCCTGAAAAGAGGCAGTCAGGCTAGGATCCTAAGAAGTAAAACTCTTTTTTCCAGTTGAAGAACAAATTGTGTGGAAATGTGAAACCACAGCAACAGTGAAATGTTTGGGCTGAATAAGAATTTTCTACCTATGTGGTTTTGATTTTTTTCTCTCTCTCCAGGAGCTGGAAATGAAAGTGAAAGTAACACAGCAGTGCTCAGTTTTACTTCACAACCACAATTTGTTGCATTATCTTGCATAACAGGGTCAAGTCTGAAAATTTACGACACTGCATCTGCTGTGGCACTGTTCCTGTAGGCAGAGGATATGGGAGCACGTTAATGGACAATGTATTCTGCTGCTTAAGTGAATAATTTGATCTGTCCTTTCTTTTGAAGTGCAGTCACTTGTTATCTAGGCAAATGCAGCAACCAAATAGCACAGCAAGACTTCACAAACAGCAAATGAGATGAATAGCCAGTTATTAGAGTAGTTTTAAAGTATTAAAAAAAACAATTTGTCAAGGCAAATTGTGAAATGCAGTACACGGTACTGTGTTCTCTTGGAAGTATGTTGACAGGTTTCCTTGTGTACAGTCCCCACCACTTCCACCATCCATGCTTATCATGGGCAGCTGTCTATATCTGGCAAATAGCGCTAACCAATTGTCAATGCCAGTACTGGAGCTGCGTGGTCCTAGCGGAGCCCAAACTAAGCATCAATGAGCAGGTTATTGCTGAGTAAGTGCCACTTGATAGGACTGTTGATGACTCTTTCATCACTTTGCTGCTGATTGAGAGTAGACGGATAGGCCGGTAATTGGCTGAGTTGGTTTTGTGCTGCTTTTTGTGGATAGGACATAGCTGGACAATTTTCCACATTGCCTGGTAGATGCCAGTGTTGCAGTTGTACTGGGCCAGCTTAGCTAGGGGTGTGGCTAGTTCTGGAGCACAGGTCTTCAAACTATAGCTGGGATGTTTCAGGGCCCATGCTGTATTCAGTGCACGTAGCTGTTTCTTGATGTCATATGGAGCGAATCAAATCGGCTGAAGGTTGATATCTGTGATGGTGGGGACCTCAGAAGAAGTCCAAGAAGGATCATCTACTCAGCATTTCTGTCTGAAGACGGTTGCAAACACTTCAGCCTTGCCTTTTCAACTCACATGCTGGGCTCTGCCATCATTGAGGATGGGGAGGTTCATGAAGACTCCTCCTCCTCCTCCTGCTGTTGGTTGCTTAATTGTCCACCACCATTCATGACTGGGTGTGCTGGGTTGCAGAGTTTTGACCTGATGCATTGATTGTGGGATCGCTTAGCTCTGTCGAAAGCATGTTGCTTTTGCTGTTCAATATGCATGTAGTCCTGTGTTCTGGCTTCACAAGGTTGGCAACTCATTTTCAGGTATACCTGATTCTGCTTCTGGAGTGTTCTTCTACACCTCATTGAAGCAGGGTTGGTCATCTGGCTTGATGGTGATAGAGGAATGAGTGATAAGCTGGGCCATCAGGTTGCAAATTGTAGTGGAATACAATTTTGCTGCTGCTGATGGTACACATTGCCTCATGGATGCCCAGTTTTGAGCTGCTAGATCTGTTCTTAATCTATCCCACTTAGCACAGTGGTAGTGCCATATGACAGAGGGTGTCCTCAGTGTGAAGATGGGACTTGGTCTCCCCAAGGACTGTGTGGTGGTCAGTCCCACCAATTCTGTCGTGGACAAGCACATCTGCAACAGGTAAATTGGTGAGGACGAGGTCAAGTGGATTATCCCCTCTTGGTTCTCTCACCAATTGCCGTAAGCCCAGTTTGGCAGCTATGTCCTTCAGGACTCGGCCAGCTCAGTCAGTGGTGGTACTACCGAGCCACCCTTGGTGATGAACATTTGAAGTCCCTCACCTAGAGTACATTCTATGCCCTTGCTACTTTCAGTGCTTCCTCCAAGTGGTGTTGAACATGGAGCAGTACTGATTTCATCAGCTGAGGAAGGGCGCTAGGTGGTAATGAACAGGATCTTTCATTGTCCATGTTTAACCTGAAGCCATGAGATTTCATGGGGTCTGGAGTCAATATTGAGGATTCCCAGGAGCACTCCCACCCCAAATGTATAACATTGTGCCCCCAGCTCAACAGGATTGATAACACTTAAAATTTAAAAAATAGGACTAGAATTCTGCGTCGTAAGTTTGGAAATCAAGGAGTTTTACCTTTTGAGGAAGAAGTTTCATCGTTTTTTTTTCCCCCTTGCCTATTCACACTTGTAGTTTTGCATCAGTAGTGGCTTGCACTTCTGAAGAGGGATCTTGGATTAGCTTTTTTCATTTATTTGCATACTGCATAAATTGGCTCCTGATTTATGTAATGATCCAAGTTATAATTGATTAGTGTTCCCTACTTTCTTTTTGAAAGGGGGATAAAATTCAACAATGTGAATATGAGCATCTCTCTGTCCTAATTTTGTTTCCCAGCCTTCCAGTTTTGCAATATCAACAAGCAATTTTTTTGGTATACAACCCTTACTATATGTACTACCTATCAGACTCAACATTTCAGTCATTGTATGGCGATGAAAGTAGAATCATTGTGGATGATATTGTATCTCATCCTGTGAAGTGCACTTGCCTGCTTCTGACCTTGCCCTGCTTTCTTGTCAATTTTGGACCCTCCAGTGCTGCTCCACTCTCTCTTGCCTTGTGGTGTCCTGTCTCTACCTCTGGTTTCTTGTCTCCTGCTCCCAGATCTCTGGTTTGCTGCCATCTGATCCCTGTCTTTGTTCAATTGTAACAGAGCATGGATGTTGGCCTTATACAATAGTATCTATGGTATATATTGTCTGCAGTTTGATTTGGTTTTAGGCTGCTCCAAGCAACAACCATTTTCTTTAAAAGCTTAAAAGATGTACAGTGCACATGAAACTCAACTTTTAATCAATTCTGTAAAGTCTAGTGCATATGTTTTTTTTTGTCCTGGAAATTAGTATGGATATTGTAAGAAAATTTATAAGAAAGGTTGTATCTTTGAACATACTGGTTTTGAAGGAGAGCATTTACAGTCTTTTGGATCCAAAAATAGCTACTTTTTTGTAGGAAGATTGCAGTAATGTAATATCTTGTCATTTTATATAATAAACAGTAACTTACTGAACTGTTACACAGCAGCCTTATATTTTGTGAAAAGTTAATTCTGCTTCATGTATTTTTGTCAGCTGTTATTTTATATTGCGCACATCATTGCAGCACTGCTTTCAACTATCATTGCCAATTTTGTAGCAAATCAGCCTATACACACCACTGTTACAACAGTATGTGTTCTCAATTCAGTTTTTTTCTGTCATCTTGACTTTTTAAGCAAAATACATATAATGCCTGATTTCCATCCATAATGATCTGAGTTTTATGCAGAAAGTAGCTATAGATAGTGTTAAATAAAATTACTAGGTACTCTAGAAACATTACTGGCTCTAAATCGATCTGCTGTGTCTTGAGGTTTGCAAACTACTGAAGCTGCATTTTCTTGCATTCTGGATAGTTCCACATTGATGTGCCATTGGTGGTTCCTGTCAATATAAAAGAAGCAAACCCAGTACCTCCAATGGCATTGAGGAACCTGACATTTCACAGTTTCCAAGAGCAAAATCCAGTCTTCCATCATATTCGCTCTCCAACAGGCGTAATAGGTTTCCCAGTGGCATGGTGCAAATTTTTTTAAAAGAAGACAGTGACACTCATAAGCTGTGGTTTCTGTCTGCATGGCACTCTCCTCATACCCGACTGTCAACTTAAAAAGACCGTATGATGTTACCAGATAACTAGCTGCTGGTGTGTGTGACAATAGAACTGCAGTATGCCGACATTGACATGGCTTGCCTTAATTGGGTTTAACCCGAATTTTATAATTCATCCATCAGGGGTTAATTATCAGATTTAACCCTAAAATCAGAAGGAAACATTTTTGCTTATAGCCCTTGAGTAAAACTTTTACTGATTTCTTAGTAAATGCCTACTTTTTCTAGAAAGCCTTTGTGTTAGAGTATTTTGAAATGTCAATGAGGAGTAGCAGCACATAAGTTTGCTCTTTTTTAAATTTTGTTAAAATAAGCTTGTTAAAATCTTTGGGTACCATTAGACTACAGTGTTTTTGTACAGTCTACTTTTTCCTCCAGGGGTATATTTGCAATGAACTGAGCGTGTTGTGTAATTGACAGACAGTAAAGTACTACATCTGCAGAAGTGCTGCAGTAATGTGTGTATCCAGCAAGGAAAGGGACAGGAATCAGAAGCAATCACCTGCTTCTGGGCTGTTCATCTGGTGCCATCAAAAATGGAAAAGCCTGTAAGTGATGTTTGTGATTTTTTTTTAACATCCTCAAGTCAGTTACTGTGAACATTCTGTAATCACATGATTTTAAAATATTGCACAATGGCACATATCTCAAAAGCAACTATGTCTGCTTGTGGAAGTTGAGAATGTACATCAGCAATTGCACAGTTTGCAACTTGGGCAATCATGTGCTGAGATCATTTTCAGCCAAGTTTGTGTGAACTTGAAAGAAAGCAGAGGAATAAAGAAGTATTGTATGTAATCTTATTTGCATGATACTCATAGCCACCAAAAAATACTGCCATACTGTCACAATTAGTTGCTGTTTACCACCACTGCCCTCAGAAGGACACTTCATAGTGTTGTTGCTCTTACAAGGCATGGGAGAGTCCCCAGTTTAATCCATGACTTTACCATTTGGAGATTTTTTTGGGTTCCAAGACACCTCTTATGGTCTTTGCCATTGTAAGCAGTATTTCCCTAGTAGATAAGAGAATGATAGTGCATGGAAACCAAATTGGTGTCATGCCGGCTGCAGAATTTGCAAGTATTGGAGGCCAGAAGTGCCTTGAGTTGACCATGACACGAATGGTTCATTCTCTCTAAGCCCAGATATGTGAATTCTGTTTATACAGCATGCATTACTGGTTAAATAGTTTGCCCTTTTCATTTATTTTCCTATTGATTTTGGGCATCTGTAACAAGAGGCAAAAATCATGTCAGATTTTCAAAACAACATTAAAATAATGAGGGTACTTTTTTAAAAAAATGATAAGACACTTCTTAGGTTTTTAAACATCTCTCCAGCTGAAACTCATTTGGAAGCATAAATCACTGGTGTATACCACAGGTGAGTTGTATCAAATAGGATAATGAAGATCAACGCCACAATAAGTGCTTTCTCCCAAAGGTACTCGTTTAACATCCTGTTGAACCAATCCCATAATAGCAGAGTCTGGCAGTGTAGGATTTACTTTTTCCATCTGAAATATTCATTGAAATAACTGGGCCTTTTTTTTTCACTTTTGATTTGAGTGGAAAGACAAATCTGAACATTGAATCAGTTGAGTGAATTTTTGCTCACCTGGAGGATTACGTTTTTTTAGCTCGGTCTAGAAAAAAAATGTTATTACCTATTTAAGTTGTGTTAAGTTTTGTGTCCTTTGAATTTTTCCTCTGAATGTAAGGAATCCTGGCACTGTGATCTACAAATTAGTAGTTAGATTTTGGAGGCAGGTTATAGTATTTTTATGCTAACAAATGTTTGACTTTTAGAAGAGCGAATTGTGACGTGGAAAACAAAAGGCCTAACAGAGAAAGATATCCTGTGGATGTCAAATGGCTTGGAACTCCAATCTGTGAGATGCGACGAATGCCAGAATGCAGCGGTGTTTTGCCAGCTTTAAGAGCATCTGGCAATCATTCAGTGACCATCCGAGTAAGTTGAAATAAAATCTCTTTCCAAGTAGTATATTAGCTGTTTGAAAATAGGAGTACCCATCTTAATATTAAGTGTTAAGCTATTTATTAATCACTGTTACAGAAAAACTTAGCTACTCACTACCTTATCCAACTGAACCATTGGGGAAGCACCTGTGGCTTCTCTATAGTACTGACTTATTACTGAGTTTTGTACTTTGGGACCGAATATTGTTCCTTCAATATGTTAAGCATCTTGTTTTTCCTTTTTCCAAAAATTGTGTCCTTTACAGTACTTAACTGATTTACCATTTTTTAAAAAACTTATTTACTGTGCAGATCTCTCCTCTCCTCTTGAATCGAACAGCTCTACTTTAGAATAAATGTTATATTAAAAAATGAGGTACAAAAACTTGAAAAGAAACTGAGTTTCCAAAAAAAATAAAAGTTTTTAAAAAATCTTAAATGGCTGCTGAGCTCAATAACCAGATAGGTTTAGTAAGAAACATTGATGTGATTTTAATGTAAAATTGCACATAAAAATAAAGCAAATGTTTTCAAATGACCTGTATCCAGACAAGTTTGGAAAAGTTTTACATTAAAGCTTTGAGATATCACTGGTGCACTGTGTGTTGGGCACTTTGTGCCCTGGTCAAACCACATCTGGAGTACTGTGCACAGTTCTGGGCATCGTACCGTAGAAAGAATATACTGGCCTTGGAAGGAGAGCAGTGCAGATTCACCAGAATGTTACCAGGGCGCCAAGGGTTAGATTATGAGGGGATACATAAACTATGATTGTATTCCCTGGAATATAGAAGGTTAAGGGGTGATTTGATTGAGGTTTTTAGGATTTTGAAAAGAATTGACAGGGTAAGTAGAGAGAAACTTTTTCACTGGTGGGGGTGCCTAGGACAAGGGGACATAACCTTCAAATCAGAGGCAGGCCATTCAGGAGAGAAGTTAGGAAACCCTTCTTCATGCAAAGGGTGGTAGAAGTGTGGAGCGCTCTCCCACAAAAAGCAGCAGATGCTAGCTCAATTAATAATTTTAAATCTGAGATCGATAGATTTTTGCTAGCCAAGGGTATTAAGGGATATGGAGCCAAGGTGGGTGGATGGAATTAAGATACAGATTAGCCATGATCGCATTGAATTTGTTGAAATACCAAACAAATTCTACAGATGGAGAGGAAATTAGTGATTGATTCAATGTGCTACCTCACATACTACTGAAGGACTGGTTCATGAGTGGCTCTGGTAGTGAAAGGTCTCTTTCCTTCACTTTTGAGTTGGAGCTTGTGGATTTATAGTTAGGGAGACAAAACATGTGGTGAGAGCGTACTGTGATCATCAACTTGTAATGGCAGATAGGAGTCAGACTGAAAAGGGTTTAATAAAATCTAATTAATCAAATGTGGCTTGACTGGTTGCATTGTCAATTATTAAAATATGAGTTTGTCCTCGGTTCCCAGTTGTTTCTCTAGGGTTAGGAGGTTGATAATAGGATTTCACAACAGGAATAAAACCAGGTCAAATTTTGATGCCTGTGTGCTGGCAGAGACTCATGTTTTGGGTTTCAGCAGAAGAACCAAGTAGCAGGAAGGAGAGAAAAGCTGAAGGAGTATAGGGAGCAGTTTTAGGAATGGTGACACGGGACAGGTGGTCAGGGCCTCAGTGAACTTAGAGGAAAAGTTATAATAGTTCATTTTTATCAGTTCAGTTTACTTAATTACTGTAGCTCTCTTTCAACAACATGAGTTAAGCAGTAGACTACATTACATTTAATAATATCAGTTACTCTTTTTCATCTGCGTCCTTGGTCTTAGGGATTCTTGCCCTCTGGCTCCCACGAAACAATATATCTTCACGTTTGGAAAACAGTCAATCTTTGCAGAAGTAGCATGTTTAATAGTTGCAGCTAAATTGCTTTCTGGTTCATGGAGTAAGTACTAAAAAAGATTGCGAGGCAAAAGACATATATTCAAACTATTGTAAAATTATACAGAGTTCTGTGCTGGAATCTCTTTTTTGCATTTATATAAATGATTTGGACATAGGTATCCAAGGAATTATATTGAAGTTTGCTGATACTAAATTAGGGTCATGACAAACTGAGAAGGAATGCAAGAGGACCCAGACAAATTAACAGAGGGGACAGCTAGGTGGCAGATGCAGTTCAATTTAGAGAAATGTGAAGTAATACATTTTTAGGAAAGAACAGTGAACCTTTCCCTTAAGAGTGGAGGCACAAAGAGATCTGGAGGTTCAGATATGTAGATCTTTAAAGGTGGGAGTGTAGGTAGAAAAGGCCATAAAAAGGCAAATGGGATTCTAACTTTTAAACACAGGGGCATTGAATGTATTGAAACATAAAGTAAGTCATGCTGAATTTGTACAGCTCATTGGTGACGTCACTGTTGGAATATTATGTGCAGCTTTCGGTGCCCTCTTAGAAGAGTGATATTAGAGCTATGGAAAGGTCACAGTGATGATTCATTAGAATGACCAGGAATGGGAGATGATAGTTATGAAGAAAGGCTTGGAAAATTGAGGCTTTCTTTACCAGAACAGAGCAAATTAAGGGAGGGGGGGGGTCTAATTGATGTTTTCAAAATTCCTCATGGTTATTCTTTAGTACATTGGAGTAGTACATTGGCCTCAGCACTGCCGGGTTAAGGAAGAGAAAATCAGTGAATTTGCACACCTGATCATTCTCCAGTGAACCCTGCTGGAAATTGCACTGTGGACATTGGGTGAGGACAGGATCGAGCTTGTTTGGGATGCCCCCATTTTTGAATAGCCTGCTGATATTTGGCATCTAGATTTACACATGAATAATGCACACTTGGGTGAGGTACTGCAGATGCCTTTTGCTTCGTACACCAGCAAGAAATCGACATCTTCAGGATGGAGCTTCAGTTTGAAGTCTCTGCTAGAAGATGGCACCTCTGATGTTGCAGCAATCTTTCAATACTGCGCTGGAGTGTCGGCCTAGATGATGTGCTTGAATCCCACAACCTTCTGACTTGGGAGCAAGAGTGCTACCAACTGAGCCAAGCTGACAACTGTTGTCATCAATCGTTGATTTGCACACTCCCATTTCCAAACTTAGTAAAGTGGCTCAAAAGACTTTATACCAAATGATTACAGCACTTAAATAAATTAGAAACTGCAGTGAGAAATTAGCCATAGTTTTTGAAGCCAATTTTTGAATTGGCTAGATGTGCTTCTTCCCCCTAATATTTAAAGGGTATCAAACTGAGGGCTATTTCTTTTGATGTATATATCTGTTTGGTGCGAAAAACTGTTTTTTCCATTTTCTCCTACAGGCTATCTATCCAACTGTTGAAGTAACTTTTGTGCTTATATTGCAGACAGACTTGTTGAAAATTGGTGAGGTCCCTCGACCCTATCCTACGCATTTTAAAGATGCCTGGGATGACAAACACGTGAAAATGCCCTGCTCTGAGCAAAATCTTTTTCCTGTTGAAAGTGAGGTAAAGAATTGTCATGCTTTAATTAAACGTATTTCTGTGGATTTTGCAAATGTGCTCAACTGAAATAGAATTTGACTGCAGTTTACCAAGCTCAAGAATCCAAGCCAGATTTTCATATCTTTTCATTTTTCTGTAGCTTGCATAAAAGCAGTTCTCTGAATTGGCAAATAGTTAATTTAACAAGTTTGAATGCATAAAATACATGATCAGCATGGCTGTCGAAGCACTTTGACGGACTTCAGCTTGTTATGAACCTGCACGATTGATGGATAGATTTAACACTGCAGCAATGCAATTGAAATGAGAACAATAACCGAGGACGTAATTGTCATCGGGCTAGTCAGCTTGTCTCTTATGACCGTTATGAATGTCATTCTGTGATCAGCCAGCAAGATCGGTCTTTCAAATTCAGCAAGTGGGAAGGGTCATCTTATCATTCTACTCCCAAGTTGGTACTTATTTTGACACAGTGCTTTGCCTGGTGGTTTAGCTGGGAACTGGTGAATCATACCGAATAAAAGCCAGATGGATTATAGTGATGAGTCGTCTTGGGGCTCAACTATTTGTAGCTAGTTGGGAGGCAAGCACTTGCAGGTTCGTACCATCTTCTGCCACAATTTGAAATATTTTTCAATCTAGTTCTGGATTATTGTAATACAATCAAAGCTGCAATGTTAAATCCATCTATGAATCATGTGGATTCATACTGACTTATGTAGGCTCAATGAATTAAATGCTTCCCCTTTAAAGACAACTCGCTTACTTGTAAACGGATGAGCTCAATAAGGAGAAAAAGAATGATGTGGAGTTGCCACACGGCAACAGTCTAAAGATCATCATATTACCTTATATTTCTAATTTTTGCTGTGTACAAATGTTAGTGTGGGAAGAAGAAGATGTAGTTTTTGTAGAAATGTTGCTGTAATTTTAAATTGTATTTTACTTTAGAAAAAAATTAGTCATTTTTAATTGGGTTGTTTTGGAATCGTAATTCTTAACTTCAATCACCAGGTGTCACTCTAAGAGCAATATGAATACACAGGGCTTGATCTTGTAGATCAGTAGTGCTCAAGCTTTTTTGTCTTTGGGCTACTTAAGTGAATGCCATGGAGCCCCTTGGGACATACGTAAAGTTTAATTCACTAGTTCATTAATTTGTATTTATCTCGATGGTGCAAATTACTCTATCCTGTTACAAACTTTTCTCTTGAATACCTAGCACATAAATTGTATGTTAGTATTGTGCAGAAAACATGGTCATGCATGGTTCCACGTAGAATGCAGTTTTGTGGAACTTCTTCAATTAGTGTGTTTGAGTTGTTGCTGCTAAATTGTAACATTACATATCCTTAATGCTTATGTGAAAAAATGAAGCTTTTTGTCCATCATACCACAATTTTTTTTGAGATAGGGAATATTTCTGCACGATTGCGGGTTTAGTGGGGGGGTTGTCACTTAATGACACCCCATTATTTTACATGTGTCACGTAATGTTACGTTTGCAGCACCACACCATTTGACTATAGAGAACACTCACCCTTTTTAATATATAGTAGATTATTTTATTAAACAGTGTTTGCATTTCCAAGGAAATGTAAATTTTTAGAGGATGCACTTTTGAAATATCTTTGTCATTTGGTATATTGTATAAATTCTACTGCACAGCTTGTGAACATGCACCGCACTGCAACCTAATGTTAGTTTGTTTTATCTTTTCAGGATGGAAGCAAGATCGTGAGCAGTCGATGGGATTTGATTCGAATAGCACTGTTGCGAAAGTTTACCAACTCACTGGATGTAAAGGTGCAGTGTGAAATAAGGTTAAATCTGCAACTCCGGATTGCGGGGTGGGGGGGTTCACTAAGAAATTATTTGAAATGCATTTCTAGCAATTAGTTCTTTCGAACACGTTTGCATGTTGAATTAAACAATTCTCTTCCATTGTTAGTCAGGCAAGCATTTTGTTACCACTGAGATCCCCTCAGAAGACTGCATTTTCACTCCCTTGGGACATTTTGTGCAAAATCATGGCAGCTGATGGCTTTAACGGTGTGATTGTAGAAATTTGTGGGATGTTGCACTTAGTTAAATCTCTTGTCCTAAATTTCAGCTCTCTATGTGGTATTTTAGTAGTTGATAGGTTAACAGAATGGTCATCATTACTGTATCGTAGTTGTATTTGTAGTCGTGATGATAAGAAGTAATGAAAAAGCTTTCTCGCGTTTTATTGAGGAAACAATTACATTGATTGCATGCACTTGCAAGTTTATTATAACTGTCATATAATAATTGCAGTCCTCAAAAGGCTTTGGGGAAAGGGCAGGGAAATGGGTTTAAGTGGATAGCTCTTTCAGTTAGTTGGCTGAGGTGTGATGGCCAAATTGCCTCCCTCTGCGCTGTATGATTCTATGAAATCACTGCACGAATCTCTAACAATCTGCAAAGAATTGTCAGAGGCCTTACCAGTGTTGAGTTTTAAAATGATACCCTCCTCATGCTTCGCAAAGCTATGTTACCAGAAAATTAATATTCTGCATTTTTTCATAACTTCAAACTGTCTTATTTATGCCTGAGATTCCAACACCCAGCAAGTTATCAATCTTGACTGATCTGTCATGTGAGGCGGCACAAAGTGAATTTAAAACACATACTTGTTGAAAAAAGCTGTTCAGTCCTAGATTTTATAAATGGGGATGTACAGTGAAAAATCCAAGAGGCAATACTAAACTACAAATCATTGGTTAAAATATTGTGCACAGTTTTGGGGACCCTACTTTAGGAAGGTATGAAGGCTATGGAGAGAGCGCAGAAGAGATTTACTAAGATGAATCCTTACCACTCGCCTGGGAGGATCCTATCACAATAATGCTCAAGAAGCTCGCTACCATCCAGGACAGGGCAGTTGGCTTGATTGGAACCCCTGTCATCAGACTCAATATCCCCCCCACCATCACCAGCATACTCTGGCTGCAGTATATATGATCTGTGGGCTGCAATGCAGCAACTCATCCAGCTTACTTGAGCAGCACTTTCCTCCACTGTGACCTTGACCACCAAGAAGGAGAGCAGCAACGTTGTGGGAATACCATCTACTCCAAGTTTTGCACCAGGTTTCCCTCCAAGTCACACACCACCTTAAGTTGGGCATATGTCACCATTCCTTCATCGCTGCTGGGTCAGTATCCTGGAATTCCCTATCTAACACCATCACCATAAGGACTAGTGATTCAAGGAGAAAACCCACCATCACCTCCTCAAGGTATATTGGGATGGGCAATAAATGCAGCCTTGACAGCATCACCCATATCCCGAGAACAAATAAAAAAATAAAATAATGCAAGGGATGAGAGGCTTTAGTTAAGAGGTGAGAATGGAGAAACTGAGGCTCTTTTCATCAGTGTAGAGAAGATTAAGTGGTGATTGATAGGTGTTCAAACTTAGAAGGGGTTTTGACAAGGTAAATTGAGAAAAACTGTCCAGTGTTGGTGAATTGGTACCTAGAGGACTTAAATTTATGGTCATCACCAAAACAACGAAAGGAGAGGTGAGGACAATTTCTTGTAGGACAGGGACCAAAAATAGTGATAACAGCTTTCAGAAGGAAAGTGGATAAATATTCAAAAATTAAAAGGATAAAGGGAATGGGATGAGAGGATTAGCTCTTTCAGAGAGCTGGCGCAGGTCCGGTGGCCATTTTCTCATGTCAGGCAAGAGGGTAAATGTTGGTGGTCTGTTTGATTATGGAGCGTATCACAACCAAATTCAATGCTGTCCTCCCACATAAACACATTGGAGCAGGATGCTGATCATGATTTTTTTTTTGCTTTGCCATCCACCAAGCCAGTGATGCTGAGGCCAAGGAATAAAGCTGGAATCTTGGTTTTCATGGCTCTGTGGTAAATCTTGAGAAAGTAACTGAGATTTAAAAAAATACTAAAACAGAGTAATCTTTAAGTGTCGTTGTGGTTAAATAAAAAGAGAAGAAAATTCTTTGTGGTATGCAACAGTGCTCGAGAGGCAGATTATGGGAGTGCACTTTCAATTTGTTCAACTTTCCTTTAGTTATAATCAGAATTTTCACATCGTGTTTTTTTATAAATTTTCTTTGGATTTGCTCTATTTTCTCTCTTCGATTTTGTTTTTTTTCCCCAATTGTCATTAATTCTCTTTCTGCGATATGCTGGTGTTTTCAGTCCCTTTTTGTTTTTAGATTCAACCATATGCCGCTATATCTGCTTTCTTCTTGGCTTGCTGGTTTATCATTCCCTGAACTGCTCATCCTTGCCTTGTTTTGGTTCCTGGCTGGTTACATTAACTTACAGCAGGGGCATGCTTGTGGCATAACCTTGGCAATTATCACTGCTGAGAAAGGATTCTTTATTTTGAAACCAGTTGAATAACCAATGCTTGGAAATTATTCTTTTTTTTTTAAGGATGCAATACTGAAGTATAATGCAGGATTTGCCAAGAAATGGGACTTCACAATCCTGAATTACCTTTGTACTGAGGTAAGAAAATTACAGGTGGGGTTGTGAGAATGTGAATCTATACTATGCAATTTTGAAATCTCATCTTGCACATTTTTTTAAGTGGCAATATTAGACCAACATAACTTGTATATATTATGGGGCATGATATCAATCCTGCTTTCACTTTGTTTTAAAATAATTCCAATAATATTCTTTTCTATGTGTTGGTGACATTGGCTAAACCCTAACTGGGATACTTTACTTTTAATGAATACGTTAGTAATTTCAGTGGATATTAGGATGTACCTGCACTCGGTGTCAAAAACATTCAGATCCTGCACAATATGTTTTTATTTTCGTCTTAAAAAGTAACACTATCTTATGTCCTTCTCCACAGAAAACCTCCATAAATGTAGTCTTTTTAAAAATTGTACTTCAAGGGCTCTTCAGTTAACACTGGGGAAAGAAACTGGGATGAGATCAGCCACCTCAGCAATATGTCTGCACTTCAACATTGGTGTCAGTCTTTTGAGAGTTCAATCTTTGTGTGGCTACCTCTGCTATTAGTCTCTGAGAATTTGTTGAAATGCAGCAAATAATCAGAAAAACAAAAGTGGGGGGAGAAGGGAACTAATGTCCTTTAAACACAGGAGGTCGTCCAAACCTCTTGGACTCTTCCCTCAAATCTTTTCTTTGCAATGCATATTGGGTACATCAAGAAGAAACTGGGAAGCACAGATATTTCACACTCTTGATCCGTGTATCTGAAAGTATGTAGGACCATTTTGGCAAGGACAACAGTAGCCAAGGCCTGGAAGCATGCTGTTTGTACAGTCTACTCAATTCAAATTATATGATAATTCATTTTTTTTAAAGCACTAAATTTGCACTTTGTTGTATTATATTAATTCACATCATTGAATAATTCAAATATTTTAGTGCAAAAAAACTTGAATTATCAGGAGTAGATGGTACCCTGTTGTGGTCTGGAATTTTGCACGCCACTTGTGAAAGATCTAAATTAAGTTTTACTGTGTTCATAGAATAGAATCATAGAAGTTTACAACATGGAAACAGGCCCTTCGGCCCAACATATCCATGTCGCCCAGTTTATACCACTAAGCTAGTCCCAATTGCCTGCACTTGGCCCATATCCCTCTATACCCATCTTACCCATGTAACTGTCCAAATGCTTTTTAAAAGACAAAATTGTACCCGCCTCTACTACTGCCTCTGGCAGCTCGTTCCAGACACTCACCACCCTTTGAGTGAAAAAATTGCCCCTCTGGACCCTTTAGTATCTCTCCCCTCTCACCTTAAATCTATGCCCTCTCGTTATAGACTCCCCTACCTTTGGGAAAAGATTTTGACTATCTACCTTATCTATGCCCCTCATTATTTTATAGACTTCTATAAGATCACCCCTTAACCTCCTACTCTCCATGGAAAAATGTCTCAGTCTATCCAACCTTTCCCTCCAAGTCAAACCATCAAGTCCTGGTAGCATCCTAGTAAATCTTTTCTGCACTCTTTCTAGTTTAATAATATCCTTTCTATAATAGGGTGACCAGAACTGTACACAGTATTCCAAGTGTGGCCTTACTAATGTCTTGTACAACTTCAACAAGACATCCCAACTCCTGTATTCAATGTTCTGACCAATGAAACCAAGCATGCTGAATGCCTTCTTCACCACCCTATCCACCTGTGACTCCACTTTCAAGGAGCTATGAACCTGTACTCCGAGATCTCTTTGTTCTATAACTCTCCCCAACGCCCTACCATTAACGGAGTAGGTCCTGGCCCGATTCGATCTACCAAAATGCATCACCTCACATTTATCTAAATTAAACTCCATCTGCCATTCATCGGCCCACTGGCCCAATTTATCAAGATCCCGTTGCAATCCTAGATAACCTTCTTCACTGTCCACAATGCCACCAATCTTGGTGTCATCTGCAAACTTATTAACCATGCCTCCTAAATTCTCATCCAAATCATTGATATAAATAACAAATAACAGCAGGCCCAGCACCGATCCCTGAGGCACACCGCTGGTCACAGGCCTCCAGTTTGAAAAACAACCCTCTACAGCCACCCTCTGTCTTCTGTCGTCAATCCAATTTTGTATCCAATTGGCTACCTCACCTTGGATCCCGTGAGATTTAACCTTATGTAACAACCTACCATGCGGTACCTTGTCAAAGGCTTTGCTAAAGTCCATGTAGACCACGTCTACTGCACAGCCCTCATCTATCTTCTTGGTTACCCCTTCAAAAAACTCAATCAAATTTGTGAGACATGATTTTCCTCTCACAAAACCATGCTGACTGTTCCTAATCAGTCCCTGCCTCTCCAAATGCCTGTAGATCCTGTCTCTCAGAATACCCTCTAACAGCTTACCCACTACAGATGTCAGGCTCACCGGTCTGTAGTTCCCAGGCTTTTCCCTGCCGCCCTTCTTAAACAAAGGCACAACATTTGCTACCCTCCAATCTTCAGGCACCTCACCTGTAGCTGTCGATGATTCAAATATCTCTGCTAGGGGACCCGCAATTTCCTCCCTAACCTCCCATAACATCCTGGGATACATTTCATCAGGTCCCGGAGATTTATCTACCTTGATGCGCGTTAAGACTTCCAGCACCTCCCTCTCGTAATATGTACACTCCTCAAGACATCACTATTTATTTCCCCAAGTTCCCTAACATCCATGCCTTTCTCAACCGTAAATACCGATGTGAAATATTCATTTAGGATCTCACCCATCTCTTGTGGTTCCGCACATAGATGACCTTGTTGATCCTTAAGAGGCCCTACTCTCTCCCTAGTTACTCTTTTGCCCTTTATGTATTTGTAGAAGCTCTTTGGATTCTCCTTTGCCTTATCTGCCAAAGCAATCTCATTTCCCCTTTTTGCCCTCCTGATTTCTCTCTTAACTCTACTCCAGCAATCTCTATACTCTTCAAGGGATCCACTTGATCCCAGCTGTCTATGCATGTCATATGCCTCCTTCTTCTTTTTGACTAGGGCCTCAATCTCCCGAGTCATCCAAGGTTCCCGACTTCTACCAGCCTTGCCCTTCACTTTATAAGGAATGTGCTTACCCTGAACCCTGGTTAACACACTTTTGAAAGCCTCCCACTTACCAGACGTCCCTTTGCCTGCCAACAGACTCTCCCAATCAACTTCTGAAAGTTCCTGTCTAATACCATCAAAATTGGCCTTGCCCCAATTTAGAATTTTAACTTTTGGGCCAGACCTATCATTCTCCATAGCTATCTTAAAACTAATGGAATTATGATCACTGGTCCCAAAGTGATCCCTCACTAACACTTCTGTAACCTGCCCTTCCTTATTTCCCAAGAGGAGGTCAAGTTTTGCCCCCTCTCTAGTCGGGCCATCCACATACTGAATGAGAAATTCCTCCTGAATACACTCAACAAATTTCTCTCCATCCAAGCCCCTAATGCTATGGCTGTCCCAGTCAATGTTGGGAAAGTTAAAGTCCCCTACTATTACCACCCTATTTTTCTTGCAGCTGTCTGTAATCTCCTTACATATTTGCTCCTCAATTTCCTGTTGACTATTTGGGGGTCTGTAGTACAATCCTATCAAAGTCATCTCTCCCTTCTTATTTTTCAGTTTTACCCATATAGACTCAGTGGGCGAATCCTCGGATATATCCCCTCTCACTACTGCCGTGATGTTCTCCCTAATCAAGAACGCAACTCCCCCTCCTCTCTTACCTCCTGCTCTATCTTTCCTATAGCATCTGTACCCTGGAACATTGAGCTGCCAGTCCTGCCCCTCCCTTAGCCATGTTTCAGTAATAGCTATAACATCCCAGTCCCATGTACCCATCCATGCCCTGAGTTCATCTGCCTTGCCCATCAGACTTCTTGCATTGAAATAAATGCAGTTTAATCTAGACTTCCCTTGGTCTTTGCCCTGCTTTCTCAGATCATCTGTCCGGTCATGTTTTGTACACTCTCCCTTCCTGCCTTTTGTTTCTGTCACCACTTTACTTCCCACTGACTTCCTGCATCGGTTCCCATCCCCCTGCCACATTAGTTTAAACCCTCCCCAACAGCACTGGCAAACACTCCCCCTAGGACATTGGTTCCAGTCCTGCCCAGATGCAGACCGTCCAATTTGTACTGGTCCCACCTCCCCCAGAACCAGTTCCAATGGCCCAGGAATTTGAATCCCTCCCTCTTGCACCATCTATCAAGCCACGTATTCATCCTAACTATCCTGTCATTCCTACTCTGACTAGCCCGTGGCACTGGTAGCAATCCTGTGATTACTACCTTTGAGGTCCTACTTTTTAGTTTAACTCCTAACTCCCTAAATTCAGCTTGTAGGACCCCATCCCATTTTTTACCTATATCGTTGGTACCTATATGCACCACGACAACTGGCTGTTCACCCTCCCCCTCCAGAATGTCCTGCAGCCGCTCAGAGACATCCCTGACCCTTGCACTTGTTCAGTTTTGTTTTATTTTGTTTGCCCATGTCATCTCTCTTATACCAAATGCTGTCAAGACTGAGAATCACAAGGTAAGTGGGAGTGGGTGGAATTTCATACAGTTATCCAATAAAGCTTGGATGGAGTTAATTTATGAAGCTGTATGCAAAAATATTCTCTCTCCCTTCTCTTTGTGTATTGCACTATTGCTAGTAGAGAGCTTAATGTGGTTCCAGGCCTTTATGTATGTCATTCTTGAGTAGTGCAAATTGACTATACCTTTTACTTCCTCATTCCTCTCATTCGTCATCTTCCTTCTTGCTTTCCCCTGCAAAAGCATTGTGGATGTAAACCACAGTAGTGTATGGTATGAGATGCAGTATGTAGCTATCCTTGAGGTAACTAAATGTAAACTTACCAGTCTAGTCAAGGACGTAAATGTTGATGATTTCAGTAGGTTCTGTATTTCAAAAAATATAATATTCCTCACATGTTGGCATACTATTTCTAAGAATTCAGTCCTGGATCCAATTATTGTTCTCTTTCCCTGATCCAGTGGGACTAATCCAAGGATAGCTCATTTTCACATCACTTAACATTTATCAAGCTTCCACTGTACTTGTATAGAAATTAAATGTAGGAAGAGGTCAGACAACAGAAGGTACACAAACCCCAGAGAGAGGGATTTCTATTGACTGTCATTAAAGTTGTCAAAATCCCCATAAAATGCAGATGGTCCATTAACATTTTATAATTTTCCCAATGCAAATTTAACATGCTGATTTAATTTCCTGTGTGTATGTTGTTTTTTAGAAAAAATCTTCTTAAAACCATTAGGTAAGTATTTGCATTATTGATGGAAGATTCTGGAGTCTCTGCAAGCTTGAGAGATATTTGACTTTGTGTGTGTGTCTGCGTGTGTCTGCGCTGTCCAAAGTAATCCGACTATACATCATGTATATTCAGTATACCTGCAAGTTCTTTGGCTATCTCATAGTTGGACTGAAGGATAAGGTTTTTTCCCTCTTTTGCTGGTACCCTGTGCGTATTGGGTTGAAATGATTTTCTGTAAAAAGAAAAAGCTGCAAATGTTGGAAATCAGAAATACAAAAATCTTTTGAGTCCTTCCAGCTGCCTGAAAATTTTCATTCAACTGAAAGCATAATGTAATGCTGAAAAAAAATGGTGCTAGTATACATGCGTTCATGATCATTTTCTTTATCACTGCATCATGCCATTTCCACTGTACTCTACCTGTTGGGGAAAAGTCAGAAATCTGAAAGTTTAGTGTATTAAAATAAAGCAGACTGCATAATACAAGAACATGAAGTGCCTGTTAGTAAGTTTAAGGTGTTAAATCGTCTCTATGAATTGATTTTCAGAAACCATTCTAGTATTACTTGTAATGATGACATTAGACCCACTCAATTAAATTGCTGCCACCTGCCTGTCAACTTTTTAATGTAAAACTATAAATCTTTTAAAAGATCAGAAGAGGGAAGGCAAATGGAAATGTTGGCTGTTTTCATGCATATGTTGGAATTTTTTTGAACATGTGGGTGCTCTTAAAATTACAGAAGCACATTGCTTTCATTCTGCTTACCAACAATGTTTTTGTCTGCACACTCCGCTACCTTTAAATAAAAATGATGAAGACTCTCAGTAAGAATTTGCCAGATGCTCTAATACCAGTATTTACATTATCATCCATAATGTTTTTACCCTTTTAAGCACAAACCTGCCACAATGAAAAAATATGGGACATCGGATGAAACGTATGATTTTCTTTGTAGTTGAACTTGCTTAATGTTGACAGATGCAGAGTTATGCTGAAATTGAACCTCAATATTTAACCCCTTCCCTCTTTCAGTTACCAGTGTTCTCCGTTTTACAGCTCTCAAGTGTAGCATTATATTAAATTACAGGGTGTATGCCTTTAATTTGTATTTGTAGTAATTAATATATACCACTGTGATTTTTCTCACTAAAACCAGCTTAATAAATCATTAATGGGGAATGATGCACCCATATTGCCAGAAGGCATTTTGAAATGTTTCTTAATAGACTTCAAATATTTTTCTGAGTAACAGATTTGTATCGAATTTCTGCAATGTGAACCAGCAGAGTTCACTTATTCTGCATATTGTAAAAGGAGCAATATTAATAGTTGCCTTACAGTACTGTAAAAATAAATTGCAATATGTTTAATCATCTTTTAGTTCAGGGTCTAGATATAACATGAAATGCAAGTCTAACTTGGCAGTAAAAATTCAATTCATATCGATCTTGAGCAAATGGATTTTTTTTCTGGATTTTTTTTTTCTACCCACAGCCCCCCGCCCAAGTACAATGACAGGTATGGCTTGTGAAAATGACCACATATTTTACTGAGTCTGAATGCAGTTTCCTGGGAGGATAATAAATTGGCTCATTTGAACTGAAATTAATTAACTCGCTACAAATTTTACAGAAGAGAGAATTTAACACTTTCCTTTCAGAGCTGGGTATGTTCTAATAAAATCAAAATGGCATTTAAAAATTTTTGCACTTGCTCCTAGGTTTTTTGTTTTGCATTTAACGAGACACATTGATAGCATTCATAAAGACAGTAAGTTAATGAATGCTCACGTCCTCCTTGGATGATTTTGTCTAATAAAGACTAAAAATCTGTAACTATTCTGATATCAAAAGTACAAATAACTCAATTCTTATGAGATCCCTGTGATTTTTAAGGGTTTCAGCTATTCAGTAGTTGGGTTTGAAACCATGTTCTTTACGCTACCCACATAGCAACTGTAGTTGTCTTCCACTTTCCTCACTGGCCTGTTTGTTACTTGAATTTCTCAGATTTCCTCCTCCACAAAGCAAGCATGGAAGTCTCACTTCAACAGGCACCCTTGGATTGAATGCAAGATCTCAACATGCTTTTTAAAAAGTTTCTGTACCTCCCCTTGGTCTTAGGTTCTGTAACTCAGAATAATATACTAATATAGGAAAACATACCCTGTTGGTGAAGTTGATTTCAACCTGGAAAGTTGGTAAAATCTAAACATTCATCAACCCTGCCTCATCTGGTGGGAATGCTTGGACTTTATCTTAGGCTCCTCCCTATGATAACTTCTGAGTTCCATCTTTGGGAATGGCAAATTCTCCACTTTCTCCTCCTGCATCCATTGAAAATCGTTGTTGATTCCTGTGCATGGAGGAAGGAGGAGATGAAGACTAAAACCAGTTGAATTTTGAACAAGTATTTGAAGGAAAAAAAGAAAATTGTCACGAGAGATTTTCAATGCTCCGTGTGCTGTAACATTAGGTGCTGCAATTCAGCCTGCTGTGACAAATATTGTAGTTCTCAGCTATCTAAAATTTGATTTAAACATGCATCATATTCTTTATGTTGCTCATAAAAATACATGACTGAAGTGTAGTTCTCCACCAAGTTTCTAGTTTTGGATCAAAATTAATATTGCAGGATTAATAATTCTCAGCCTTGTTGCCTTTGGACCATAGGAACATAGTTGGCAAAAGTCACTCTTGGATCAAAGTTTCAGACAGTACAAAGGTATTTATTTTCTATATGGTGATGTCTACTGGAAACATTTCCATAGAATGAGCTTCCCATGTGTGAAAATAGTATACAGTGAAGCTACAATTTGAGGTTCAGTGGACCAGTCATACTCGCACTGTAATTGGCAATTTGCTAAGTTAACTTGTATATCTCTGGTGAATCAGTACTGGAAATTAGTCCAGAAAATGGAAATGTGAAACCTTGGAACAAGATGCTTGTATGTGGGAGTCAACTTTACTCGGTTGAAATTTTAATTGAACTGGAATGATGTGACTTGAAACATACCTAATATCTTTTTCAGAATGATCACTTACATTTTTAAAAAGACTGAAATTACAAATTAATCATTGTCACTCAGTGACTTAGAGAATTGAATACAGTAGTACAGGCCCCATCACTTAAAACGTCCACACTTATATCGGCTAAAAAGTGATTACCATTACCCATTTGCATTAACGTCGATTTCAAAGTTGCTGGTTATGGCGTATTAGGTGCTCTGTTTATTTTGGGCCGAAACAGCTGTACTTAGTCACTAGTTCGCACCTTGTTAAGGTGCGCTGAATGCAAGAATCAAGATCTTGTTCGATAAGACAAACTGTCTTCAAGTTAAGAGGCTATTCCACGAATAGTATCGCATAATTTCCACCAGCAAAGTACTTTACCACTAATGACAATTTCTAGGCTTCATAGATTTCTACATTTCCTGATCAATAGCTTAATAAATGTTGGTACAGATTTCACAGAGGTGCGCAGCCACTGAGGCATTAACATCCTCTGTTCTGTATGTGTTGCAGCTGCCCGCGTTTCAGATGTAATGTCTGCCTGTCTGCATTTGTAGATTAAAATCAATGGAGCTCCCCAATTTTCCCCTTCTGCTACCTGATGCCAGTTATTTTTAATTTAGAAAAATAATTAGGGGCTAAGTGAGAGTCAGAATCCCATAAAATGGTGTCCTTGAACTGTGTAAACAATTGTGGATCGTCATTCAGCTTGACTGCATGTTATCTTCAGTTACAGAAACGTTCAAAATAAAAACTTTTTAAAAACTGACTTCTCTCTGAATTTCCCCACTGATTTTTCTCCTGTTAGGCTAAAATTAAAACTCGGAAAATCCGAAGAAACCTTTTTTAAATAGGCAATAAAAACTGACTTTAATTGATCCTTACACATCTTTATTATCTGCAGTCTAATTTTCTCTCCTTGGACTAAACACAACAGAATTTAGTTTCAGCAATGAACTGTGACAAGTCTTTACATCAAATCTATTAATCTGTGCTGGCTTGAAGAAAAGGCTTCCTTTGATTAATTTTAAGTTACTGTCTGCCTGAAAGCTCAAGCTATCAAAAATAATAATTTCAGTCGTTGATTGAAATGTTTTTATCGAATACTGCAATCAAAAGTGATTTCCTATTATTTCTCAAATGGAGGGAAAGTCAAGGAGAAGTGTGTTTTTTTTTCAAAATACTCCCTACAACTCTTTAAAAAAATATGTGGCTTCTGAAAATATACACTAGTTGTATTGAAATACAATGACATTTGTTGTCTCAAGGAAAGCCATCATTCCAGGTCTACTTCCCTCCTCAGCCACTTTGTTGAATTTGGTTATGTGGAAGGGTCACCTAAAACCCATGGCAGCTTCTTTCATTTGAGAGTCGATCCGGAACTAGCAGACTCCAGAAAGCCCTTTACTGACTGAGGATGCTGCTTTACTCAGTGTGTATTTTTGCTGAATGGCTTTAGGTTGTCTCCCAGGCTGAAAAAAGAAATTGTTGGGAGTTCAGGCTTTTTGAACACTGCTTGCCTTTCACCATTTGTATCAGGCTGCCCATGAGTGAACTATGCCCCATGTGAACAAGGATTGTATATCTTAGGTTGTGCAGCCCAGGGCTAACAATTACTCTATTTTGCAGTAATTTTTTGGAGTGGAATTTACACAGTTTTCTCATAGTGTCTTCTACAAATCAAATATGGAAATATACTCAGGCTCTCACTGGCTAAAATCGCTACAGTACTTCCCACTTAAATATGCTGAAGTTTAGGAACTTATGCACTTCTGGAAATAAAAGACAGTATCGCCAGGCATACATAGATGGTTTGATAGTATCCACTAAGGGAGTAACTTTTCCTTTTAAAATTCTTTCAACTCTATAAAAGATCTTTTTTTAAAAAAAAGCTAGAATCGTTTTTCAGTGAAGGTATGAAAATAAAGAGTATTGGTAAGATTGGCTCAGTTCTACTACTCTTGTCTCGGTGTCAGAAGGTTGTGGGTTTAACTCCAAACAGGATCAGAGCATATAATCTGGGCTGAGACTTTAATGCAGCAATGAAGGAGGGCTGCATCAGCAGATGCTGTCTTTTGGTTGAGACATTAAATTGCGGCCCCATGTCATGTTCCAGTGGTTCCGGTAGGCATTAAAGATCTCAGGGCAGTATTTAAAGAAGATCAGGGTGTCCCAGTGTAATAACACTGGGATCAACACCCTGGCAAGAATATTCATCAAGGGCACCAGAGAAATTGTTAATCATATCACCGTAACTCCTCTTGAAGGAACCATCTGGGGTTTACCACCCAGTCTATGCTTGGAAGTTAATGCCGAATTGTCTTGCATCAACCAGTTTGGATTATATTAACATTTAGACTACCAACCTCCCATCAGGATTCGCAGATGCTACTGAATGAATTCATTAATCCTTTCTTGCCAATTATCAAAGATGTCGTCAGACAATAAAATCATAAACTAACAATTGTTTATTAACCATACAACAACAACTTTCATTTATATAGCGCCTTTAACATAGTAAATTGTCCCAAGACGCTTCGCAAGAGCATTATCAAACAAAATTTGACACCAAGTCACATAGGAGGTAATGCACAGGTGACCAAAAGCTTGGTCAAAGAGATAAGTTTTAAGGAGCGTCTTAAAGGAGGAGAGAGAGGCAAAGAGGGAACTTCAGAGCTTTGGGCCTAGGCAGCTGAAGGCACAGCCGCCAATAATGGAGCGATTGAAATCGGGGATGCACAATAGGCAAGAATTGGAGGAGTGCAGAGATCTCGGAGGGTTGTAGGGATGGAGGAGGTTACAGAGATAGGGAGGGGCGAGGCCATGGAGGGATTTGAAAACCCGGATGAGAATTTTAAAATCGAGGCGTTCCTGGACCGGGAGCCAATGTAGGTCAGCGAGCACAGGGGAGATGGGAGAACGGAACTTGGTGCAAGTTCGGATACAAGCAGCAGAGTTTTGGATGAGCTCAAGTTTATGGAGGGTGGAGAATGGGAGACCATCCAGGAGAGCATTGGAATAGTCACGCCTGGAGGGAACAAAGGAATGGATGAGAATTTCAGCAGCAGATGAGCTGAGGCAGGGGTGGAGACGGGCAATACTGCGGAGGTGGAATTAGGCGGTTTTGGTGATGGAGTGGATATGTGGTCGGAAGTTCATCTCGGCGTCAAATAGGACGCCAAGGTTGCGAACTGTCTGGTTCAGCCTCAGACAGTGACCAGGGAAAGGGATGGAGCCGGTGGCTAGGGAACGGTCTTGCCAATATTTAGTTCTCAATCATAGTTAACAACACTTGCATTGAATGTGAAAATAATTAATAGATAGTTAATTGACAAAATAGATAAGAGGTTACAAAGGCAGTTAAGTTACATCACAGTAATTCAGCATTAACTGATTGCTGGTTATAAATTTATGGTTGAAATAGTATCTGAGCTTGATATAAATTAGTGAAATTAATTTAGCATTAGGCTCATTGGATAGCTGACAAGTTAACAGCATTAGGTAGCTAATCTATTTAATATATGCTTTTAGTTAGCAATGTTTCCAATGTTTTATATGACCGTGTCATTATGAGCTGGCGTGGATGAACTGGTTGCCTTGCCATCCACTGGGAGAATGGTCTTAGTCTTGTGAGACGGCAGAGTGAGGAACCTTTGGCTGTAGAGGTGCTATCCATTGCTCCTGAATCTTCTGCTCCTGGATAAATTCACCGTCTACACAATTGCTGTATCCGGACTAACTGTCTTAAATTTCTCCTCCCTTGATCACAGGGAAACTTGTACATCCAAGTGGTACATTTATCTCTGCCTTTATCTGGCTGGTAAAGCCATACTTTCTCGCTCAGAGATGCACTTTCTGATTTTCAAGAGATACCCTTTTACATACACTCAACAAAGGACTTCTACACCTTCTATTACAAAGACTACTACTACAAGAACTATGACTGAGGACTTTAGTGTCAAAAACATCATCTTATATATCCTTAATTCCCTAAGAATCTCCTCAATTCTGTTGACCAATTTAAGTGACACATGTTGGAAGAGTTCAGCCCTTTGGGTATCGGTCATTTCACACAACCATGTTGGTACCCTTGATGACTTCCAAATCAATAAAGCATTGGCATCCATGCATGCCAGGTTGCTCATTTACTCTAGCTTCTCATGTCTTTACTCACAAAGGGTCTCACACAGGTCCAGATAAGATGGGGCATCTTTATGTTCCCCTTAATGAGCCATCTCAGGGCCTGCAGCATTGATGGCTTGTCTTCTAACCACAGTAAGGAATGTTTTGTTTGCATAAACCTTCATGGTTTAATCAGTATTAGTCCTTTCCTTTCCAAGCATTCAGTCTACTGACTCCATTTAATGACACAATTAAGGCAATTCTTAGGCAATTTCTCCTAGTGTAGCCAACACTTTCCCTCAACCAAACACCATCAAAAACAGATTAACTGTTCATTTGTTTCATTGCTGTTTACAAAATGATTACCAAGTTTGTCTAAATAACAACAATGACTGCACTTCCAAGTAATTCTTTGTATCTGAATTCCTTTGAGGAATTTCTGAGAGCTGTGATAAGGCACTATATAAATGCAAGTTTTTTTTTTCATTTTACTTATGCTGCAGCAAGTTCTCAGAACACACAAGAAAATATCTCCAGCTTTTGCCTCTTACTCAATACTTGGATGAAACTGGCCTTTCTCCTGGACCTAGGGGAAAGTGTCGTCATAGCTGCAAAAACTTTAGCTTTGTAGCTGTTTTGCACCTAAGCTTGACAAGACGACCAGTTGTAAAATACAGTTCATAATGGAATTTTGTTTGCTCAACTAATTTTGAGATCAAAAGTTTTGAGCATCAAGCAGCTACTTTACAGATGTAAAATTATATCTTCATACCAAAATACCTGACACCATTGGCAATTCAAAAAGCTCAGACATCCACGTAGAATAAGATGATGTGGTTACCTGTCAACAAATTCAACTGAGATGGATATTTAACACAGTGTTCTTAATCAATCTAACAGTGATGAAGTCTATTTGCAGTGCAGCTGGCAAGGTTAATTGGCAATCTGAATGTGCAAAGAAAAAAAATTCTCAAGACATCCCAGAGATACAGCTTTGTAAACATACTCTCATCCATTTTAATTTGAGTTACCATTGCTTTTTATAACTTGTGTTGCCAGATCCATAAAAGTAGGTGTGCACAAGGCTGCAAAACGAACACTATTTTACGATGAGCAAGATATATATTTGATGCACTTTTTTTTCAAGCACAGATAGGGAAAGTGTTTTGAATAGAAAGCTCTCCTTCGTGAAATACTATTTAAGTTGCAGCCATCTGTAGATGGTATTGTAGCACAGATATTTCTTAATGTCTGGTCTATAACTGGTACCATAATTCAGACAATACACAAATCTGTGAGAGTTGAGTTAAGTTGCCCCATTTATACTGTCGGCTTTGTTCTGATTTTTACCATGCAATGAAACACAGCCACATTGTGAATTATATTTTAGGATTGATAGTATTGTCAAGCTTGGCTGTGAAAGCAGCTTCAAAGCTGCTTTTTTTTCTGCTCCTAAGACACATTCCGCTAGGTCCAGGAGACAGGCCAGTTTCATCCAACTATTGAGTTGGAAGCAGAAGTTGAAGACTTTATTCTCGTGTTCTGAGAACTTTGAAATGCGCACACATAATAATAGTCAATTTGGATTGGGTCTGACCGCTGCTTTGACAATATAGGGTGGGTTAAGTTTTTATGTACTAATGGCAATAGTTTACTCAAATTTGCCATTTTGCAAATACCAGCAAATTTCTGAGGGTGTCTCTGTATTACCTAATCATTGCTCTGAAATAGGTTAGCTTGGATCTGCTGGGAATTTAAATTGCTGGCTTCAGAGTTGAATTTAATCTTGGCAAATACTCTGTTTTTATATACATATCTACAATTAATAGACTCGTGTTATCAACCACGCAAATTCTTCTGAACAACCGACTTAAGGCACTCTTATAATGCAGGAATGCAACCGACTGCAAACGTGAGTTTTCCTCCATTGGCTGTACTCCATAATGTACACAGGTGCAAATTCCAGAACTGGCAGCATCATAGACCCATGAACATGTTTAGTTATTTGTCTTAACATCTTAACAATGGACTGCAGCATGGCCGTGGAGACTGGCCCCGACAGAGAATAGAAAAATGGAAGACCAGCATGGGATCTGAGAACCAATGTTTGAGTGCAAAAGTAACAACATTTTGATATTACAAAGCCTAGTTTTATTGCAGCTTAATTTTTAAAGTCATTATTTTTGCCATGCTTTCTCCTGTGATACAAACCATTCCCCTGACCAAGTGACCAGTGAGCTGTTCTAGGGACTCTACCATCGCTTTCTTGGTCCAGCAGTTAGGAGACATCCAAGAGTGGTTCAAAATTACTTTCTTTCCTTTACTGAAAAAATAATTTGACTTTGTTTGCCCTGATAGCACAGCTCGCATCCTGGAATCAGATCTATGCACTGAAACTTGCTGCAGTGCTCGACCTGTCTTTAATCTGTATGTGCAGTTCTTGTGAATTATTTAATGTTGCTTTGTGCATGCTTCTAACTTAAGTTTTCATTGCTGTTAATCTTTATGTACTACCTGCTTCTTGCTGTTTTTTTGTTGTTGTCCTCCTTCATTCCTTTAAGATACAGCCATTCTGGAAATTACTTACAGCTGTGTTGGGTGGTATGAAGTATACGTTATGTTTAAGCTTTGGAAACTCTTTGTAATGGGTGCGTTCTACTTCATTACATGGCTCTATGTTATAACACAATTTTTGTTATAAGGCTATGGACTGTGGCTTTTTCTGTGTTCCACGTCATGACACACTCACTGTAGCAAACAAACATCTTTCCTCCTTGAATTCTATTATAATGACGGTGGTGGATATTAAAACATATTATTTAAAATTGACTAGATTGGATGAAAATAAATTCGACTATCGGATAAAATTGTCACATGTCCATTCATGTGTGCCCACTGTATTTTTTTTTTAAAAGTACCTCAAGATGTTTTCAATGCATCAACATTTATCATGAGAATTGCCAATAAAGTTCCTTTACCGAAATGTCAAACCTCATGCTGTTGTCCTTTAAGTTTGGCGGGGGGAGGAAATACATTACCTTATGTAAGGGAAGGACGTAGAAATAGAGATATTTTGTCCGCATGTTTTTATTTAAATACATTTTTAGTTTATTATATCTGGCAGTCGTTCAGAATACTGAAAGTTTTTTTTAACTTGCAAATATGTAAATGCAGAAACAAAAAATTTTCATCACTGTTAAAAATATAGTCTGTTGATGCTGAACCATTTTATTGCACGTGGTTCATTTAGCGGAGTTCCTTGGGTGTAAAATACTATTTGTGCTATGAAGGAGATTGCATAGGCTGCAGTAAGGCTTATCGTAATGTTGATGAATCTGAGCAGCCTACCAACTGCTAAGTATAAATTTTATGTCCTTGCAAGATCTCAAAGTGGACTGACAGCTAATTAGGCAAGGCAGAGACATGGAGCATGAAATCAACAGCTGTTAGGTATGTGCTGTATTGAAAGATGTGATGGGCCTTTCTCACTAAAAGGATGCTAGTAAGATATCTTAAGTGCTCCAAGTTTAACTATAAAACTGGAGTGGCTTAACATAGAAATTACGAGAGACCCAGTAATGCATTTAAATCAGTCACTTTCTGCAACTGTTGATTGGTTTTAAACAAAGTGAATACTAGTCCAATAGACTGAAACCAATAAATTTAGCAGTGCAGTAGTGACTGGTCCAATAGAACAGTGAGGGTATTCCGAAGTGGATGCTTGCTCGTGTTATTACAGTCCAGCACACTGGAATCTTGGCATTTTTTGAAAATTACACTCAATGGGCACTTTTGTGTAAAAGATAAGTACATTTCAGTTTTTATGAAGTTGGTGGACCAGTGTCTGTTCACTTTTTTCCCTCCCATTTATGGACAATTACATTTGTTATTACATTTGTTATTACTTGAGCTAGCCTACTGGTTTGTAGTCCTGTTGGATGTGGCTCACTTGCAGAGGTGGCAATTATATTTGTGATAACAATTGATTTCCTCAGCAGGGCTGTAAGGTGAGATTTTTCCCTACGCAGAATGACTGAACACTTATTTGCCCCATGGAAGCACCCATATATGTGCTTGCAAATTGAGACAGAAGTATAAATGCTAAAAGCTGTGGCGGAATCACATGTTAGTTTTACAAGTTGGAGGAGAGAAGGGCATGTTTTACAGACATAACTGTCCTTGATTTTCAACAAAAGATCTTCCAGATAGAATTAACTGATTGAGACACCCAGTAATATACTTAAAGCACCAGCTTACAATGTGCCAGTTTATGCATCTGGTAATTTATGCCTCTGCAATCAGTAACTATTTAGATGATGATCTATGAATTAATTGCATGTGAAAAGTAGTGAAAATCTTGACTTTTCTGATGGAGTTGAATAATATATTTTAAATCATATCTGTGAGCATACACCATCAGAGAACTTTCTGTCCCGATTAAAGTTTAAAAGCTATGACGATCACTTCTGCAGTTGAAAAATGCTACTGAGGTTTATGCGTTTGATTCAAGAGTAAAATGTTCCCACTATATTATTTACTTGTCTTGTGTGTAGCCATGAGAGGATGTAGTCAGAATTCAAGGACTGTTAATTTTGTGGTCTGCAAATTTCAAACCACGGCTGTATTTAGCATCTATTCCTCTTTAACTTTTTTAAAGCTAAATTTCATCAAGTGCTGAGGATTTTGTTACAGACAACTTTTTAAAAAATATACATTTAACTAGTTGATACTGTGAGAAGTTGGGGTAGATTCTCTGATTTTGAAATGCCAGTATAGTCTCTCTGCATTTATTGCTGTTCTTCGTGATAAATTGTTTCACACATCTCACACTCTGACTAGGGTGTTGTGCCCTCTAGTGGGGGCAAAGAGTAATTGTGCTTGGAAACTGAGTTGAAGTAGCTACCTAATATGGATTACTTGCTTCATTACAACTTTACTTCAGTTGCCAATTTAAAAATGTATGCAGCAAAAAAAAAACAAGAGCCGGTGAAAGGTGAATGGGGAGCAGGATGAAAATGAAAAGCATATGGAAGATTCCCCAATGTGTTCCCTCTGAATGAAGGAAGTAGCAGGAACCATCAATCATCTAGAGTACCAAGTGAGCTGAGCACTTCCAAAGAAGACATATCTGAAGTTATGTCTTGAAATCAAATCCAAAATTTATATATAAATGTATTCTGGCAAAATGGAAAACATGGAAAGTTAAAGTTGCAGATTAGGTTGGAACCGAAAAAGGAGGCTTATGACAAATGTCAGGTTCATAATGCAGTAGAGAACCAAGCCGAATACAGAAAGTGCAGGAGATAACTGAAAAGGAAATAAGAGGAGCAAAGAGAGAGTATGAGAATAGATTAGCAGCTAACATAAAAGGGAACCCAAAAGTCTTTTATTAACATATAAATAGTAAACAATGAGGAGGATTTGTGAAATGGGCAGATACATGGCAGATGAAATTTAATGCAGAGAAGTGTGAAGTGAAACATTTTGGTAGGAAGAATGAAATGAGGCAATGTAAGCCAAATGGTATAATTTTAAGGGGGTGCAGGACCAGAGAGAACTGGGGTGTATGTACACAAATCTTTGAGGATGGCAGGACAAGTTGAAAAGGCTGTTTAAAAAAGCATACGAGGTCCTTGGCTTTATAAATAAAGGCTTAGAGTACAAATGCAAGGAAGTTATGCTAAACCTTTAGAAAACACTTTGGGCCCCAGATAGAATATTGTGTTCAATTCTGAGCACCACACTTCAGGAAGGATGTCAAGGCCTTAGAGAGGGTGCAGAAAAGATTCACCAGAATGGTACCCGGGATGAGGGACTTCGGTAACGTGGAGAGACTCGAGAAGCTGGGGTTGTTCTCCTTAGAACAGAGAAGGTAAAGGGAGATTTGATAAAGGTGCTCAAAATCATGAACGGTTTTGATGAGTGTAAATAAGGAGAAACTGTTTCCAATGGCAGAAGGGTCAGTAACCAAAGGATACGGATTTAAGGTAATTGGCAAAAGAACCAGAGGCGACATAAGGAAAAATTTTTTTACAGAGTTGTAACGATCTGGAATGCACTGCCTGAAAGGATGGTGGAAGCAGATTCAAAAGGGACTTTAAAGTAACTTTCAAAAGGGAATTGGATAATACTCGAAGAGGAAAAATGTGCAGGGCTGTGGGGAAAGAGCAGGAGTATGGGACTAATTGGATAGCTGTTCGAGAGCCAGCACAGGCACGATGGGCTGAATGGCCTCCTCCTGTGCTGTATCATTCCATAATTCTATGAATCTAGGTCATAGGCAGGTGAGTTTGATGAGGAAGGCCGTTTGGCCATCCAAAGAAATCTACAGTCCAAAACATCACAGCGTCATCGGTTTCTAATTATGATTTTCAGGTTTTTCCGTTATTGCTATTCCTAGATGTATGTTCCGTGTGTAGTTCATCCTTTGCATGAAGAAAGACTTGCTGACATTTGTCCTAAATTTGCCATTCACTACTTTGAGCCTGTGGCCCTGTCATTCCGTCAATATTTAGTTTGAAATACTGTTCTGGATTTACCTTTGCTATACCGTGTCAATATCTATGTAGGACTTATAAAGCTAGTTTTTATTGTCGATTTCAAAACCTGGGTGTTTCCAGGTGTTTTTCAGTTTTTGATTTTTAAAAAAAAAATTAAAAAGAAACCAAGAAGAAACACTTCTATTGTAAATTAGGGTTGATTAAAACTTTTAGGATGTATTAGGACTTGTGTTCTTTCTAACCCCTCCTCCCACCGCCCCCCCCACCCCCCTGCCCTGCTATGCAGCTTCCTGAAGATCCAAAGAACGATGTAACGTCAGTTTTAAATGCAGTCAGCAAGTGGCTCCAGTGAGTCCAGGATGGATCATCATTCTTTTTGCTTCTGAACATGAATTACGAGTGGTCAGAAAGTGGAAAATTCAGCATTGGTTACGGTATTGCTGTGTATTTGACTGGTACTGATTTCCAGTCTCTGTTGCCTGCCAGTTAACATCCGGAAGAAAAAAGGACCCCGATCGATCCTAAACTCCATGCAATCACTTTCTGATGTCAGCTGAGAAAATATCTCGTAGTTTTTGAGGTCCAGAAGATTGGATCTCCAGGAGACTGTGGAAGTGAACATGAAAAGACATTTGAAGCACTTCACATTTATTTCAAATAGGGGGTGGTGAATGCTTCATGTGGTTGGTATGGGCGATGAGTGAAGTTTCCCTTCAGACCTTCATTGTTGCAGGTTTAATTTTGTTATTAATGATGATTTAGTAAGTCTGCTGTACATGTAATAGGTTTTGTTAGGTGATAAACTACACCTGGTTCGAAATTGTTTGTAGTCTGATTTATTAGTTATCAGACTCTGTTCTGATATTCTTGTAGTATCCACTTCAAAAAAGCAGTGTGAGCAATAAAAACGTGGAAAATTTGTTCTTCAGTTGTAATACAAAGTAGCATTTATACCTGCCAACAGATGGCACTGTTAAATCATCTTGCATGCTATTGGCTTTAAAAAGAAAGAACTTGCATTTATAGAGGATCTTTCATATCCTCAGGATGTCTCAAAATACTTCACTGCCAATTTAAATTACTTTTGAAGTGTAGTTACTGATGATAGCGACTAACTAATGGTAGTGATTAACCATCTTCTCGCAATACTTGAAGAACAGCATCGAGCTTTTAGACCACGTTTCTCCCTCAACTGGTATTACCAAAATTGAATTGAATGATTATTTGTCTGTGTGTAGAATGTTGCTGACATCCAATGACTGCTGAATTTACTACATAAGTCACTGCAGTTCAGTAGTAATTCATTGTGAAGCATTTTAAGATGTTTTGATGTGATACGGTGCCATTCAGATCCTGGTGATGCTACAATAATTGTTCTTTGTTTTGACTTGGAGTGAACTGTATAAATATATGTCATTGAAGGAGTCACTGATTCTGATGAAGATTTGGATTTGTCATTTGAAGTGCTGTGAGAGACACTTAAAGTAAACATTCTTGTTATCTAAAAACTACTTAGACAAAACCAGACCTTTGGTACAGTAAAGAGAGCTTAGACATAATTTAATCAGTGGGAACTAATAGTTTAAAACCTTGCCTTATCAATGGAAATTGAATAAAGGATTTCCGTGGAAAGTTGATTACTTTTTGCGTCATCGTGCACTGACTAAAATGATAGAGGAGGTGACATTGTGCTTAATCTCTGCTTTTAAAAAAAATAGCACTGTTGAGTTGTCCATGTATGTCTTCATGCAGACAGTAGCAGTCCTGTATTCATATTTACTAGTAACAACTGATGTATTGGTTTCGGGACTAAAATCACCACAACAGGGAAAGGCCACCCTCTTCAGCTTTTATAGAAATTGCCAGAAGCTTTGTGATCTTTAGCAGGCATCAAGTAGAAAAAAAAATTCTGATATAAATAACCTGACTACCCAGGCAACTAGTGGGGGCTGTGCAAATCAAAACTCTCAAAAGCCCCTCACTTGCTTCCGTCTGTATTATGGGTGTCCTCAAAACAAAATGAAGCTCAGTTCTTTGACAGAATCCTTGGAGTTTGACTCAAAATAAATTGCAGCATGGCTCCTTGGCCAAGTTCTTGGACCCTGACGAGCAAAAAGAGCAAAAACATAATAATTCAAAGAGCACTATCTGGGTGTGGTCCTGAGCAGACCCAGGCCCAAGAAACAGAAGCCATCTTACATCTTGATGTGTGTAGAATATCATTCCAGTGTAGCTTGAAGCTAAGTTTGTCTGTTTAGGCAGTTCATACAACTTTCTGGACATTTTATGTACTTACTGCAGAGTCTTTTAGAAAAAAAAAAGTTTTGAGAAAGTGGGCATTTCTGACCACAATCTGAAAACATTAAAAAAATTACAACCAGAGAACATGTAAGTGCAGAGCTCTCACCTGGCGGAGCAGAGTACCTACTGCGCTTTGCATTCTGCAGATACTGGTCTTAGATGGGCACAACAATACATAATTGCAATCTTAGACTGATTGGATTGGATGGTCTAGGGCATGACAGATCCTGTGCTTCTTGGGTGGAGCTATCTGTGGAAGCTAGCAGACCAGGGCTACATAGTGAGATGTGAGAATAGATGGTTGTCTGTAAGTTCGCTGGGTATCCGGGAATACTGAACCAGAACTTTACCTCAGGAGATTAAATAATTGGGCTATATTGTATGTCGTCTGTGTAAGCCAGAGCTTCATGGACCAAATTACTTTTACTTGCTCCTATGCTTCCCCCCTCCAATTTTCTTCCCTGCTATCCTGAAAGAGCTGACATGTACTGCAGTATGATTCCAAGGGTGCTGGCAGACCTCTTCCTTGCTCAAATGATCATTCCTAATGTGGGAGCCCAGAGAGTGAGTGTCATGGCTTTACTGTGCAGGGCATCACAGCCAAGCCACAATGAATCACTGGGGAATAGTTAGCAGTGGATACCGGAGTAGATTTTTTTTTTTCATTTCTCCCTAGTTCAGGCCACTGAGACTATTGTTGCACACCAACTGCTGCCCCAGCTGAGATTAGCTAACTCAACACATACTGGGGATGATATCTGGGACCGACCTGGTCTGTACAGCTTGGTGCTACACCAAGATGTCCTTGCTTTAATTTCTTAAACCGCAAGACATTACAACAGTCCAGTGTCTTTGGTACGGATCTCTGTAGTCTACTTGTCTTTCCACAGAGATTGCTCGCTTTCCAGCATTAAAAAAAATCAGCAATTGCTTTCAGCGATGCATTTTCATTGATTGCTGCCCTATTCTACAAATTTGTTTATTTCTGTAGAACTGCTACCATAATTTTTACAAGATCCGCTACATCTACAGCACCATAGTAAACCATAACCATTCCTGCTCTTATCTTTCTCTTCTGGTTGATTACCTCTCTGACATTAGAATTTGAAATGAGGTTTTCAGCTGCAGGTACTCGAACCGAATGCACTTCTTTGCTGCTTAATTATTGCTTCAGAATTATCCCTAAAAATAATAACCTGTAATTCCTTCACACCAATTTATAAGTTTCTCCAGGTTTTGTACAAAGCACTTTTTTAAAAAACATTTGTTCTCGGGATGTGGGCGATGCTGGCAAGGCTGCATTTGTTGTCCATCCCCAGTTGCTCTGAGAAGGTAATGGGGGGCCAACTCTTTGAACGGCCACAGTACTTTTGAGACAGCCTGAGGACATGAAAAGGTGCTAGGTAAATGCAATTTCTTTCTTTACTTACCATTTACTGACGATGAGTGACTTGTTCTTAATCTTTTTGCAAATACTGGTCTGATCTGACCTGACTAGGAGGAGATTCAATTGTAGACTGTTTGTAAATGAATTCCCCGTGGGAAGTGGTGTAATTTTTTTCGCTACTGTTGCCATTGAGCATAATTCAGTTCCAAATTCATTGTCGGTGAGTTTGTGTTAACACGACAGTGGAAAGGAAAGTACACGCCGCTGGTTATTAGAGAACACTTTGAAGTGAAAGAAGAATTGGAACATATGATGATACAGAGGCTACCGCAAAAGCTGTTGTGTATATAATGTTTATTTCAATGGATGATTATATAGCAGTCCCTCATTCATGCAATAAACTGATTTGAGTTCCAGTGCTGCGTTATATTGATTTGACAAATGAGTTTAAGTTTTGTGTTCATTGGTTAAAAAATTGAAATAAAATTTGTTTTAGCAGTGCGGTATAGTTTTGGGCTGGTACAAGTTTTTCTTCTGCTATGAGTTAGAACTGCAGAATTCTTTAGTGTTTGTTGTCATTGTGATACCTTCAGTTGGATGATGTTGGAAGATTGAAGCAGTGTGCACCAACTGGTTATTAGGACATAGTGGGAGGTTTGTTCAGTTTTATTTTGGTGGTGATTTTATTTCTATTGTCGATTTATGGATGCATTTATACTGCCATAGTTGCATAGATTCAAAACAATTTTGGATGTGTAGTGATGTGAAAGTCGCAGTAGACAACATGGGGTCGTTAGGTACTGACTGAATTCTTGAGTGCACCTCCAGGAGATGTCTCCCATCGGTTTGAGTTCATACTTGGGGCAGTATAATTATAGACCAGTGCAAGGCTGCATTTCAAAATCCCAGGCAGTGCTTTGAACCACTGCTCTAACATTGAAAATTAGCCATCTAAACAGACATGTGCCTTGCTCCTTTGTCACTGGTTCCATTGTGACCATTGTAAGGCCAGTCAGGTTTGCCAGTTATGTATTGCACTCCACAGATACTGGTATGAAACCAGCAGCTGCAGTATAACTGCAAACAAAAGCATATTATCGCTTTGTTCAATTTTATTAAGTGGGTGGTTTTATAATTTGGTTACAGAAGACCATGTAGTTATTCCTTGTCAGCTTTTTATCTTGTGGTATTGATGTGATAGAATGCTCAGCTGCAGTTATTAGGTAGGAATTGCTACAGTTACAAATAGCAATCACTGGTGCTTAGGACAAGCTCACAGCTTTTGCTTTTTCCTTTCTCCTAGTGGTCAGTGGCTTGGAGGAAAGCTGTACTTGTTTGTCAATTATGGAAGAAATGAAAGAATGGTCAGTGTGTTTGGATAGCATAGAATGACAAGAGGCCATTCAAGCTTGTTCCATTCACAGATTATGCTCTATCATGGTCTGTACTTGACCCATTTACTCTTCTGATTCTACACAATTGCTCCCTGATTTTTTCCACTTCCTCGCATTAAAGTAAATTGAGATTATGTTAATATTTACTTAACCATATCTTTTGATCTTATTTATTTCTAATTGGTTGCATGACAGAGTCTTCATGCTTTTAACTCCTGGCCTTGTTCTGAACTAAATGATGATGATCAGCACATTATTTTTAAGGTGCTGTTTGGCACAGCATTACTGGTTTAGGCATGAGTTTATTTTACATAGCTGTGACTTTCACATCTGAAAACTTGATGCTTTATCCTGCTATTTTGTGCTTGCAGTTAAAGTTCAAAAGCCTTTTTGCAGCTAAATTATCTATTCCTATGAAGTCTTCCACGAATCCTCTTTTCTCCAAGAGTGTCTCTTCATAACTTGGAACACTAATATTTACAACTGTACTCTTCTCTAAACTCTCTCCTGTGTGTCAAAGTCCTTTTGAAGGCAAGCTGCTCAAAATTTCACACCTCATTGCAAATGTGGCCTCAACGATGATCTATTCAAGGTCAGAATAACTTCTTTTCAAGTCAAATAGTCAAATACTCTTCCGATGCACTCTAGTAGAAGAGGTCAGAGTAGCTGCTGTTGACATCAAGGCAGCATTCGGCCGAGTGTAGAACTAGGGAGCTCTATCAAAACTGAGGTCATTGAGAAGATACCCGTATCTGAAGGATCGGAAGATGGTCGTGGTTGTCGGAGGTTAATCCCTCGGACTTTGTTGCAGGAGTTTCATGGATCAGCATCATTGGCTCAGCCATTTTCAGCTGCCCCATCAGTGACCTGTCATGAGGTTAGAAGTGAGGCCGTTTGCTGACTTTTTTCTTAAGTGTTCAACTCCATTCACACGTCCTCCAGTAATGCAGCAGCCCATGCCAGCCTACAGGTAGATCTAGACAGCATCGATGCTTGTGCTGACAACTGGCAGGTAACATTTGCATCGCATAAATGCCAGGCAATGGCCATCTCCAACAAGAAAAGGCCCATTATCTTCCCCTGACCTTCAACAGCACCACCATCGCTGATTGCACCCCCCGTCATCACCATCCTTGGGGTTACCATTGCCCAGTAGCTTAACTGGATCAGGCATATCAACACAGTGGCTACAAGAGCAGGGAAGAGGCTGGGTACTTTGTGATGAATGTCTCACCTCCTGAGCCATCATAGCCTCTCCACCACCTAGAAGACTCCATTCAGGAGTGTGATGGACTATCCATCGCTCGCCTGGATGGGCACAGCCACAACAACACTGAAGAAGTTCAACACCATCTGGGAGAAAGTAGTCCGCTTGATCAATTTCCCTGCCAATATCTACCCCTCCACTGCCAGCACACTCTGGCTGTAGAATGCATTCTCTACAGGATGCACTGAAACAATTGGCCAGTCTTACTTTAGCAGCCCTGTCACTTTTACCATTGAGAAGGTCAAGAATAGCAACATGTGGGAACACCATCACTGCAGGTTTTCCTCCAACTCGCACAGCATCCTGGCCTGGTCATGTAGCAGCATTCCTTCATCGTCACTGGGTCAAAATCCTGGATTTTGTTCCATGTGCTTAAGCTTGCACTTACTGACATTAAAATCTAACAACTTCTCCGTAGCTCATTCACTTAGTCATTCTCAGTCTCTTTGAATAATATTGATTGCTCTTGTGTTCATCATCTGGCCATATAGCTGTGTGTCATCTGCAAATGTTACCGGCAGTAACACCCTCTATTTGGCTGAACAGTGTGAAAAGCAGGGTACCTGGGTTAGACCTTCTAACCCGAGGGTCTCAGTATGTCACTAACCCCAGCCAGACTGTTTTCTTCCTTTACATTAGCAGTCACATATATTGTGTAAAAGCTACTTGACACTATTGAACTGGAATTCAAAGTGGTTTTGCCATATAGAACTGTTGGATAATATTTAATACTAACAATGATAATGTAGAATTTATTTGTGAATTTTCAGAAAAATGGTGTTTTGGAATATTCTTCCTTTGCTTTGAAACTTGAAATTCAAATAAAGTTTTAGATGATCTAAAATTGCACGCAGAAAGAAAAATCTAGAGAAAAGTAAAATAGAATTTTTTAAGAAGTATATGCCATTGAACCTGAGTTAATTATATTTCATATTTTTTCTTAGGATTTGAACAAAATGTTCACACAGAAAATGCCAAATGTAATTGGGATGAATATGGCAGTGTTTTAATAGGATGATTTAATTAGTACGCCTTGTCGTGTTTGGCATTATATTTTGTGAAATGAAATGTCTAATTGTGGTTTTGGTGTGCAAAAACTCGAACCTTTATAAAGTAGGTTTCTAACTGCATGATTCGGTGATATAATTAAATGTATAAATCATAGCTGCACTTTCATTCAGCTATCATTTTACAGTCTCTGCTAGTTTCTAATCAGAATAATTGAGGGGCAAGGTTGACAGTTGTGGACATCTCATATCACGTTAACACAGTGGAGTGTGTTACCCTGTAAGTAAATAACGACAGGAGAGGATGCAGTTAATTATTTTCTGCTGGGCCTGTCAGGGTTGAGCCTGGAGGTGAAGGAGGTCTGAGGGGTGTTGAGACTGACAGTTCATCTAAATGACAACTAGCTATAAAAAAAAAATTCCACTATCTTGTCAGCTATATTGCACCTGCTGTCTGCCTTTAAGATCTGCTGGTTAATGAATAAATCTAATTTGTGTGCCTAAAGAATGCCTGGTCTGCAGCACATAAGTGATGAAAGGGTCCAATCCCAAAGTGTTAGTCTTGAGAAGCAGAAATATTTTCCCCCCAGTTTGACCTTTTAAAGCATCACAGCCAAGCCCAATTCTGTTTAAAGTGACACCCAGCACTGTCCATGATGAGTGATCAGGAAAGGCCACGCCCAGACCTACATATGGGACCCCCATCAGCCTTTCAACCCCTCCCAAACTCTCTCTTCCTGTCCTCTTGTGCATCCCCTTTTCTTTCACTCCACCTTTGGCAGCTATGCCTTTAATTGCCTAGGTCCCATTCTTTGGAACTCCTTCCCTAAACCTCTCCAGTTCTCTCCTCCTTTAAGACCCTCCTTTAGACTCATCTCTTGGACAAAGCTTTTGGTCAGCAATAGCTCCTTCTTTGACTAAGCTTCCATTTTTCCCTTACACCCCTGTGAAGCACTTTGGGATGCTTTTCCACATTACAAACACTGTATAAATGTACTTGTTGTTGTTTACAACATCTTCCCCCTCACCCCCTTAAAATCCACCTCCTTTGTTGAAGCCTCGAGTCTTTTGTAATCTCTCTTGAGGTTTGCATCCATTTCTCACCATGTCTCTGTGAAACCCCTTGGGATATTTTTTCTACATTAAAGACGCTATAGAAGAAGAAATATGTTGTAGTCGTAGTTTATAAGATTGACTTTTTTCTCCCCCCTCCCCCCCCCCCCCCCCCACCCCCAACCCTTGCTGATGACAATTGTAGAACCTCAAAATATTGTCTGGGCTGCTTTTAACTGACTTGGCACAGACTAGAAATAAAACCTGTGTCTTTCTTAATCAGTATTGCAAAGCTTAGTAGGAATATGTATATACGGTATTGTAACTCTCCATTGTTCCTAACATTACCTCTTCATGGACATGTGTTTAGTCAATAATCAGGTTGAAGATCAGCCATGATCTGATTGAATGGCGGAGCAGGCTCGAGGGGCCATTTGGCCTACTCCTGCTCCTATTTCTTATGCTCTTATAACAGTTTCATGTTGGAGAGCACCTTGGAGCATTTTACAGTGGTGAGTGGTGGATGCTGAGTAGGAGATGAGAAAGATGGAAGGCAAAAGCTAAAGTACTTTTTAGGGTTATGGTAGAAAACAACATTTACCCACATATTGTTGAATTTCAATTCTAAAGACTAATGTTTCATAATGTGTGCCATATTCTCATAATATGGTAACAGTCTTTATTGAGAAATATTTAAGGGTATAAATTACTTTTTCAAACCTCTGATGTAAAAGCAATGTACTATTGGATTCCACAGTAAAAGAAACAGCGCACATTGATATAAGCCATCCAAAAGCACTTCACACCCAATTAATTACTTTTAAGGTGTTGATACTGCTGTTTTAAAAGCAAATGTGTTTGCCTGTTTACTCACGTCAGAGTCCCACAAACTTTAAGTGAATGAATGACCTGCACTAATTAGACTGTAATGTTGGTTGAGGGAGGAATGTTGGCCAGCACACTGGTAGAACTCCTTCCTCGTCTTTAAATAGTGCAGTGGGATCTTTTACATCCACTTGAACATCAGACTCTGTTACACATTTTAAGTGAAAAATAGCTCCTCTGACAATGCACAACTCTATTGAAGTGTCTAAATTATGTGATTAAGTCAAGGCCTTGGAGAAGGTGCAGAATGGTTCCAGGAATGAGGGACTATAGCTATGTGAAGAGACTAGAGAAGCTGTGATTGTTCTCCTTAGTGCAGAGAAGGTTAAAGGGAGATTTAATGGAGGTGTTAAAATTATGAAGGGTTTTGATAGAGTAGACAGGGAAAAACCATTTCCACAGGCAGGAGGGTTGATAACCAGAGAACACAGATTTAAGATAATTGGCAAAAGAACCAGTGGGGAGATGAGGAGAATTTTTTTTTCACAGCAAGTTGTTATGATCTGGAAGGCACTATCTGAAAGAGTGATGAAAGCAGATTCAAGAGTAACTTTTTAAAAAAGGGAATTGGATATATACATGAAAAGGAAAAAATTGCAGGGCTATGGGCAAAGAACAGAGGAGTGGGACTAATTGGATAATTCTTTCAAAGAGCCAGCACAGGTTGTAAGATTCTATGATTCTAAGTCCCAGAGAGGCATTGTACCCACAGCAGCCTTCTGGCTCTAATATTCCTTGGGATGAAGATAACAGTGCTGTCCTGATCTATAATTTGAGCGATGTTTTTCTGAAGGGAGTTTCAGGTTTACTCTGAAGCTCGCAAGTAGAGCTATGACTTCATCCCAAGGCTGAGATTAGATGATTTCTGAGGCTATCAGAGCTTAATGAAAGCATAAAGAAAAAGCATAAGAGGCACACAGAGTGGGATACATATAGAAGGAGACACAAAAAAGACTTATCAAGAGAGAATGAAAAAGGCAGGAAGGTTTTAACAACAATAACTTGCATTTATCTAGCACCTTGACTGTAGAGAAGATGCTTCAGAGACATAATTTAAAAATTGGATGAGCCAAAGCCAGAGATATCTGAGGGCTGACCAAAAGCTTTGTCAGAGATGGGTTTTAAGAAGGGTATTAAAGGCGAAGATGGAGGTAGAAAGATGGAGAGAATTCCAGCACATGAGGCCTTGGTGCCTGAAAGCAGGCTGCCAATGGTGGGACAAAGGGAGGTGGATGAACACAAAGCCAGAGTCAGCGCAATGGAGAGCTTGGAAGGGGGGAGGTAGTAGGGCTGCAGGAGGTTACAGAGATAAGGAGGGATTGAAACACGAGGATGAGAACTTTAAATTTGAGTTGTTGGTGGACTGGGAACCAATGTAGGTTAGCAAGGACAGAGCTGATGGGTGAGCAGGACTTGATGTGTGATTGAATACAGGCAGCAGAATTTTGGATGAGCTGAAGTTTATGGAGGGTCGGGGATGGGAAGCTAGTCAGGAGAACATGAGAGTAATTGAGTCTGGAGTTGATAATGGCATGGATGAGGGTTTCAGCGGCAGATGAGGTGAGGGCGGAGGCAGATGACGTTATGGTGGTGGAAATCGGCAGTCTTGGTGATGGAGATGATATGGGGTTGGAAACGCAGCTTGCGTTCAAATAGGACATTGAGGTTGCAAACTGTCTGGTTTGGCCTAAGACAGTGATTTCATGGCGAAAGAGACACAATCTCATGTTAAGAGGGAGAGAGAATACATGAAAAAAATGTATTTTGTTCAAGATTTTTTCCTTTTGCTACCCAATGACATTTGCCATTTTGAATGTGGGAGGGCTGAGCAAACTCCAGCTGTGTGTTCCAGGTGACCTACAAACTATATTTTCCAGGCTGCGCATTCTCCAATGCCGGACACCACAGGCACACAGCATCAGAGCTGACCCAGAGACATGATGCAGGAAGGGATACAGAACCACTACTTTTTTTTTAATTCACTTTTTGGAATAACAAGGGTATTTGGGAATTGCATTGAAAAATAAAAAGCACAGTTGCAGCTTCTTCAAAATTAATATTATTTTGGATCAGCAGCCTCACCATAAACTGATTTCAAAAGCCAAGATGAACATAAAACAAAGAAAAACATTAATTACTTATGGAAGGAATTATGCAACAAAATAATTTTACATCATACAGTGGTCATTTCTTTGTTGAAATGTGTACAGCACAAATTTCTCATTTAAAAAAAATAGGTATACTGACTCATTGATGACCCGTTTGGCACAATCTTACTGATTTTAAATTTCTTGAATTATGAATTGTTTTGTACTTTAGTGTGCAGCCATGAGTTACAGTAATGCAGATTTATTATGACTTCTAATGGTACTTTTCTGACAAACACATTGGTTCTATAATTATACTCTAGATATGATAACCCAAAATTATATCCAATTTCTCTGTTCTCTCTATTCAGGCATGTTACTGCACCAAAATCATACTTTTCCTGATTTTCCCAGGAGGAGGGGATAACAAGGATGTGTTCAGTTCACTGCTATTCTTACCTGTGATTTGCTTTACCAAGGGAAATCCTGTCCTTCTGGCTGTACTGTGCCATTAAACCTATCCGACCTTTGGGGAATAGGTTTTGCCCTAACATTGAGTAGCAGTGCCACTATCGGCAAAGATTTCCATTATGCACTAGGTCTAGTGCAATCATAATGCAGGGTTATGATTTTGCTACACCTGGTGTGCAGAGGAAGCTTTCCCTCATTGTCACCTTGTACATCATTAGCATACATTTGAAGAATCTCTACAGTATAGCATTTGCTGAGCAAATCTTAAAACACAGAAAATAGCTTCTGTGCTAGCTTTTTATTTATTTTCCTTTAGTGTGTCAAAAATCAAATGATACAAGTGGCAACCTTGCTTCAGATGAAACTTCTGACAAATAAGAATTGGTCTTAATGAGTCTGTATGTGCTGTGCAAAAAAAAAGTCAGAATTGTTAGGAACGTACACCAAATTGCTTGATGTTGATATTTTTTTATGTCGAACAAAGTACTCCAAACATATTCTTTGTGCAAATACCTGTCAACTACTGATGGTCATTAAGTTCTTGAAAGCAATATCTACATGTTTTAAAATGCAAATTGAAAGTCAATAAATTGAATTTTATGGTTTCATTTTTTCTCAAAGAACATTTTAACCTTTTTGAGAAGTCTAGTGTCAGTCTCCATTTTGATGACATTGAAGTACAGAACTGCCTGGGGAATTGTAACAAAGAAATGCTGTCTCTTTAGTGATGGTTTCGGCTCTCAGTAGAGAAAGATGAATGATAACTTTTTTTTAAAATACGCTTGTCAGCTTTGCTCCTCAGCAAAAGGAAAGAAGTGGTTCAGCTTAAATTCAGTTGTTGATTTGCAGTCCACAAGATAAACGAAGGATCAAGGACTAATGGATAAGTTTATTTTCAGTGGAGCTGCTTCTTTGGAATAACATTTACTTGGGGCATACTTGATTACAAATTTGACTTGAAATATGTAGAACTTAACAATTCAAAGAGCTGCATTCATCCTATTGTCAAGGTCTGTCAAAGTAAATCAACCGTGTCAGCTTATCGACGTGGATAAATAAAATACTGTAAATCTGCCCCTTTATGTACATGGGTATTAAAACTGCCTTTTTACTTGATTAGTGCTTCTGCTTTGTGATGTATGGAAATGCCTGTGGTCATGTGACAGGTCTTCGTTTACTTGATTTGATGCGTTGTCAGGGTTTGATTTAAACCTGCTAGGCCTGCTGCCTCAGCTCCTTCTCATCCAGTCCCGTCAGGGGTACTCATTCATTACCCACACTAGAACAGTTTTATAGAGACACACAGTCATTAGTTATGACAGTATTTAGTCAAGCCTCTTTGTGGCAATATAAATGTTCGCTTTACTAAATTGCTAGTCAAGGCTGTCTGCCCAGGAAGTTGCCGTCCTCCAACTAAATCAAGCCATTTGCATTTCTTCTCTGCCTCCATTTAATCAACATCCTGTGAGCCAGCCGTGATGAAATTACTAAGTGATTGATTGCTGTGACACTTCCTAGCCAATATCTCTGTAAATCAATACTTGTGCAGGTCAGAGCTTGGAATATTTTTGTTTCAGATTTAATACAGAAATGGCCACTTTCCTTGTATTTTTGGCTATAACCCAAGTATTATTGTTTGCAAGAACTTTGTACTGCGAGACTTTCCTTCCAGTTTCACACATCTGTTAACTTTGAAAAGAAACAAGAATTATAGTATCTGCGCAACACTGAAGCAGATTTGTAATAATTCTGATTCGAATAGCAGAATATGATGAACATCTTGCAGTTTGGGCAATACAAAAGGATGTTATCTTTTGCCCTTTGAATTGCCACTAGCAATATGCATTCTACCCGATCAAACCTTGTTTAATATTCAGAGTGAGCTTTGTATTGGTGAGCCTGTTGCCATTATCATACTTTGAGTGTCACACCTGTAAAGTAGGAGAGAAATTTAGTATTCAGAGGATTAATGATTATTCAGGATAGTGTCTGTGCCATGCAGTGTATGGAAGCTGTTGACAGGTGCCAGAAATCAGGTCCTGCAAAAACTATTAGCCAATGACAACCTGCATCTTTTGGCCACAGGCTGAAAGCTGATTGCCTTTTCTCACATAACATTGCTCAGGAGTGACAGTACTACTAAGAAATAGGTTAGCTGTGGTCAAATGTCATGTTTGTAAAGCTGTGGTTGTCCAGAGCTTTGTTTTTTTGGTTTGAGGATTGTCAGAATACCATGGCAAGCTAATAGCTGAAGAGTGACAAGATATTGACTGAAATCACTGGGGAAAATATAGTAGTATTGAATCGAAGAAATAATACGACAGACGTAATTTATTTTGACAAGTTTTGGATTAGTCTGAGGAAAGTGAGTTTTACTCTTTCATTTTTTGAAAAAAGTGTTTTCTCTCTCTCTTTTGGGTCTCCAAATGCCATGCACCATCTCATGTTACCAAAAGTTTGCAAACTGCTTCCAAGTATTCACCTGTCCCTCTCAGAAACAAATTGTTGAAAATAGTTTAAGAGCAGTCTGGGTTGCTGCTTCTGATCATTTTTGTTGGCCCCATTAACTCTAAAATGTTTTTTTTCTTGGTACCACTTCATGGCAGCACAGCCAAGATCAAAAACACAATGTATGGGGGTTACAATGTGAACTGATGCCACAGTGTTCTGTGAACTCATCCCAAGGTTAAAGAGTGGTAGGTATCTGCTTCCAGGCTTCTGCCAGTATTGCTGGGCATTTGGATCTGGACTATTTCATGTTTTTTGTTTATGTACTTACAATGTAAGAGAATATAGATTCTGTGATGGAAACCTGAAACCATATTGTCTTTTAGATGCTTTGAGATTCCTTGGGGTACACATTAGTCTGGGCCCTGTCCAAGGATTTATCTTTGACCCACTCATTTTTCTCATCTATGTGCTGCCCCTAGTGGCATCATCCACAGGCATGGGGTCATCAACCATATGTCTGTTGATAACATCCCTCAAACCCAAAACTACCTATGTGCTGACTGACTGCATGTCTGACATTGTCATGGGTGTATCAAAATTGCTTCCAACTGAACATTTGGGAGACAGAAGCCATAGCTTTCGGTCCCCATCATAAACACCATTCCCTACCCACTGATTCCATCGCCTCACCCAACCACACCCTCGAGCTGAATCAGGCCATGCAAAACCTTACCATCTGCTCACTCGAGAGATCAGTTTAATGCGCCACATTTTATCCATCACCAGGATCACGGCCATCTCCTCAACATTGCTTACCTTCGCCCCTATCTCGGCCAGGCCCCTTATCCATACTTTTGTCACCTCTAGACTTGATTTCTTGAATGCTTTCCTTGTCAGCCTTCCATCCATCACTTCCCATAAACTCCAGCTTGTTCAAAACTCCATATTCTCCTCTGATCTAAGTCCTGCCCACCCATACCCCAGTCCTCCCTGAGCTGCATGGCTTCCATGCCCCTCAATGAATTTGAAATTCTCTTCTTCATCTTCAGATCCCTCAATGGCCTTGTCCCACCCTACTTCATTCCTTCTGTGCACCCTCCCCTCCTTTGCCCCACAATTAGAATAGAGCCTACAGTCGGCACAACCCTAGTTATCTAAAGTTCCTCCCCAACTTTTCCACCTCTCCAGTTTTAAAAACCCAAGACATTTTTTTTCAACCAAACTGCCTGTCATCTCTCACCACAGCCCAGTGTGCACTCCTTTTATTTATATATTTATTTATTTTCCCCTGCAAAAAGCCTTGGCACATTTTCTACATTAAAGGCATTATATAAATACAAGTTGCTATTGTTCTGGAGCATTTCTCTCCTCTTTATAAGCAATCTGAAATCAAGAGGAAATGGAGCTTTGTCAGTGGTAGCATTGCTAGAGATGTGTTGATGTCACCTCACACAGCATTTTCAGAGATCATTGAGCACAAAGTGCTGCTGGGACTGTTGGGCCACCCTAATTATCAGCCAGTTTTACAGAACTCCTGCAACGACAGTGAGAAGCCATTTGACAGCTGTGTGGAGAAATGGCTGGCACAATTTTATCCAATAATTTCTTTCAAAATGTACAACTGAAGGTGCGTTTTAACTCTTTAAAGATAGTGGTGGCCATTTTTACTTAAACATTTTTTAAAAATTCTCCATTCTGCTGAAGACTAAAACTTCAACCAAGCAGCTATTTTTAATACATCTTGACAGTGAACAGTGGCAGGCTATTCATTTTGTGGGATCATCAAAACCATACCTGATCGTGCCATCACCCAACATCCATCCATACATATTGTTTTCTAGCATGTGTTAATGGCAAGTGAGCAGAAGTGAACACATTGGTAGATCATTTTTTCTACCTCCCAAAGCCAGGGATATTAATGTCTTAACTGCCTTCCAAAATGGCCGAGCAAGCCACTCGGTTGTACAATCCCACTCCAAAAAATCGTCATATGAATAAAACCAGATGGACCACCCGGCATCGGACCACTAGGCACTGGACATGACAAAGGCAAAGACAACCAAACCCAGTCAACCCTGCAAAGTCCTCCTCACTAACATCTGGGGACTTGTACCAAACTTGGGAGAGCTGTCCCACAGACTAGTTAAGCAACAGCCTGACATAGCCGTACTCACAGAATCATACCTTTCAGCCAACGCTAAAGGGTACGGTAGCGTAGTGGTTATGTTACTGGGCTAGTAATCCAGAGGCCTGGACTAAAATCCAGAGTCACGAGTTCAAATCCCGCCACGGCGGCTGGCGAATTTAAATTCAATTAATTAAATTTTTTAAAAAATCTGGAATTAAAATACTAGTATCAGTAATGATAGCCATGAAACTACTGGATTGTCGTAAAAACCCATCTGGTTCACTAATGTCCTTTAGGGAAGGAAACCTGCCGTCCTTACCCGGTCTGGCCTATATGTGACTCCAGACCCACAGCAATGTGGTTGATTCTTAATTGCCCTCTTAGGGATGGGCAATAAATGCCGGCCTTGCCAGCGACGCCCACATCCCGTGAACAAATTTAAAAATGTTTTTTTTAAAACGTCCCAGACTCCTCCATCACAATCCCTGGGTATGTCCTGTCCCACTGGCAGGACAAACCCACCAGAGGTGGCGGCACAGTGGTATACACTGAGGAGGGAATGGCCCTGGGAGTCCTCAACATTGACTCCAAACCCCATCAAATCTCATAGCATCGGGTCAAACATGGGCAAGGAAACCTCCTGCTGATTACCACCTACCGTCCTCCCTCAGCTGATGAATCAGTCCTCCTCCGTGTTGAGCACCACTTGGAGAAAGCACTGAAGGTAGCAAGAATGTACTCTGGGTAGGGGACTTCAATGTCCATCACCAAGAGTGGCTCAGTAGCACAATTACTGACCGAGCTGGCCGAGTCCTGAAGGACATAGCTGCCAGACTGGGCCTGCAGCAGGTAGTGAGAGAACCAACACGAGGGAAAAACCTACTTGACCTCGTCCTCACCAATCTACCTGTGGCAGATGCATCTGTCCATGACAGTATTGTTAGGAGTGACCACAGCACAAACCTTGTGAAGGCCCGTCTTCACACTGAGGACACCGTCCATCGTGTTGTGTGGCAGTATCATTGTGCTAAATGGGATAGATTCAGAACAGATCTAGCAGCTCAAAACTGGGAACCCAAGAGGCACTGTGGGCCGTGAACAGCAGCAGAATTACGTTCCACCATAATCTGTAACCTCATGGCCTGGCATATCCCTCACTCTACCATTACCAACAAGCCAGGGGATCAACCCTGGTTCAATGAGGAGTGTAGAAGAGCATGCCAGGAGCAGCACCTGGTGCACCTAAAAAATGAGGTGCCAACCTGGTGAAGGTTGCGAAACAGCGGAAGCAGCATACTATAGACAGCTCGAAGCGATCCCACAACCAATGGATCAGATCAAAGCTCTGCAGTCCTGCCACATCCAGTCGTGAATGGTGGTGGACAATTAAACAACTAACTGGAGGAGGCGGCTCCGTGAACATCCCCGTCCTCAATGATGGCAGTACCCAGCATGTGAGTGCGTAAGACAAAGCTGAAGCGTTTGCAACCATCTTCAGTGGATGATCCATCTCCTCCCGAGATCTCCACCATCACAGAAGCCGGTCTTCAGCCAATTCGATTCACTCCACGTGATATCAAGAAACGGCTGTATGCACTGGATACAGCAAAGGCTTGGGCCCCAACAACATCCCGGCTGTAGTGCTGAAGATTTGTGCTCCAGAACGAGCCACACCTCTAGCAGCTACAACATTGGCATCTACCCGACAAAGTGGAAAATTGCCCAGGTATGTCCTGTCCACAAAAAGCAGGGCAAATCCAATCCGCCCCATCAGTCTACTCTCAATCATCAGCAAAGTGATGGAAGGTGTCGTTGACAGTGCTATCAAGTGACACTTACTCACCAATAACCTGCTCACTGATGCTCAGTTTGGGTTCAGCCAGGACCACTCAGCTCCAGACCTTATTACAGCCTTGGTCCAAACATGGACAAAAGAGCTGAATTCCAGAGGTGAGGTGAGAGTGACTGCCCTTGACTTCAAGGCAGCATTTGACCGAGTATGGCATCAAGGAGCCCTCATAAAATTGAAGTCAATGGGAATCAGGGGGAAAACTCTCCAGTGGCTGGAGTCATACCTAGGAGGATGGTAATGGTTGTTGGAGGCCAATCATCTCAGCCCCAGGACATCACTGCAGGAGTTCCTCAGGGCAGTGTCCTAGGCTCAACCATCTTCAGCTGCTTCATCAATGACCTTCCCTCCATCATTAGGTCAGAAGTAGGGATGTTCACTGATTTTTTATTTAATTCGTTCATGGGATGTGGGCATCGCTGGCGAGGCCAGCATTTATTGGCCAGCATTTATTGCCCATCCCTAATTGCCCTTGAGAAGGTGGTGGTGAGCCGCCGCCTTGAACCGCTGCAGTCCATGTGGTGAAGGTTCTCCCACAGTGCTGTTAGGAAGGGAGTTCCAGGATTTTGACCCAGCGACGATGAAGGAACGGCGATATATTTCCAAGTCGGGATGGTGTGTGATTTGGAGGCGAACGTGCAGGTGGTGGTGTTCCCATCTGTCTGCTGCCCTTGTCCTTCTAGATGGTAAAGGTCGCGGGTTTGGGAGGTGCTGTCGAAGAAGCCTTGGCAAGTTGCTGCATTGCATCCTGTGGATGGTGCACACTGCAGCCACGGTGCGCCGGTGGTGAAGGGAGTAAATGTTTAGGGTGGTGGATAAGGGTGCCAATCAAGCAGGTTGCTTTGTCCTGGCACTTGTCTGGCGCAAATGTTACTTGCCACTTATCAGCCCAAGTCTTGCTGCACGCGGGCTCGGACTAATTCATTAACTGAGGGGTTGCGAATGGAACTGAACACTGTGCAATCATCAGCAAACATCCCCATTTCTGACCTTATGATGGAGGGAAGGTCATTGATGAAGCAGCTAAAGATGGTTGGCCCTCGGACACTGCCCTGGGGAACTCCTGCAGCAATGTCCTAGGGCTAGGATGATTGGCCTCCAACAACCACTACCATCTTCCTTTGTGCTAGGTATGACTCCAGCCACTGGAGAGTTTTCCCCCTGATTCCCACTGACTTCAATTTTACTAGGGCTCCTTGGTGCCACACTTGGTCAAATGCTGCCTTGATGTCAAGGGCAGTCACTCTCACCTCACCTCTGGAATTCAGCTCTTTTCTCCATGTTTGGACCAGGGCTGTAATGAGGTCTGGAGCCGAGTGGTCCTGGGCGGACTCTTGAACGGATTGCACAGTGATTAGTTCCATTCACAACCCCTCATAATGAAGCAGTCCATGCCCACATGCAGCAAGACCTGGACAATATCCAGGCTTGAGCTGATAAATGGCAAGTAACATTCGTGCCAGACAATGACCATCTCCAACAAGAGGAAGTCTTACCACCTTCCCTTGACATTCAACGGCATTACCATCGCCGAATCCCCCACCATCAACATCCAGTGGGTCACTGTTGACCAGAAACTAAACTGCACACATAAATACTCTGGCTACAAGAGCAGGAATGAGGCAGAGTATTCTGAGTATTCCTGACTCCCCAAAGCTTTTCCAACATCTACAAGGCACAAATCAGGAGTGTGTTGGAATACTCTCCACTTGCCTGGATGAGAGCAGCTCCAACAACACTCGAGAAGCTTGACACCATCCAGGACAAAGCAGCCCGCTTGATTGGCACCCCATCCACTACCTTAAACATTCACTCCCTCCACCACCGGCGCATTGTGGCTACAGTGTACCATCTGCAAGATGCACTGCAGCAAATCGCCAAGGCTTCTTCGACAGCACCTCCCAAACCCGCGACCTCTACCACCTAGAAGGACAAGGGCAGCAAGCACATGGGAACACCACCACCCGCATGTTCCCCTCCAAGTCACACACCATCCCGACTTGGAAATATATCGGCGTTCCTTCATTGTCGCTGGGTCAAAATCCTGGAACTCCCTACCTAACAGCAGCATGGGAGCACCTTCACCACACACACTGCAGTGGTTCAAGAAGGCAGCTCACCACCACCTTCTCAAGAGCAATTAGGGATAGGCAATAAACGCTGGCCCTGTCAGCGACGCCCTCATCCCCTGAATGATTTTTTAAAAAAAGGTACAGAGCTTCCACTACTGCCTCAGCTGAGGTCCAAATGCTTCAGCAAGGACCAGGGATTAGACCTAGTGGCCTCAATATATCCACAATCTCTTCATTTACCCACTACAAAAAATATTCAAAGAATACTGAAATGCAGTAATGTTTGGGTTCATAGTTCTGTTTCCATTTTCTAGGACTCTGTGTCACAAACCTCAGAGTATATTTTTTTGCAGGTACTCTGGCAGTTTGTTATAAATAAGTGATTGTCAATGCAAGGTGATTTAGTTATATTGTAAACAATTTTACAACACCAAGTTATAGTCCAGCAATTTTATTTTAAATTCACAAGCTTTCGGAGATTTTCTCCTTCCTCAGGCAAATGTTTCAAGATCAACATTTGCCTGAGGAAGGAGAAAATCTCCGAAAGCTTGTGAATTTAAAATAAAATTGCTGGACTATAACTTGGTGTTGTAAAATTGTTTACAATTGTCAACCCCAGTCCATCACCGGCATCTCCACATCATAGTTATATTGTCACAGCTCAAAGTTGCATCACGTTTTTGTTGGTATTTGCCAATGAATGTGCCAACATGTTTTTTTGTGTCTTATGTTCCCAGATCCCTATTCCAACGTAAAATATGCTAGAATGTTTTAGTTATTGCTGTAGAAAACTGGAGTAGGTTACAACATCTAAGCAAATTCATTATTCAAAATGATAAATATTAGAGATACTTCCTAATCAGTGGTTTAAAATAACTTCCAGGAGTTTCATTTCCTCCATCCATTAGCCAGATTAACAATTGCATTAAAATAGCTGTAATTGAATTTAATGCAAATGTGTTAACCAGCACACTAAAAATACCCATACAGAGGAAATTAAACCTCTGGTGACCTATTAAGATTTTAGTAGTGTTGCTTTGAAATGTAAAACTTATCTTTTGCTAGTCGTAACAGCCCAGATTGTCCTCCGAAAGGAGACGGATCTATGAATTTTATTATTTCATATATTTTGACACAATCAGGGCCATTCTGAATCAGGTCTTGAATTAGTTTATTTTGGAGCAGTGAATCAGTCTGGTTAGTTTGGAGTTGCCTTTCTATTGATCAAACCTAGAAAAAATAAGTAAAATCAGTACAAAAAGGCTGCTTAAATTAAAGATGGTACTTTTGGTAAGGATTGTGAAAGCATGTATGACTGTATAGTGATGATCAGATATTTGGGATATAAGGAAAATCAGGTGATGCTCTTGTTCACAGCATTGCAGCCAAGGAAAAATCAATCTAACCTACTGTAATTAAAGTTAATAGGAAAATAACGATCTTCAGGAATCACGTAGCTCAAAGCAATTTCTACACTTCTACCTATAGATGTGTAAAATAAGCCATTTGGCTATAAAGCATAAAACAATTTTAAACAAACTCTCATTAATACTTTTATTTCATTTTACAATCTAACTGTAAACATGTTTTAAAATATACATAGTGAACCTAATAGAGGGGTTTGTAAATTGCTCATTGAAGGAACTGTCCTTTCATTGGTTGAAGTGGACATCAAAGACCTCATGCCGCTTTTCAAAGGAGAGCAGGGAAGCTCTCCCACTGTCTTGGACAGCATTCTTGCTTCATCTACCACCTAGCAAAATACATTAACTGGTCACTCGTCTTATTCGGTTATGGAATCTTGCTGTGCACAAATGACTGCCACGTTTGCCTACATAACCCATCACTGCACAATTATATTTGCATTGCCAATGTTTTTAAAAAGGACTCCAGTGAACATCGGTGTTTCCTTCTTTCATACAACTTCCACGGTCATGGAAGGGGCAAAAGACGCATTGCAGATTATACCTCTGAGAACTTTAAATTGCAACTTTGGTGCCAGTGTCCTGCTGAGATTTTCAGTGCACTGGTGCCAGAAGTACAGTGAAATAAAATGATTGGTGTGAGCTAGTATTGAAGTAACTGAGGTCCTCTTGCTTCATTATTGCCGTGTACAGTTTGAATGAAGCTAATCTTTGAACTTGGCCGCTACAAAACTTCAAAAACAAACTATAAACACAGTACTTTGCTTTCCAAGTTCCACAAATTAGAAAGAGCTGACTGTTTTGTCAGCTCTTTTCAAATAGGTCAGAATTGAGATGATTCAGCAGTACTTGGGCCTATGTCCAAATCTGTCGGCACAGATCTGTGCTTTCCTTCTCCCCCCTACCCCAATCCATTGGAAAGTGAGCAGATGGTGCAAGTCTGATGCACAGCTTGCATTTTTTTAAAATATTGATCTCAAGTTAATAGGTGTAATGTAGAGATAACGTAAAAGAGATGGACTAGCAACAGTGAACAGTGCTACTTTTCTTTGTGGGATCTGTTCTGTCTTGCTATTTGATCAGAGCATTCAGAAAAAAAAAGCTTGCTCTTCCCTCCTTTCCATTGTAACTTCATTCATCCTTTTTTTCTGTCTGTTTCCCTGTTTTCTGCTTACTAGGTTTTCTTTCATTTTTGGATTTAATTCTGGTCCTTGATCTTTGCCAAAGTGAATTATGTGAGGACCCAGATTAAGCAGTTGGTGATGAGTAAGTCTGGTATTCGGCACTGGACTTGAACATTGAGGTGGCTGATGTGTTGCAAGCTGCCCTTTCTAAGTTATTCCACCATGCTAAAGGTAGATGTCAGTTGAATATCTAAATTTGGGATGAAGACTGCTGGAAGGCATTACCTGGAAGCTAGGTGTAAGAAAAAAATTTGAGCCTATATTCAGAGCTAAGTGTCCACCATAATTCCTGGATGGATAAGCAGCTAGAAGCTTACCAATGCTTTGTGTTGGCACAATGCACACAACACTAAGCATTGGGTGTGCCAACCTGCACTTAATCTCTGAGTTTATGTAGAGGGTATGTCTCTATGGGGAGAGTGTGTGCACTTGACGGCAGGCAAACAGCATTCTACCTTTGCAAATTTCTCAGTAGCTTGGTTGAGGACTTCTAAACAAGATAATGGATTTTCATGCATGTTAAACATCTAATTGACCAAGGAAAATATACCTGCCTTGGGTTAGCTCATGGATCCAAGACATGCATGCCATTCACACCGTTGCAATGCCACAAAAACTGCTTTTACTTGTGTTATTTCATGTACATTTCAAAACTTAAATTTTTTTTAGAAATGACAGCCAAAAATCATTTATTTTTATATTGAAAATTTATTTGAAACTATTACACAGTAATAAACATGTGCACCTTTTAATAGTGAGTTATTTCCGATTTCACGGAAAATGATGAGAGCTTTTTTTAAATTAAAAAAATGCCCCCTCTTTCACTTTGCTATGTAGTATGATGCAGTATTAATGTAATTGCTTGGCAATCATTTTACTGACTAATGTTCATCATGCTAACATTACTGTGCTGAATATGTAGATGCCTTTAACACCTTTTACCCTAGGACACTGCAGCAATACTGCACAGGACATGGATTCAATTATTGCAACAACTTAGTAAGTTTTTTTATTTTTTTTTAGGATTTAGATGATGTTGAAACACAGCACCTTCTGCAGTCCCTTTTGCCTGAGATGGTCGAAATGGCTCTGCGACTACCAGATGTTTGTACCCAGGTAGGTAACGAAACTCAGCGAGGCTTGAGGTTTCACTTCTTGAAGTCTGGACAAATTCATGTATGACTAATAGAAGGGGTCAGGCTGTTGGGGCTGGGTTTTTTTTAAAAGGTCATTATTACTCCTTTGTCATTTCAAATTAAGAATAGTAGAATTAAGAATAACTGCATACATCACAATGAGACAGCATGGTAATAGAAAACAAAAGAGGCTTATGGGTTGGCAAATGAATCAGTTTTTTAATAAAATTCTGCCCAAAGGTGGGAACAATATTCAGCAGTGAGATATTAACTTACGTGGAGGACTAGGTGCTATGTAGATCGGGTATTGTACATTTAAACAATAAGCAGACTCCGCAGAATGACATCCAACTGCTGAAATCACTGTTACGTTATGAGGTTATATCCCTTTGTCCTAGACTCCCCCACCAGTGAAAAAAGTTCCTCTCTATCTACCCTTTGAATTCCTTTCAAAATCCTCAATCAAATCACCCCTCAATCGTCTCTATTCCAGGGAATACAAACCTAGTTCATATAATCTCTCCTCATAATTTAACCCTTGGAGCCCTGGTAATATTCTGGCAAATCTGCGTTGCACTCCTTCCAAGGTCAATATATCCTGTCTAAGGTACGGTGCCCAGAACTGTACACAGTATTCCACTGTAGTTTGAGAGTAATTGAATGTGGATTTTGAAGAGATTGTTCTTAATTAATTTTTGTTATATTTGAAGTTTTTCACTATAGTCAGATGTTTGTCCTTGCTCTGCCCCTACCTCAGCCCATTTGCTACTGAAACCATCATACATGCCTTTGTCACCTCAAGGCTCAACTATTCCTATGGTCTCTTGGCCAGCCTCCCATCCGCCACTCTATGTAAACTCTAATTATCTATCTAAACTTCTGCTGCCTATATCCTATCCCGTGCCAAGTCCTGCTCACCTATCACCTCAGTCCTTGCTGACCAACATTGGCTCCCGTTCCCCCAACGCCTCAAATGTAAAATTCTCATCCTCTTGTTAAAACCCCTCCATGGTCTTACCGCTCTCCATCTCCTCCAGCCTACAATCCCCCACACACCCCTGCACCTCTGACCTCTTGTGCATCCTCCGTTTCCTTCACCCCACCACTGGCAGCTATGCCTTCAGCCACCTCTGCCCCATGCTCAGGAGTTCCCTCCCTAAGCCCTTCCATCTCTCCACCTCCCATCTCCTCCTTTTAAGACCCTCTTTAAAATCCACTTCTTTGACCAAGCATTTGGCCATCGCTCCTGATATCTCCTTCTTTGTCTTGGTGTCCATTTTCTTTTATCACGTCTCTGTGAAGTGGCTATATAAATGCAAGTTGTTGTTGATTGGTGAAAAGCATTAAATTACACTTTCCTTTCATATGTTTAATATTGAAAAGGAATTCAGCTGTTTGCCCATATACGCAAAAAGCAATTAAGTAGATTGGTACAGATGCAAAATTTAACTGTCTGACACATATGTGTGTGTGTGCGCGTGAGTGCACATAATATATACATACACACCAGTAAATAAGTTTACACAGCAACTATACTATAGTTTCTATCATTTTAATGCCCTGCCTTAAGGACAAAACTACTACATAGACTTACGTCATTTATTTATTGAAATGAAATATATTTTTTCCAATGCTGTATCCTGAAGGAGCAAAAATTAAGTTTTGTTATTCAATTATATTGAACGGGGGGAGGGAGAAATCCGTAACATAATTTTGTTAAAAAAATTGTATTTTCAGTATCTCCACTTGAGATAAATTTTAGAAGTTAAATTTAGGGGTACAGAGTAGATGCAGTTGGTTGAAGTACATCTGGGACCTGGGTTCAAATCCAGTCCAGACTGGTGGGACGAAAATCTCCTGTGTCTGCTGGCTGTACGTGAAATGAGTTTGGACAGTCTCGAAGACTCTATAATTCACATAGCAGAAAACTGCCCATAATATGGCACCAATTGGTATTAAATTTGCGATCTCATTCAGGAAGACCAAAAGATGGATTGTGTAGGAAATGGAAAGTTATCACATTGATGCATAGGTGTTCTATTGAGATTGGGGCTGAGGCATATTGTTGGAGGCAGACCAAAGGGAGCTTGAGGGCATCATAAAGGTAGCTTTACTCCAACTTTGCTCTGCCTGATCTGGGAATACTTAACGCTCACATTGAATGTTGAAAATGGAATGGACCATTGCCCAGCACATAATGAGCACAAAAAAAATCTGGTTAACTGATTATTGATTTCTGTGAATCATCAGGGAAAGTAGTTGACAGAAGTCATGTAAATATATAAATTCCTGAGCTAACAGCAAATGTTTTACATTCCAGTAACTAATTTGAAACTCCGTATTTAAAAAGTGTTTTAAATCCTGAATATTATTTAAGTTATCAGTTGGTAGCAATCTTGCTATCTCTGAGTCAGAAGGTTGTGGGTTCAAGCCCCACCACAAACTTGGCTGGCATTTCAGTACAGTGCTGAGAGAGCACTGCCATTGTCGAAGGTACTGTCTTTCAGATGAGATGTTGAACCGAGGCCCTTTCTACCTATTCAAATGGACAGAAAAGATCTCATAGCACTGTTCAAAGAAGAACAAGAAGTTTTCCTGATGCCCTGGACAGCAATTTTCCTTGAACCACAAATCAATTGAACCTTCAATATATTTGATGTTCGTGAGATCTTGTGATTCATAAATTGTCTGCTACGCTTGCCGATATAACAGTGGCTCAAAAGTAATTCATAAGCTGTAAAGTGCTTAGGGACTGAGACTGTGATATGGTGCTATATAAATGCAAGTATTTTCTCCTTTCTTTAATTGTCAAAATTGCTTTTCTTTTTCTTGGCAAATTAACTGTTTGGATTCTATATTTAATTAAATAGATTACAGTGCAATAAGCCTTTATGACATCAATTATGTTTAAATGTATAGCAGCAGTTACTCAGGATAATTGATCACTTCACTGAAATTTAGGTAGAATATCACAACACAGGGACTACCAGGAATACTACATAGAAAAAGATATTAGGTGCAGACTTTAAGTTTTAAGTCATAACTTTGTCATGCAAAATTAATATCATATTTTGCACAGTTCAGTATTATGGATGCATTCAGTAGTATAAAGGAGAATAGCACTTTGTGTAAGGGGAAAGTACTTTTACAGCAAGGTTGAGATGGTATTTAATATCATGGTTATGCCATGACCTGAAGTTAAATAATTTTTTTTTATTCGTTCATGGGATGTGGGCATCGCTGGCGAGGCCGGCATTTATTGCCCATCCCTAATTGCCCTTGAGAAGGTGGTGGTGAGCCGCCTTCTTGAACCGCTGCAGTCCGTGTGGTGACGGTTCTCCCACAGTGCTGTTAGGAAGGGAGTTCCAGGATTTTGACCCAGCGACGATGAAGGAACGGCGATATATTTCCAAGTCGGGATGGTGTGTGACTTGGAGGGGAACGTGCAGGTGGTGTTGTTCCCATGTGCCTGCTGCTCTTGTCCTTCTAGGTGGTAGAGGTCGCGGGTTTGGGAGGTTGATTCAATAATCATTTCCTTTGTTTTACCATATTTTGCCTGTCTTTTTATCTTTCCCCACATTTGGTTTTAAAAAAAAATCAGTCCTACCAGGTCAGCTAAATGTTTAATTCTGCCAGCCTGTTGAGACTGACATACTGGGTCAGGTGGAGACACTGATTTGTTCTCAGTGAAAAGCTGTGTTGTTGAACAATTAGAGAGCACTGTCCTTTTTTCTTTCTTGGGTGCTGATCTGGAGTGGACATTAATTCCCTAAACCAGTGTCAGGCAAGTACACAGCCATACTTGACTGCTGCTGGCTTGGAACAGCAGATGTCCACTCAAGATTGCCAACCTTTTCCTTCATGGATGACTATCTCCATTCTTTGAAACCAGCAGCTGACTGATTCTGTTTGTCACTGATTTCAGCTGAGCGTAAATCAGTGGTTGCAACTGACTTGATGCATCTTTGGTCTCTTGAGGGGTTGGCATGGGGGAGTCCAGGTAGAAATGTTGGGATGAAAACTGAATATTATTCCTAATGGAATTTTTTTCTTTTCAAATTTATAATTGGGGAAGATGAAAGGAGGAAATACTGAACAGTAGTTTCCTCTTGAAAATTGCTTTGGATTAATTACTATTAAATGTATTGGGTTGACTGAGTTGTCTGTTTTGAATTTCTTTTATGTGTAATCAGCTTTTTGTGTCGGATGCAACAATTTTATAAATAAAAGTCACATTCAATAAAAAGTGATATTTGTCAAATTAATCATTGCCAACAAGAGAACCAAAAATAAACGTGTTCATTTATTATTGTGGGGTAGAACTACTCCATAACAATGCGAGTATTACTTATAGAAGAATAGGAAGTGATCACTTTTTCAGACTGAGACACTTGTATTTATATAGCACCTTATCACATCTCGAATACTTGACAAATATTGAAGTAGTATCCAACTAAGCTGCTACTGAAACAATTCAAATAGACACAACAGACGAAGCCTTTTAAATATAATTTTATTTTTGAAAGAGGTGAACTTTTTGTGCTCAATGATATGGAGGATATGAATGCAAGGAATATTTTTCCACTTTCTGAACCCAGCATCTGTGTCCAGCATTTCCATGTTATGTATATCATAGTTCAAATTGATTATAAAGCTGCCTCTGCTTAGCTCCAATCATATTTCACAGTCCAAGTCTCATAGATCACCAACTGTGCCAGCATGACATGTCCATTTCTCTCACCAGCCATTTTAGTGGTCTACCTGAGTGATACTGCCAATTTGGTACAAAATTGTAGACAGTTTTATATTGTGAAGTGGAACCAGCCAGGACAAACTCATTTCACTTGAGGTCTTACAACCATCAGAATGTGCCATTCCATCAGTCTGGGCTGGATTATAACACAGGTCCGAAAGGGTGAAAGGACAGTGTTCTAATCAATGCATCATCCGGATCCCCATTAGATTACCTAGTTCCAAGAAACAATAGGAGAAAATAAATTCAAAAAATTGTACGGCATTCTAGAAGGAACTTATAAAATGTCTGGGGAGGTGTTACAATATGCCATCGACAAAAGAGGAAAACAGGTGCAAGCACAGCAGGGGGGGCTTTTTGTTGCTCATGGAAAGATGGACTTACCACGAAAGTACAAAGTGTGATTATTCCAGTTTGGCTTGATTCGACGATTGCAGTGGTTGCAAACTATGAAGCAAGATTGTCAGGGGTGGAGAAGATGGAGTAAAAGGCTTGAAGCAATGGTTGGGATGTATTACTTTAAGTATGTGTAATATACAGGAAAGTATGGAAATGAAGTGTAAGGTGCACTGATGGTGAGTGTTACCAGACCCTGTTACGGTAGACTTGCAACCAAATGTGTTTGACGTTGTTGACCTTTATTTTTGTCCTTAGTTTCTTCATCATTCTGTTCAACAGAAAATGCTGGAAATGCACAGCATGTTAATCAGCATCTGTGCAGAGAACAGATAAGTTTATATTTTGGGAGCGGACCCTTTTTCAGAATTTCTGTTCAGCTACAATTTTTGGGGGAGTGGGGAAGAAAGATAAAAGTTTGAGCTATGGGTGACTGCACAATCATCGGCAATATTGCTTTTACTGCTATCTGACATTAGGTGTACTTATATCGGGGCATGTTGGCACTCCAATTTTCCTTGCCTTCAAATGGGACAACTTGCCATGGTGAGGCTTTATCTTAGAACTGACACAGCTCATTCCCAACATTCATTTGAATGCTGAAGTGACACGCAGTACTGGCGTTCAAAACTGTAGCCATCTGCTTGGGAGGAAGGTACACTTGGTCTTTTATTTTCAAGCATTGTGAGGGTATTAGAAAATGGAGATTGACTTTAAATTGTATACATTTTATTTATAAAATGTTTATCCTGGATTAAATACAAAAGTATCTAGTTGAACAAATCTTTCTTTTAATTCTAAAACTTCATCTTTGGATTCAACAGCGCATTTGAAAATATGCAAGAAGTTTTCATATTTTTCCGTCACTTCATGGCAAGCAAGCAATATTTACTTATGTTTTTTGTGAGTTCAATTCTCATTCATGTGCCTGACTCATTTTAAAATTTCTTATGAGACTACAGATTATCCTTATAGTAGTGATACATTCCTACAAATTACACTGATAATGAATAACTGATCATGTAAAGTCAATCTGTGGAGTCTTTTTTGTAGAAAAGAACAATTAGCTATCAAAAATAGAACTGAAAAAGTAAGGAAACTATTGTGGAAACCTCAGCAACATTATATTGCGTATGTAATGCATTGAGCAGTAATTGGGAACAGTTTTAAATGTGATTGATGCACATGAAGATTATTGTAGAAAATGCAATATATTGAATATGATTTGAAAATGCTCTGTTTGAAGTGACCTTTGTATCCTTCAGGGCTACTTGTTACCATTGGAAGTAAACATAAAAGAATACACTTGTTATGTCATCACTTAAATCTTAAAAGCAGACCTGTAGAGATTCAAGCATAGCCTTGCATTAAGCTCATTTGATTTTTTGGTTCAATTATTCAATTTAAAAATTAACAAAATTACCATTTTCATCATTAATCCTTTAAGTAAGAGAAGAAGATCCATCACTATCCACTGAAGTGCTTTAAACTGCTGTCAAAGGGCAGTGGTCTAGTAAGATTACTTAGGTTTTGAAATGGAGCAATGCTACATTAACTTTTATGCCATTTTTGCTGGATAATGCCTTCCATTAAGTGCTGTTTTTATTTTACATGATGGTGAAACTCTGTACGATAATAGCAGAATTCGGATTTGAGGTAACAAGGGCTCTGTAGCTTTTCCTGAGTGCTTGTGACCTATCACAAGTTTAATAAGACAGAAAATTGAATGGCTAAATGTGGATCAATAAAGATGCTGCTCATTCTTCAGGGCTGATTGGAATCTGTTGGTGATTGCCAAGGACTTAATGTGGAGATTAATGATTAGCTGATACCAAGTGCTCTTGTGTACTTTGTTCTGGCTGAGGGCTGTAAATCAACCAGTTGATACTGTGGAAAAATAATTGTTTTTAGTCATTCTGAACTAATTTATAGTTTCTGCTAATGTATGAGAAAGAAGGTGGACTTTTTGTAGTCTTGAAATCTGCTGCATGACTTTCTACAGGGTGCACCCATTCATAATGATGTGCAAAATTAAGTTCAGACCGTTTTTAAAATCTTGATGCCTTTGGCTAATTTCACTGAATTATTTGCTTGGAGAACATTTAACCATATTCCACTTCCACAGCTTTTATTTTCTTTTATTGCTGTTGTTAGTCTTTCACATATTAAAATTTAACACTGGAGAGAGCAGACTGACAGGGAAATTTTTTTGTTTTGTTTTTCCTCCCTCAATTTTCTCCTCTCTGCTGCTGAAGACACTGACTCGTGCTGGGATCAGTTTCTGCAGCCGCCTTTAGGTGTCTCATCCAAATGCTGTTCTTCATGTATTAAAAGTGATTCAACCATGAGGAGCAGAACGGCCGAAGCTGAGACCGTCCTCACACGACATCCAAGCATGAGCACTTTACAGTGGGGGGGTCACTGGATCATGATTTCAGCATAAGAATTCTGGCTGTTTTCTCCCTTTCCTTGGAACTCCGCAGCTAATTGTAGTAGCTGGGCTTAGTTGTTCCTTGCTCAGAATGTTGTGTGTTTGAGCCACATACCAATTAATAAGACCATAATCTAGGCTGGCACTTGGTTCAAGTGCTAGTTAAAAACGCCATGGCCTACTCAAAGAGTAAGAAGTTCTCTTGAGTTCCTTGCCAACATTCCTACCTCACCAAAAAATAGATTAATTGGCTGTCCATCTTATGATTGTTTATAGAATGTTGCTTTTCCAGAATGGCTACCATGTTGGCCTACATAAATACACTTGCTGCTCTTCAAATTAATTCATTATCTGCAGCGCTTTAAGATATTTTGACATGATGAGACATGACAGAAATACAAGGATTTTTTTTTCAAGTGTCCCTAATGCCACTGCTGGCTGAGATCAACAAATTCCACATGGGAGATTGGATATGGTCAGACTTTCAGAAAGCCTTTGACAAGGGGGCTATTGGAGAAGATTAAGGGGTATGGAATTAGGGGAAGGATAGTAAACTGGATGAAAATTTTGTTAGAAGGGAAAAAACAAAGAGTCGGAGTTGAAGGTAGTTTTTCAGAGTGATTGGAAGTGGATAGTGGTGTTCCACAGGATTCAGTTCTGGGCCCACCATAAATGATTTGGATATCGGCCTAGAGGGAGTGATGCTGAAATTGGCAGATAATACCATAATAGGAGGCATAGTTAATTCTTTGGAAGACCAAAGGAAGCTGCATTGGAATGTTAATGATAAGATGGGGGAATATGCTTAAAAAGTAGCAGATGGATTTTAGTGTCAGTGTGAGATGATTCATTTTGGTAAAGAAATATCAGCAGTAATTATACTTTGAATGGAAGTCGACTCAATGCTGTGGAACAACAGAGGGATTTGGGGGTACAGGGTCGCAGGATTTTAAAAACAGCACCTCAGGTTGATAAGGCTGTAAAAAAAAAAGCAGCCAATGGAATTCTAGGTTTTTTTTCACAAGTCATATGGAATATAAAAGCCCAGATGGAATGAGCCGAGATAAAATCTTAAGACCTCAGTGAGACTGCAATGTGTCACTTTGAGCTGCATGCTATGGGAAGGATATTGAAGCTTTAGAGAGGGTACAGCACAGATTCACTAGGAGGTTGCCCAAAATGAAGAAATACAAATACAAAGAAAGGTTTGAAAAATTGGCTCTTTTTTTGGTTAGAACAATACAGAATACCAGGCGATATGACAGATGTATTAACATTATGAAAGGATGGGACAGAGTAGAAAGAAGCATCCTGTTTCCAGCAATTGAACAATCAAGATCAAGGAGCCATAGATACAAGATTAAATGTAAAAGATTTGGAACAGAGGGCAGGAGTTATACAGAGAGTTGTGAGGCTCTGGAATTCACTTCCAGGGTTAATGGTTGAGATAGAAATGATGTCAACATTCAAGATTAATTGGATAGGTGGTTAAAGGGATATGGGAATGGGTTGGATATATGTGATTAGGACTATTTGCTTGTTTGGAGGGTAAACGCCAGCATGGATAGGTTGAGCAGAATAGCCTGTTTCCATGTTGTAACTTCGATGTATTCTGTGTAATTCAGTACAGTTTTCAGATTGACCCCTGGACTTTCGTAATCTTTATAATGGAGCAATGAATTACAGTTCATTTTTTAAAGTCAAATGTTATAAGTACATACATTTTATAAATCCTAACCTAACAAGTTAGTATAAATGTTATTTCCGGTAGGCCTCATCTGTCTTTCGATCAGTAATTTCAAATAGTTTAGAACATGCAGAAGACCGCTTTTAAAAGGCTTTCTTGGCAAGCCATTGATGGATTGTGTTATGGGGTAATTGGCGAGGAGGGGACGTTTACGCAAGTTTGGTATTTTGTCAGCAGTCATGTTACATTGCAGGAACTTTAAAGAGCTGCGCCTCTAGCCAAGCTGTTCCAGTACAGCTACAACACTGGCATCTACCCGACAATGTGGAAAATTGCCCAGGTATGTCCTGTCCACAAAAAGCAGGACAAATCCAATCAGGCCAATCCGCCCCATCAGTCTACTCTCAATCATCAGCAAAGTGATGGAAGGTGTTGTCGACAGTGCTATCAAGCGGCACTTACTCACCAATAACCTGCTCACCCACGCTCAGTTTGGGTTCCGCCAGGACCACTTGGCTCCTGACCTCATTACAGCCCTGGTCCAAACATCGATAAAAGAGCTGAATTCCAGAGGTGAGGTGAAAGTGACTGCCCTTGACATCAAGGCAGCATTTGACCGAGTGTGGCACCAAGGAGCCCTAGTAAAATTGAAGTCAATGGGAATCTGGGGGAAAACTCTCCAGTGGCTGGAGTCATACCTAGCACAAAGGAAGATGGTTGTGGTTGTTGGGGGCCAATCCTCTCAGCCCCAGGACATCATTGCAGGAGTTCCTCAGGACAGTATCCTAGGCCCAACCATCTTCAGCTGCTTCATCAATGACCTTCCCTCCATCATAAGGTCAGAAATGGGGATGTTCGCTGATGATTGCACAGTGTTCAGTTCCATTCGCAACCCCTCAGATAATGAAGTGGTCCGTGCCCGCGTGCAGCAAGACCTGGACAACATCCAGGCTTTGGCTGATAAGTGGCAAGTAACATTCGCGCCAGACAAGTGCCAGGCAATGACCACCTCCCCTTGACGCTCAACGGCATTACCATCACTGATTCCCCCACCAGCAACATCCTGGGGGTCACCATTGACCAGAAACTTAACTGGACCTGCCACATAAATACTGTGGTTACAAGAGCAGGTCAGAGGCTGGGTATTCTGCGGCGAGTGACTCACCTCCTGACTCCCCAAAGTCTTTCCACCATCTACAAGGCACAAGTCAGGAGTGTGATGGTAATACTCTCCACTTGTCTGGATGAGTGCAGCTCCAACAACACAAGAAGCTCGACACCATCCAGGACAAAGCAACCTGCTTGATTGGCACCCTTATCCACCACCCTAAACATTTACTCCTTTCACCACTGGCGCAGTGTGGCTGCAGTGTATACCATTTATAGGATGCACTGCAGCAACTCGCCAAGGCTTCTTCGACAGCACCTCCCAAACCCACGACCTCTACCTCCTAGAAGGACAAGGCCAGCAGGCACATGGGAACAACACTACCTGCACGTTTTCCTCCAAGTCACACACCATCCCGACTTGGAAATATATCGCCGTTCCTTCATCTTCACTGGGTCAAAATCCTGGAACTCCCTACCTCACAGCACTGTGGGAGAACCTTCACCACATGGACTGCAGCGGTTCAAGAAGGCGGCTCACCACCACCTTCTCAAGGGCAATTAGGGATGGGCAATAAATGCTGGCCTTGCCAGCGTCGCCCACATCCCATGAACGAATTTTAAAAAGAACTGAGAGCTATTGACTGGGGCCCATTCGGTAGACCATTAATTTGGTTGTGGAAATGTATGAGAAAGCTGTTTGTTTGCCTCAGTCCTGATATTCCTAAAAGCTTCCTCTGTCAGTCTCTCCCTTCACCGATAATTGAATTTTAACGGGGAGCGTGCGTGAAATGTTGGTGCTCTATTTCTAACCAGTCGCCTAACCGTGATAATTTCTTTTTCATGATTTTTCCAACTGGTTAAAGTGACTTACTGTATTATAGAATTGAAAACATCTTCCAAGTACTCTTATTAGAAGAAATAGTGTTTGTAACGGGCTTACTGTGATGCATATTACCAGGATTTTAAGTTGGCAACATTTGCTGCATTTGTATAAAGTGCATAAATTTACAGTGATTCTTGAGTAGTTATCTGTTCCATACTGATGTTGCATTTTTCAAGTAATTAATAAAGTTAACAGCATGAAAATAAATTCCTTTGACATCAGTTAAGCATCCTCATAACAGAAATACTGTTTCAATTAATTATAATTATTATTTACTCTTGAGTTTTGCTCCATTTTTGGATTCAAAAATAAAGTATATTAACCTAATGTTTGTGTGCTTGGAATATCTTTTAACTCTAGTAAATGACAACTATGTGAGGCTAGAAGAAGCTTTTTTAAGTTTAAATATACAAGTCAATGCATTTTCCTATGACATGAGGTTAATAAAAGAAGACACAACAAAAGATGCAAGTAAACATTATAAAGGTGTGAAAGGAAAATGCCAAGTGTACCAAATGAGTCTGTTTTTAATCCAAGTATAATATTCAGGATACACTAATACCTTATTTATATTTGGAACCTGAAGCATGGTAGTTGCATCGCAGATTAGATCAGTTCAAATAATTGTATAATTCTTTGCTGTTTAACTCCCAGCGTGCAAGTATGAGTCAGTGGCGCTGCAGAAATTTGATTATCTTTATCATGTCTCTCCACACTGAAAATACCAGTAGCTGACAAACCAAATGGGGAAATTGGTCAGCAGTTGATTCCAACTAGTTTTGCTGGAATTCAGGTGCAGATCACGTAACAAGGTCTGCCAGAATCCAAATCAATTTGCTACTGGATATCCAGGCAGCATCTTTACAAGAAGCTGGAAACAAAATTGCTTGGGAAAGTTTGGGCACTCCAGTTTTCAATTGATGGTGTAACCATGGAATGATAACCTCCAGTGTGTTAAACTTTTGTTCCACATTATGTTGAACGATGCTTGTGGAATCTGTTTTCTCCTTTGTCATAAAATAATTGATATTGTAAGCACTTTTAGCAACAACTCATTTTTTTAAACTATTGAATTTAAAGATTTTAATTTTTAGTGATTTCTACAGCATGTGCATTAAATTTAATTTTTTAATAAACAAAATCAACTACTTTTGTATATCCATAAATATAAATGCAAATTTTGAGGGTATTCTACTGTACCAAGCCTGTCAGTTGTACAAGTGTTGGGTGAGTGGGTTAAAACCAAAATTAGCAGTTGTTTCTTGTATCCTGAATAGTTTGTTGGCAAAAATATATTGCATTTTGTGCCCCAGCACTGTTCCTTAGCTGATCCGGAAGAGCATCCCCTATTCCAACAGTGTATATTTTGCATGCCATCAACCCTTGTGGCTTCTCTGAGGGTTATTGCTCATTTTCGCCAAAACAATTCCAGTAGCAATTGGGTTGAGATTACCCAAATGCATTTCACGTAGACAGAAAAGATTTTCAAGCCTCTATCTGAGTTGAAAGGATGGTTTATTACATCAACCAATTTCCCTCCAGAAAAAAATGGATTTTCTGTCACTTAGCTTAACCTTCAAGTGCAGTATAAAAACAGAAGATCTGGATCATTCCGAGAAATAGGCAAATTATTTGTAAAAGTAAAAAATAATTGTTTCTGAATTGTGGTCAAAATCTACTTCTCTAAAAACAAATGCTAAGTGACCATTTTATTCTTTAAATCAAAACTTTTAACTTTATAGTTAATCTCACCAAGCTCCACTTCAAAATGTTGCAATGGAAACTGAAATTCTGTTTGAAAAGTGATATTTTCAATTTTACATAGGCAGTCCATATAAAACTCAGTGCAAATACATAGCCCAACATCGTGACACAGAATCAATCTGAATAAAATAGTATTTTTTTTGATTAACTAAGGGTGTAATTATAATTTAAAATATTAATCTTTTAAATGACCAGTGTGAATTTAGAAGAACAAGAAGTGTCCTCTCCCTTATTCCAGATAAAAGTATCCAGGCTGTATTGTGACCCTTGCACAAATATTGGAAATGAGCCAATCTGTTTTTTCCTTGAGATTGTTTTGAGGGATTTTAAGACATCGGGAATCTGTAATACCTCGAATAAGAATATTTTCCGATCAATCGAGATAAATGAGATTACTGCCACAATGCTGCTTGTAGAACGTAGCAGTGTTCCTAAATTGCCACATGTACTATAATTTGGTAAATGTAATTTTGCTTCTCTGTTTGCTAAATTGCTAAACTAATTACCTCTGCCTTGCCTCCTTCCATGCCAGCCGATACCGCTGCTTAAACAGAAGATGAATCACTCCATCACAATGTCACAAGAACAAATAGCCTGCCTTCTGGCCAATGCCTTCTTTTGCACATTTCCACGACGCAATAACAAAGCAAAAGTTGAGTACTCTAACTTCCCGGACATAAACTTTAAGAAGTAAGTACAAGAAATTCCTCTAATGCATACTGCTCTTTAATTACATAATGCACAGGTTTTACAATGCCATTTCTCAAAGTGTGAGTCAACATTATTTTGTTTTAATTTATTGTGAATTTTCTGTTATAATTGTACATGCATGGAGAATCGTGCTTCAGTAATATTTGAAGCTGCCCTAATGTTTGTAATTTCACACATCAGTGTACCAGACAGTCAACCATTTATCTTGGGGAGTTGCCACTTGGAAGGCATGTGCTGTGCTGGAGGGAGGGAGAGAAAAAAGTATGGGTTCTTGGGTAAATGGCCTTGTAGTTGGATAAAGAAAGAACAGCAATACTGAATGCCTGGAAAATTATCTTGAGCTTATCGTCTTGGCTGAAGAAATTGTGTAGTGTCAGGAAACTGTGAGAAGGGACCGAAAAGGAAAGAGAATAACTTGCAAGGGAAATTATATTGTTGAGAAAGAGTGATTTAAATAGCATGTATTCAAAGAAAATGGAGCGAGCAGGGCCCTTGGTGATTTTGGTCGTGGCAGTCCATCGAACTATAACTGCTATGGGATATTGTGCAATCTTAAGATGATGGTATGTGTCTGGGTGCTTAATCATTTTTAAGTTTTATGATAAAGTTGGAGGTAGTAGTCTGAGGTATTTGAGAGTCTGTTTTGTGGCCTATTAGCTCTGCTGTGCAATTGACAACCAGGTGCATGCTGGATTGCTGGTAAGCATAGTCAGCAGGTTAGAGACTCATTGATTTTTTTTACAAATGCTTGCATGTGAGAGGGTAATTGGTGGAGTAGATCATGTTTTGAGAAGAATTGAGTTTTGTGGGGTAGGGCGATTCTGTTACCAAAGTAACATTTTTGTAAGTGCACAACTAAAACATTTTGGAATAAATAGTAGTTTGCAAACATGAATGTTGAAGATCTTAGTTTGCTTTTATATCCTATCTATATATTGGTGTATGATTTACGTAATGGCCGTAGGATTTTTTTCAAAAATCTTAAGAGTAGAGTATTGTATGGCTAAATACATGTATCTGTCTATTACGCATATATAGTAAGTCTTGCATGTACGTTCTGCTCCTGATTAGTTTAGCAATCATAGTCATCAAATAGCAACGAATCATAATTGAACATGTAGAAAATCCACCAATAAACAAGTCATGTCGTTTATTAGAAAAATATCCATTCATTTCAACAGACAGGAGTTAGAGCAATTAGTCTCTAATTTGCCTCAGGGTGTGCCTATTTATAGAATTCCTCCACGGAGCCATTGATTTGGTGGAAGACCAGATTTCTCTTCCGATCCACCTAGACATTGTGGCATAAAGGGACTTGCCAGGTTGAGCAGACTTCACCTGAGCTGCAGACAATTTTCCTCAAGGCAGTCCTTTTAAGCCTATTAAATAAGGACTGTTAAGACCTAAACAATCTGTTTTGAATTTGGTCTACCATAGCTATCTTCTCAGGTACAATGGTGTCAATTTCTCCCTTAAATATCTGAGCGCCTACTTTTTATGGAATTTGACTCCCACTGCTCTAGATCTACCCGTTTAGTAGTTGAGACCCAGGAGTGTAACAGTGAAACTTCCTTGTGATCTGGACAGAAATTCCATATCTTCTGCATGTGTACTCCTTCACTCTCTCTGAAGGTGAACCGAGTTACACTGGGTGAGGCAAAGTTCGGTTTGAATCGTAAGCTGATTTATTCCATAGTAGGTAAAACAGCACAGAACAATGAGATTGATGAGAGTCGCTTGATACAATCTAAACAACTTCTGTTTGTTTACTGTTAGAGAAATAAAGAACGTGTAAGTGCTAGCTCATTCCGGAGCGTTGTCTAACTCAACATAAAAGCACAATCTCTGTACTAGATCCTACCACCAGGACAGCAACCCATTGCTTTTTCAGCTTTTTGCTGCTCAATGGCTCTTGGTGTCTCTGTTCTGATTCTTACACAGTCATCACGGAGATCAAAAAAGGCTTCTAACACCAAGGTACAAAATGTCCTTTTGAATAACCAGACATGGTTAATGAATTTCCCATTGTTTTGGGCCTCAGAGAGGAACAACCTCCCATCTTGCATTGTAATTACCATTTGACTGCCTACGAGTACACATCCAAGCACAGAGCCATCTTGGGAAACTAATCTCTTTTAGGAAAGCATTTGGTAAACAAACATTTCTTAACATAGCTCATGTCCAAGGCCTTTCTGGAATAGAAAATGGCCAAAGAATCCCAAACCATGACACACTCCCCTAATAATAGGTTGTGTGTTGCATGATAATGTTTCTGTGATCATAAAACAGTTTATCCTCCAACTTGCGATACACAATGCCTCAGGAGATCCACTGGTACTGTTAAAGAAAACTCTCAAATGTTTAAAATATATCAATATTTATTTTTGTAATGCATGTTTATCATTGTGCTCCCAGGTGCAGTGCAATAGTCTGTCCATATTGTTGTGATAAGCAATCTTAATTCAGTTTAAATAACTTGAACCACAGAAACTAGAGCACAGAAGAAAACCATCCAGTGAATGTGTCTCTGCCAGGACTAGCCCTTCCATCTACTCCATTTAATTGCTAATAGAAAGAAAAGTTACTATAGTAGCAACAGTAACCACAACAAATCCAAATATACATTCAGTGAAGCACACTGATGAAAACATCTTGTTCATCCACCGATTTGTTTTCCCTGTTGACTTGCTTGTTAACTTGTGAACCCTGAGTACATCCAGTGTAGAAAATAATTTTTTGGTTGAAGAAGTTTGTTAATACATTGCATGATCTAACCACTGTGCCTAAGTAACAATGGTGATTGCACTTCAAAAGCATTAGTTGGATGTGAAGTGTTTTAAGATATCCTGATGGATGTGATGAGGTGCTATATAAATGCAAGCTCTTTCTTTCACTACGAAGAGTGACAATAATTCCAAACGTATTCTACAAACTTAGAACACTTCTATGATTACAAGTACACTGGCTATGACCAATCCGATGAATTATAAGTTTACGTAGATTACTTTTACAAGGCTAAAAATAAATTACTATGCAAAAATAATGATTGATAGATTTTAAAAAGTTAATTTGTTAGAGAATTATATAATTTTAAAAATCAAAGTGTACGTATTGTAAAATTGTAAAACTGATCAGATTTAATATTCTTTGAGACACTTCCAAAAAGCATTTCGGAGCAATAAGTGGGAATAGCACAAGTTGACAGTAATAATGTGCAATGCTTTATTTAAAATCAGTTCAAGCATCCAGCCACATAAGCAGCAAAAATATCTAGCCTATGGCATGAGAGATTTGTAAATGGTTAGCATTGTATTTATTCAGTTTTGAACCTTAGAATGTCAAACTTTTTGTGGTGTTCAGGAGGTGAGATGATGTTTGGTTGTTTTTTAACACAGTAGATTTAACAATACCATCATGTTGTGTCACAGCACACTTCACCCTTTTAAAAACACAAGTTGCTTGACATATTGCTTAAATTCTTGGTGGAATAATATTACTAGTAAAGTCAAGTTGTATACTGCATTGAGGTATATTTTGTGTATGCATAGTTTGTAATTATGAAGAGAAGTCTTATTTGTGGTATTCCAGAAGAGGCATAAACAAAGTTCTGGTATGAATGAGGGGCAAATTGATAAGTATGAGTATTCCATTCATAAGACATTTCCGCTCATGTTTGCTTTAAAAAAAAGGTAATTAAACATGTCGTGTTCAGAATGGTTTTCAATTTGATTTAGTATTATAAAGTGATTATAAAAGATGCATTACAGTAAACAACATAAATTATGGCAGTAATGGGCATCATCTGGTGATTCTTAAGAGTAAATTATCCAATTCAATTAATCTAACATAGTTAGAGGACAGCAGAGTAATGTCTTAACATAATTCTTGTTGAAGGCACACCAAAGTGTTCAAAAAACAGTTTCCATAGCTTCCTGGTTTTCATAGGCAGCTGCTCCCTGCGTGTTCATGGATAAATGGGCACCAGCAACCGAACCAAGCTTATGGTACAGTACATTAATTCTGCAACGACCAGTCCAAAACTGGCAGTATCAGTTTCAGCCAGGCAATATCTAATTTCTACTGACTAGCTTCAGCTGAATGCTCTGGCCCAAGAAAGTGCTGATGCATGCATATTTACACACAGACACAGAGCTTCCCTCCCAACGGTTAGAATTTTCACTAGGAGCATGACATTTGCTAAAATTTCAAATCAATTCTTGATACGTTGTAGTGTGAACACCTGCCAAGACCTTTACGAAGAAAATCAGCAGCGTTACGTCGAGTCTGTCGCACAGAAACAAGCCATTTGGCCCAACTGGTCGACCATGGCTTTTATGCTCCACATAAGCCTCCTCCCACCCCACTTCATCTAACCCTATCAACAGATCCTTCTAATCATTTCTCCCTCATGTGCTTATCTAGCTTCCCCTTAAATGCATTTATGCTATTTGCCTCAGGTACTCCATGTGGTACCTGTGCCCTGACTCCAAATGCTCTGACTTTAGTCATGCATCTACTATGCGGCACCTTTTCGAAGGCCTTTTGAAAATCCAGATATATTACATCTACTGCATTACCCTTGTCTACTCTTTCTGTTACTTCTTCAAAGAATTCAATAAGTTTGGTCAAGCATGATCTTCCCTTCGGAAATCTGTGCTGACTACTCTCTCTTTATATTTTCGGTTTCTTGGGGTATGATTTTAAAACTGAGCCGGGAGGGGGCGGGGGAGTCAATTTGAGGTCGGGAAACCCATTAGTACGGGTTTCCTGGACGTCCTTACGATTTTGACGTAAGGACTTCTTTTATTTTTTTTGCCGGTTTCCTGTCCGACTGGCCTGATTGACAGGCTGGTCTCAGTCGGACGGGAGACCAGCCAGGGAAAGGACGTCTGCAGGTAAGTCTTTGTTTGCATGGATTGGGGGTAGCATGGGTGGGCATAGGCGGGCACGGGGGTCGCGAGCCATGGAGGATGGGATCGGGGGTCAGTCACGGGGGAGGGTGGGATGGAGAGGGTCGGGATCAGGGGTTGGGAGTCCACGATCAGGGGTGGGGGATTGTCGGTGCAGGTAGGTTTGTTGGGCCTAGGGGAAGCACTCCTGCTCCTCCTGGCCCACAAGCTGTGCCAGAAAGGTACCTACCTGTTAGTCTCGGGCCTTCTCGCCTCCTTTCACGAGGCGTAAAACAGAAGGCCCGGGAATCCCAGCCCCCCAGGGTTGAAATTGGGAATTAGTGAAAAATGGAGGCCTGAAGGGTCAGTCGTCCGCCCCCGTGAAAACCAGAAATGGGCGGGTCTAAAATGGTGGCAATTTTCAATGCCCCCCCAACCCACCAGTTTTTTACTTTTAAAATTGAGCCCTAGATGTTTTTCAATTATATTGTTGAGTAAAGATTCCATTATCTTTCCTACCACCGATGTTAAGCTAACTGGTCTATCGTTCCCTGGACTTGTTCTGTCTCCCTTTTTAAATATAGGAATATCGGCTGTCCGCCAGTCCTCTGGCACTGTTCCCTTTTCCAATGAATTTTTATATATATGTAACAGTGCCTCTGCTATCTCTACCCTAACTTCCTTTAGTATGCATGGATGCAATCCATCTGGACCAGGGGTTTCAACCTCTAAGTTTGATTAGTTTATTAATTATCTCCCCCCTTTCTATCTTAAATGTCTTAATAAAATTTTTGTTCTCTTCTTCTAATGTCATGCCCATCTTGTTATTCTCCCTGTTAAATACTGAGGCAAAGTAACTATTCAATATTTCTGCCATTTTGCTGTCATTACCTGAGAGTTTTTCTTGTGCATCCCTAAGTGGCCCTATCCTTATCCTGATTTTTCTTTTGTTTCTGTGTCTGTAGAATACTTTACTATTTTTATATTCCTAGATAATTTAATTTCGTAGTTCCTCTTTGCTTTCGTAATTTTTTTTACATCTTTTCTAACCTCTTCATATTCACTTTTGTCATCCTCTCCTTTATTGTCTATGTACTTAGAGTATGCCTTTTTCTTTAGTTTCAATTTTACCCTTACCTGTTTATTCATCCGTGGTGTTTCATTATTGGCTAGTTTGTTCTTTTTTAGAGGAATATATTTCTCCTGAACTCTAATGATCACTGTTTTAAGTATTTCCCACTGCTGTTCTATCTTTGTCTATCAACATTTTTTTCCAGTTTACCTTCCCTAGTTTCACTCTCATCCCCTCATAATTAGCTTTTTTTTCCCAATCTATTATGGTCTTTGTCTGTCTTATGTCTTTTTCAGTCATTATTTTAACCTTATTATGTTATGATTGCTGTGCCTAGATGTTCCTCTGCACTTACTTCTCTTATCCACTCTGGTTCATTTCCCATTACTAGATCCATTAGTGATTCCTCTCTGGTTGGGCTTCTTATATACTGGGTAAGAAAGGAGTCCTGAACATACCGCAAAAACTCCATTCCCTTTTCCTACCTCCTCTTGCCAGTTTATTTGGGCGTAGTTGAAATCTCCCATGATTATTATTCGTGTCTTTTGCTCATTTCATAGATTTGCCTACATATTTCCTCCTCCACTTCCCTTCCACTATTAGTTCGTCTGTAGAATACCTCTATTAATGTGATCGATCTGTTCTTATCGTTTGTCTCACTCCATATGGATTCCGTTTCTATCTTACGTATGAACATACGAATTAAGAGCAGGAGTAGGCCATTCGGCCCCTCACGCCTGCTCTGCCATTTGATAAGATCATGGCTGATCTGATTGCGACCTCAACCCTACTTTCCCGTCTACCTACTGTAACCTTTGACTCCCTTGTTAATCAGGAATCTATCTAACTCAGCCTTAAAAATATTCAATGACCCCGCCTCCACCGCTCTCTGGCGAAGGGAGTTCCACAGATTCACAACCCTCTGAGAGAAAAAAATTTCTCCTCATCTCCGTCTTAAATGGGAGACCCCTTATTTTTAAACTGTGGCCCCTTGTTCGAGTCTCTCCCACAAGGGAAAACATTCTCTCAGCATCTACCCCTTCTAGTCCCCTCAGGATCTTAAATGTTTCAATAAGATCACCTCTCATTCTTCTAAACTCCAGTGTATAGAGGCCAAACTCGTCCAATCTTTCCTCATAAGATAACCCCCTCATCCCAGGAATCAGTCAAGTGAACCTTCTCTGAACTGCATCCAAAGCAATTATGTACTTTCTTAAATAAGGATGCCAAAACTGCACACAGTATTCTCGATGTGGTCTGACCAATGCCATGTACAACAGTAGCAAAACATCTCTACTTTTATATTCCATTCCCCTGGCAATAAATGACATATTTTACTTATGTCCTTTTTTTCTATTGCCATTATGTTGTCTCTAACTAATCGAGCTATCCCACCCCCGCCCCTTCTTCCTTCCCTATCCTTTCGAAATATATTATATCCTGCAATATTTAACTGGCTGTCCTGCTCTTCATTAAGCCATGTTCAGTTATCCCTGCTACATTTGGCTCCTCGCACGGAATTATTGCCTCTAGTTCCCCCGTTTTGCTTCAGCTGCTATGCATATTTCTGCACAGGCAATTTAATTTGTTTTTCTTAATTGTTCCCCTTTATTTTTAACAGTCATTTTATACTTATGTTCTATAACTGTATTACAGTGTCCTATTAGAAAAGGAAACAAAATTAAGCTTTAACAATATACTGGTTTTGCTCTTCTGTTTAAATATTGGAAGTGGTGTCAGTTCATCCCTAAATGATGCTGAGTAGCATGAGTAGTATATGTTAGTATTAATCTTGCAGCAATTTTGTTGGCTTCAGTTAGTATTTAGAAAAAAAACTTGGGGTTCAGGGCCTTGAAAATGGGGATCAGGCTGCACACTCTTAAAATTAGTATTGTTTTTTAATCTTGAACAATAGGAACTCCATTACATTAATTGATGAACAGTTCCAGTTTTCCTAATCCATATTGCACATTGATCAAATAGGTCATCACAGTTTTAAATACTGATAGCATCTTTTGGTCACATAATGATCAAAATTAATTTTAAAATAGAGAAAACCAATAAATCATTCTTGAGATTACAGAATGTTTACAAAAGAATTTTGTGACAACATGGAAAAATTTTTAATTCACAGGAACTACTTTGGGAAATTGTTAATCATTTTCAGGAATCTTGTGTCATTTGTCTCTACCTTGGAGAGAAATAAAGATAATTAAATTCAAAGGAGCAACTAGTGCTTCAGAACTTCAACAGATTTTCTGCTATCCACACGTTCTTAACTCTGTTGGAAAATTCTTTCTAAGGTGAAAAACTTCTCTTTGGTGTGGCCTTGCAAAGGAGACACTTTCAGATTTTTAATCTTTTTTTCAGTACAGCAGATTGCATTTATATAATTTCTTCAAATGTCAAAAGGCTATCCACACAGCCAAAGAAGCAGAGATTAGATGGGGTGACTCAAAGTTTGGTCAAAGATGAGTTTTAAGGAGGCTCTTAAAGGAGCGGGGTGGGGGGTGGGGGCGGGGGGAGATGCAGAAGCAGAGGGACTAAGCGAAAGAATTCCAGATCATGGGGCCTAATTGACTGAGTGCATGATTGCCAATGATGGAACAGAAGGAGAGCAGGGGGGGATGCATAAGATGCTGGAGTCATAGAAATGGAGGATGTGTGGGATGGGGGTGGGGACTTCATTGGGCTAGAGGAGGTTACGGAGATAGGGAGAGCCGAGGCCGTGTGCAGATATAAACAAAAGGATGGGGAGCCAATGCAGATCAGTGAAAACAAAGGTGATGGGCAACAGGGAAGTTGTGGGATAGGGTATGGGCAGCAGAGGTTTTGATGAACTGATAAAGGCATGATTGAAGGTTTCAGTGGTAGATGAGCCACGGTATAGGTAGGGGCAAGTGATGTTACAGAGGTAGAAGTAGGGGATCTTTGTGATGGAGAGAATGTGGGGACAGAAACTCAATACGGGTCAAACAGGCCACCGAGGGTCACGGTGGCCAGGCAGTGAGATGGAGCCAGTGACAGAGGTACGGAGTTTGTGGCCGAGGCCAAAGACGACAACTTCAGTCTTCCTGATATTTAGCTGGAGGAAATTATGGCTTATCCAATACTGACTATTGGACAAGGAGACTTTTTTTTTATTCGTTCATGGGATGTGGGCGTCGCTGGCAAGGCCAGCATTTATTGCCCATCCCTAATTGTCCTTGAGAAGGTGCTGTTAGGAAGGGAGTTCCAGGATTTTGACCCAGCAACGATGAAGGAACGGCAATATATTTTCAAGTCGGGATGGTGTGTGACTTGGAGGAGAACGTGCAGGTGATGGTGTTCCCATGTGCGCCAGTGGTGAAGGGAGTGAATGTTTAGGGTGCTGGATGGGGTGCCAATCAAACAGGCTGCTTTGTCCTGGATGGTGTCGAGCTTCTTGAGTGTTGTTGGAGCTGCACTCATGCAAGCAAGTGGAGAGTATTCCATCACACTCCTGACTTGTGCCTTGTAGATGGTGGAAAGGCTTTGGGGAGTCAGGAGGTGAGTCACTCGCTGGAGAATACCCAGCCTCTGACCTGCTCTGGTAGCCACAGTATTTATATGGCTGGTCCAGTTAAGTTTCTGGTCAATGGTGACCCCCAGGATGTTGCTGGTGGGGGATTCGGCAATGGTAATGCCATTGAATTCAAGGGGAGGTGGTTAGACTCTCTCTCGTTGGAAATGGTCATTGCCTGGCATTTGTCTGGCGCGAATGTTACTTGTCACTTATGAGCCCAAGCCTGGGTGTTGTCCAGGTCTTGCTGCATGCGGGCTCAGACTGCTTCATTATTTGATGGGTTGCGAATGGAACTGAACACTGTGCAATCATCAGCGAACATCCCCATTTCTGACCTTATGATGGAGGGAAGGTCATTAATGAAGCAGCTGAAGATGGTTGGGCCTAGGACACTGCCCTGAGGAATTCCTGCAGCAGTGTCTTGGGGCTGAGGTGATTGGCCTCCAACAACCACTACCATCGTCCTTTGTGCTAGGTATGACTCCAGCCACTGGAGAGTTTTCCCCCTGATTCCCATTGACTTCAATTTTACTAGGGCTCCTTGGTGCCACACTCGGTCAAATGCTGCCTTGATGTTAAGGACAGTCACTCTCACCTCACCTCTGGAATTCAGCACTTTTGTCCATGTTGGACCAAGGCTGTTATGAGGTCTGGAGCCGAGTGATCCTGGCGGACCCCAAACTGAGCATCGGTGAACAGGTTATTGATGAGTAAGTGCCGCTTGATAGCACTGTCGACGACACCTTCCATCACTTTGCTGATGATTGAGAGTAGACTGATGGGGCGGTAGTTGGCCGGATTGGATTTGTCCTGCTTTTTGTGGACAGGACATACCTGGGCAATTTTCCACATTGTCGGGTAGATGCCAGTGTTGTAGCTGTACTGGAACAGCTTGGCTAGAGGCGCAGCTAGTTCTGGAGCACAAGTCTTCAGCATTACAGCCGGGATGTTGTCGGGGCCCGTTTCTTGATATCACGTGGAATGAATCGAATTGGCTGAAGACTGGCTTCTGTGATGGTGGGGATATCGGGAGGAGGCCGAGATGGATCATCCACTCGGCACTTCTGGCTGAAGATGGTTGCAAACGCTTCAGCCTTGTCTTTTGCACTCACGTGCTGGACTCCGCCGTCATTGAGGATGGGGATGTTCACAGACCCTCCTCCTCCCGTTAGTTGTTTAATTGTCCACCATCATTCATGACTGGATGTGGCAGGATTGCAGAGCTTTGATCTGATCCGTTGGTTGTGGAATCGCTTAGCTCTGTCTATAGCATGTTGCTTCCGTTTTTAGCATGTTGATTCGCTCACCACCTGCTGCAGGCCCAGTCTGGCAGCTATGTCCTTCAGGACTTGGCCAGCTCGGTCAGTAGTGGTGCTACTGAGCCACTCTTGGTGATGGACATTGAAGTCGCCCACCCAGAGTACATTCTGTGCCCTTGCTACCCTCAGTGCTTCCTCCAAGTGGTGTTCAACATGGAGGAAGACTGATTCATCAGCTGAGGAGGGCGGTAGGTGGTAAACAACAGGACGTTTCCTTGCCCATGTTTGACCTGATGCCATGAGATTTCATGGGGTCCAGAGTCAATGTTGAGGACTCCCAGGGCCACTCCCTCCTTGACTGTACATTACTGTACCACCACCTCTGGTGGGTCTGTCCTGCCGGTGGGACAGGACATACCCAGGGATGGTGATGGAAGAGTCTGGGACTGGTAGCACAGAGGCAGTGGAGGGGTGAAGAGAGATGATGCAGAGGTAGAGTCGGCTGTCATCAGCGTACATATGGAAGCTGACCCCCATCTTGATGGATGATGTTACCAGGGAGAGCATGTAGATGACTAGGGGAGTCAAGGCTCGATCCTTGAGAAACTTGAGGTGACGGTTGGAAGAGGGGCCATTGCTGGAGATGCGCTGGCTATGATTGGATTGGATAGGTAAGAATGGAACCAAGTGAGGGTAGTTTGCACTTATTTGACTATGTGGTCTCCAAAGTGTGTTATTTGGAAGCATTCCGCATCGTATGACTTCTTAGTTATTCCTTCATATGAGGATTTATCCTCCAAAAAACTACTCAAAAAACAAAATAAATGACAGCAGGTTTTGAAAAGCATATTTTTGCAATTGCTTCTCTTTTGTAACTTATTCCTGCCCTCCTTTCCCCTTTTCTGCCTGCCCCCAAGTGATATTGATACATGAGCTTCTTGAAGGAAGATTGGTGGATTAAAGTAATGTCCATTAACGAAAGCTGCCAGTATTTTCTAACTTCAGTTCTTGCACTGGAAACAAAACTTGTGTCATGTTTTAATTTTTGCCAACTCAATATATAATTCTTGCAGAGGAATCATATTTATTATTGACTGACCTTTTCAGTCACCAAACCTTTCCTCTTTGGTGGCTCTACATAAATTCAATCTGCAGTGCAATGAGTTTTTTTAAAAAAACTTCTAATTTAAAACTTCATTTAACAAAAGAACTAAGCAACCTAATGAAATGTTTTCCTTGATTTGAACACAGAAGGTCGGGCTGCCATTCTATTTCATACAGAAAAGTTGGCAGGTGTATGTGCTTAATATATATATCCCCACAGATCTGGAATTCTAATTAGGCTTTCAGCTATGCTTAAAGTACTGTGTGGTCCTTACCATCGTTGTGGGAAGGAAGCATGTCTGCAATAGCAATTGAATCGGAATTGGATCTCCAGTGGTACAGGTGTCTGAAAGTTGACCTGATGACTTTTGACACTGAACAGTAAAATCAGTTTGTTCACTGCCCTTGATTTCTTTGTTAAGTAGAAGATGTAAGAGCATGAAGATATGTCACATCTTTCAACCAATGGAATTGTATTCTTTCTGAAAGTATCTTTTATGTGCACATATTTTTGGCCTTTAAGTAATGGCTTGTACACCCCCACCCCTGAAATATTTGTTTTCAGGCAGCGAATCAAAATGTAAGATTTGTTTAATGAATCTGCATGTCAGGATTTGGTTTAGAATGTTAGTTGATAAACTGTGAAAATGCATACCAGGTTACTATCACCATAGACCTCAACAAAAAAACATTATAAAGGAGTGACAGTAAGGATTTTACGAGAATGTTAATATGAGGATAACCTGTGGCAATGAATCAGCACTTCCTGGTACTAAGGATTTTGGCAGATGAATTTTATTCATACAAATGTTTAATTTCATTATGATTTCTCAATTTTACTTGTATAAGACAGCATTGCGTGATAGTGTCCTGCTATATATGTATACAATAAATATTTTAAGTTTACATTCTGAATGGTAGCTTATCCATCAATCTATATTATATGTATTAAAAATCTTACGTCTGCGCAGTTCCTGTAAAGTTTACCCACTAGAAATTCCTGTGTCCGCGTTTATAATAGGAGCTGCGTATTTAAACTTGTCATGTTGTAATTGCACCCTCCTGGCAGCAGTGGTGCTGCAGCAGCATAAGTGGAGCAAATAATAATGCTGATTGGCAGCTAATATCTGGAGAAGAGAAATCTTGCCTTGAAATGTTTAAGACTTCAAATGTGAGTTTAATGTAGAAAGTAAACACTTTGTAAAAATCCTCTGTTGAAAAAAAAATTGAGATGTTAGAGTAAGTTTTTGTGTAACTGTTTTGTCAGATGAACAGGTAACTATCAACAGATGGTGGTCAATTCAGTGTAATATATTTATTGGCTTCTGTCGCAGCAGCAGGCAATGTTTGGCTTACGAGTCTTGTCACACGCTGCCTGCGCAAGATTCATCAAGGTAAGGTTTCATTTTGGTTCATCTCATAAATAAAACTGGTCAGATATCTAACTGCATTAAATTGGCTTCATTTTTTAAAATTATTGAATGTTTGGCTCATGTACAGAAAGAGCCAAAAGAATAAGAAAAAACAATTTGTAAGCATACTCAAGAGGTAACAGTCAGAGCAGCCTCTTAACAAACTTTCTATTTTTCTTACAATCTTGCTAAAAACAACTTCATATATTAGGTTAATTAGGCTACAGCACAGATTCACTCGGATGCAGCCTGGTATAAAGACATTCAAATACGAAGAAAGACTTGAAAATTGAGAATAGAGGCGATTAAGGTGTGATTTGAGAGAGGTGTTTAAAATTAAGAAAAGATGAAACAGAGTTGATAAAAACAGACTGTTTCTAATAACTGAGGGGCCTACAATGAAGGGATATGGATATAATATTAATTGTAAGAGATTTAGGCCAGAGCTCAAGACCTTTTAACACAGAGGATTGTGAGGCTATAGAATGCACGACTAGAGTTAGGAATAGAAGCAGAGACCATGTCAACATTTAAGAATAGGTTAGATATGTGGTTGAAGGAAAGAAGGATAAAGGGATATGTGAACAGGGCGGGCACATGGGTTTAGGACGTTAGATCGTGGAGGATAAACACCAACACAGACTAGTTGGGCCGAATTGCCTTTTTTGAATTTGTTCATGGTATGTGGGCGTCGCTGGCAAGGCCAGCATTTATTGCCCATCCCTAATGCAGGTAGTGTTGTTCCCATGTGCCTGCTGCCCTTGTCCTTCTAGGTGGTAGAGGTCGCGGGTTTTGAAGGTACTGTCGAAGAAGCCTTGGTGTGTTGCTGCAGTGCATCCTGTGAATGGTACACGCTGCAGCTACAGTGCGCCGGTGGTGAAGGGGGTGAATGTTTAGGGTGGTGGATGGGGTGCCAATCAAGCAGGCTGCTTCGTCCTGAATGCTGTCAAGCTTCTTGAGTGTTGTTGGAGCTGCACTCATCCAGGCAAGTGGAGAGTATTCCATCACACTCCTGACTTGTGCCTTGTAGATGGTGGAAAGGCTTTGGGGAGTCAGGAGGTGAGTCACTCGCTGGAGAATTCCCCGCCTCTGACCTGCTCTTGTAGCCACAGTATTTATATGGCTGGTCCAGTTAAGTTTCTGGTCAATGGTGACCCCCCAAGATGTTGATGGTGGGGGCCTGTTTCTGTATTGTAATTTCTATGTGATTCTATGCTATCCAATTATTTTCGGCCTAATTGGATCCAGAGATTGCAACACTCTAAGTCTCATCCATTGCGTTTTACATATTGCCAAGTCCTGAGGTCTGGGAGGATCTAACTTGTATTGATCAAAGACTGGGATATTTTAACTAACGTTCCCTAATTTATTAACAGTTTGTTTTCATGGATTTGTTGAGAGAGTGCAGAGCCTAACTTGAAGTGTTAAATTGTTATTTTATTTAGTTATTTGTAGACTTTAGGGATTGTCACGGATGTTCTCTCTCCCATCCCTGAACGATAGGTCTTTTGTTGGGGGGGGGGGGGTGGAGGTGGTTAGGATGTGAAAATCTGATCTATTCACGAAGCTACCTGAAATAATTTTATTTGTAGAAGAAACAGCATCCAATTTAACAAAATGATCAGAACAAAACAAATACCTGACATCTCCACAACACATTTCAATGCAGCATTTGAAGGACTTTACTCAGGGATATATATTTCAGTCCAACATATTAAGAATACTCTATTTTGAAATGTGCTGGTCCATCTTGCCATGATTTAGTGCTTCAGTGTCAGTGACGAGAACTAGATGATACTTCAATGTGAGCTGATATTGCAGTACTTTAGGAAAACATGCTCAGAAGACTTAACTGCTTGAAACCATGGTGCCATCAATGAGTTGCAACAGTTGATGCTGTTTATCAAAATATCTGAGTCTTGGGCTTTTATAAAAGTAATTTACAAGTACTAGTAAATTGCCCATGATGCTGCCCAAGGTCAGTTAATGAATATAATTTTTTTATATGTATAAGGTGACAACAGAGTGGTGAGAGAGACTTCAAAAACCCACTCCACATCGTCACCTACTGGCAAGTGCCAGCAACGACGACAAAAGCAGTTTCAGTATTAAATATTTACATAAAAGCATGACACAAAATCGTGACAATGGGAATTTGGACAGGCAGTGCACATATACACAGGACTTTTTAATAATTTATAGATATGCATGAAGCTTAAATTATTTAGTATTTCATAAAATTTCATTTTTATAATTAAATAATGAAAAGTCATGATCTATATTGAACAGTATACCTTTTGAAGTACAGGTAAAACAGGAATAACTTTAGTTTGAGAAAGCACTGTAAACCTTGACTTGGTTTGTTTAAGCATCAAACAAAATTTGCATTAATTTGACTAGTTTTATAAGGAAAGATGTTAATAATGAATATTTGTCTCCATTAAACACACTGTGCAAAACCATGAGAAAGTTTAGTCCGTAACTGTCTAGGCTCCCCGAGTCATAAACTGCAACCTAAAATCACACATGGACTATGGAGTAGTACCTAAATTAGTCATGCATTTGATGTCCAATACCCTGCACAATCTAAAAGGTCATGGATAATTATGCAAGAGTTATTTTCATAATATAAACAACCTAATCCTAATGACTTGAGGGAGTAATTTCTGCTGCAAATGGTTATTATTCTCCAGTGAATCTTAATTGTCTGCAGCTGCTGTCTGATGACCTATCACACAAAGTTCAATGAGGTCATAATTTGTTACTTGACACAGAAAGAATTGTAAGCCCCAAAGCTGGTTACCATGTAAATGGGGAAGAAATAGCAAAGAAGAGCCTACTTCACAAGGAAACGGTCTATCATTAGGATTAAAAGAAAGTGCAAAATGGAATTTGAGACTGTATGGTGTTTCTATAATAGAAGTACATCAACGCACACTACATAACGGGACAAATGGCCTGACCACTTTGATCATACAGATCTGTTCTACGCACCAGTTCTTTTTATAGTTATTTTTGAAGTGTGGGTTCAGAATTCAAAATATCTATTCTGACATAATGTAACATGTTTTTTTAAAAAAGGGACAGCACAGAGAATTTCTTAACCTTCATTGCAGATAGAGTGGCCTGTAAACATTGTGGACTGTGTTTTTCCAAGTTTTTCTGTGTTAAAGGGTGAATTTACATTGTTTCAAAGATACTTCATGTTCATGAATTCAGTGTTTATAGAAAAAACTTGAATAATTGCAGATCTGATTGAGTGGGTTATAAAGTAAACCAGCTAGTAAGAAATGTCCTCGGTGGCAATCACTATCTTACAGTCTCTGTACTCCTTTGATTTGCTGAACGATAAGATAATGAAATACGATTAATTGCTTTTTATTTCCAAAGATGTTTGCTAAGTGTTGATTTTTTTTCTTCAAGCATTTGTAATTTGCTCAAGTCTTTTACTAATTTGAGTTCTTTTGAGTGCTTCTGTTGAAACTAAAGAGCTATAACTGTCAAGAAGCATTTTATTTCTCTTGGAACTCGAACAGTTTTGAAAAATATAGTAAGCTAATGATTTTTCATACCAGACCTGGTATATTGACTTCGTTCTATTGGAGTTTGATATTGTGCTTTTGTTACGATCCAGTTGTCAAGCTGGATTTTCAAATCCAAACTATTCAGTCAAATAAACACACAATCATACTTCTCATTCTGACTGATCTGCTCTTCGACAAGATGAATAAATTATGAAGACCCATGTGGGCTGTCCTCTTAACTACACCAACTTTGAATTCTATTCCTTGCCATGCATGGGCTATATCAAATCTCACAGATGTTCATAGTGCATTTATAGCATAAAATGTAAATTAATTGGGTCAAAAGGTTGAAATGTCCCTATAATATAAAATACTAATTATTCTGGAGAGGTTTTAGGGGTGCCCCCCCTCCCCTTCTTTTCCCCCACCATCTTCCCCAATGGTACAATTGGAAACTGAGCTGTTGCAGGTTAGAAGCTCTTGAGTTGAATCCTTGGTTTCTACTAAGTGAGATAATTGCTTGGATAACAATACATGCACTACAACTTGCCCAAGCGCTCTGGGCTGGGGAAGCAAAAATCAGCCTGTGTTCTTGCTCCTAATTGCTATTCAGTAATCCCTGGTGGAAAGTATGTATGTGAACGTTAGGTGAGGGCAGGATGTGGCTCAAGTGTAATGCCCCCATGGTTATAATACATGCTAACATTCGCTGTTTAGGCTCAAACATGAAAAATGACGACTTGGGGTGGTACAGAAGGCACCTGACACCTAACTGTAACTGCATTATCTTAAGGGAAGAAAAGAAGAGAAACTTGCAAAGAAAAAGAGGAATTTAAAGGTGAAAAAAGGATTTCATTCTGAATAATACACCTTAGTAGTTTGTTTCCAGTTCAGATAGCAACAATTTGGATGCTGCTTAAGATTTTGTGTGGTGTAGCAAAGAGAAATATTCCAGCAATTTTGCAATGTGACGCCATTGCCATGAAATATTACAAATATTTTGTAAAATGACATTGTAAGCAATACAATCTAAATTGCTCAATAAGATAATTTGATTGTTATATGGCTGCTGCCAGGTTAAGCGATTGACAGGATGTAGGAGAAAATAATTTTATACTACTTCCAATATTAAGCAGGATTCATTCAGCGAGACTCCATATACAATTAGGATTTGCCATCTTGAACAGGGGAAGATCACCTAGGAAATTTGTATTCTTGGGTAGTTTGTTTCCTCCCCATTCCACTGTATATACGGCCTTATTCTGACCACATAGTTAGGTTCTTATTTCTTTTTGGTGGTCAGCAATATTCTGGATTGCTATCCACATACGCAGAAACATTTCTTGTGTGAGTTTGATATTTTCCTACATTGTAAGGTACTGTTGTTATGTTATATACAGTTGTTGTGAGAGTTCCACAGGAGTTCTGTTTCGAAAATTTAACATAGTTTGGCAAAGTTTAGCTTCTGAAAATTAGACGTCTCAGTATTGGTTCACTGCGACACACCTTGGGTGGATTGGTCCCATCAGATCAGCCTCGAGTTAGTGCTAGCTCCTGGTCAAATATCATGGATTCTTCCTAGTTACTGATAGCCACAAAACTTGCTTGCTTTCTCTTTTGTCATTATACAACTTTCAAAAGTATCAAGCCTACTTCAAGTTTAGCACAAAATATCATCACCACACACATCTGATTTACTGCAAAGTTATCTTGTTAACAGTGTCCAAAGTTAATGTTCCAAACGTCAGTCTCAGTCTAAGAAGTTGAAAGATTTCCCATTGTGTTCCAGGAAAGGGACAGCATCTGAGTAACACTCCAGGATACTGTTGCAGCTGGTTCAGTAGAAAGCATTGGCTCAAAATTTCCTTGAGTGCACAAACCAACTTGTGACCGAGATTTTGTTTAGCTACCAACCCATTGGAGGTCATCTGCCATGGGCTGGATTTTTACAGTAAGAAATAAATGTTGCTACTGCATCATTTGAAGAGGTGTTCCAGGTCCACAGCTGAGAACTATAAGGGACAGAGGAGCACTTATCTATATAGGTAGACTAAAATATAACTGCGCACTATTTGTAATATAAACTGGTGGTATGAGTGGGAGACCCAGTTTATATTACAAATAATGCGCAGTTATACAGTTCAACAGCCAGTGCTTGGCATAATGTTCTCTGTCACTTAAATATTCTCTGGTGACCATGTCAATGTGAATTCAAATCCAAGAAGTTGGTACAGCGTACTTCAATTGCCTCCTGGATTGACAGAGAATTTTGAACCTTCAGTGGCAGAGGTAGATGCCTCTATTATGAGTAAATAACTTAGTCAAGAAAGGGATATTCAAAAAGATGACATTACATACTATAATTTCATTAATGAAAAACCATCCATTAAAATATTCATTTTTTAAACCATGCCTTTTCTCTGTAAATGTTTAGTTATTATATTCAATACGGATCTTTCCTTTTGGGTTGGCAATGGCCAATGTATCTTGGTAATGTCACCATACTCATCTTTACTTGAATGACTGGCTTCTCAGCTCAGTCAAGTTCCTGGAGAAAAACCTAGCAAGTTACTTGAAGCTAAGTGATCATCGGGATGAAATTTTGCCTAGTGCCAGAACTGAGAAAAGGATACTTTCCCTTTGAGAAGGAGGTATCAGTCAAATGGCCTGGCAGTTTCACTCTCCCATACCTCTGATGTCAAGAATGCTCCTAAAGCTATTAATACCATTTAACTGCCTTCTCAACTGTATCTTGAGACTGTTCTTTGACAAGAAAGTCTGGATAAGTTTGTCTTCTGTTTGGCACAGGAGCAGGACAGGGCACATGATAGCAGGTATCCTCCAGGCACCCTGACTGGAAAGTTCATCAGGACCCATGAATGTCTGAAGATCTTTTACATCAGGAGGAACATAAACGTCACTTTAATGCTTAGAAATCTTGGTAATTTCCACTGCTTTCCACTCAAACAGCTGTCCTATATTATCTGAAGCAATTCTGCAGGACCGAGGCAGAATGCTTTACACTGGTGGCTGTCTTCGAGAATAACTCTAAGGGTACTAGTCTAGCCATGACATAGAATGTTTTACTGATTATCTGAACAGATACAAATATCAGTGGGCTATATGGTAAAGTGTCTTCTTAGGACTTTAATTTCACCACTTCTACTCGTGGTCAGCTCAGAAGACATTCTTGAAGTGGATGCTTTCTTCCTTTCTTGGAGCCACATGGAAATCCTGCATTATTGTTGAATGGAACTGAACTGTTCGTCCATCTTGTCTGAAGGATCGCCTTCTTCATTTAAGGATTTAGTAGCAAAGAAAAACAAAGGAATAATTACCAAAGCTGTCGGTTGAAAGTTAATGTTATCTTGGCAGCTTTTGAACTCCATTTCTGTCGCAGCCAAGTGATAGTGTAATTCCCAGGTTCTTTATGAATAACCATGTTTTTTGAATGTGCACCTGAGTACACTACTTTATTGTAGCATTTACTGAATAAACTAACAAAATCAAGATGTGGAGATGCCGGTGATGGACTGGGGTTGACAATTGTAAACAATTTTACAACACCAAGTTATAGTCCAGCAATTTTATTTTAAATTCACAAGCTTTCGGAGACTTCCTCCTTCCTCAGGTAAATGTTCAAGAGCTCCTTGAAGCCTCCTTGAAGAGTTTTTTTTCTCTGTTTTTTTTCCCTGTTTGTTTTTTTGTTGAATGTGTATTTGGGGGTTCTGCAGGTGACACCTCTCTGTCTGAACACGGTGATTGCCTTGGCAACGGGCAGTTGCAGGGGCAGTCTGTAAACACCATGTATTGTTCTATATGTATAAATGCGTAGGCTTCAAGGAGCTCTTGAACATTTACCTGAGGAAGGAGGAAATCTCCGAAAGCTTGTGAATTTAAAATAAAATTGCTGGACTATAACTTGGTGTTGTAAAATTGTTTACAATTAACAAAATCAAAATTAACAATGGTGCTAAAAGGGTTCAAAAGAATGAATTTTAAAACTGTTGTATAAAGTTCGTCTGTGTCGATTTTATTTGGTTTTTTCCCACTCCTCTCATGCTTTTATTCATAATGACTAGCAGTGCTGTGTTTTTATGCCATTGTCCTGTCTGCATTGGGGTAGTTCAGACTCTGATTATCCAAGGAAAGGAATATATTTGATTAGCATTGATGCAGCTGCTCCATACTGACAGTGAAAAGGTCAAAGATAAGCTGTGGGTGGCCTTCATGGTGTGCTTCTCCTGTTAATTGAATTAGATGTATAGCATTCTGACATATGGCAGTGCCAAAAAGACATTAGTGTCTCCAAAAAGTACTGCACTTATGTGTGTTTAAAAAATAAATTCAAATTTGAATGTGGTGTGGAATATTTTGTTTGATTTATAGTCCCAGTAATTGGATGAGTGCATGCTTTCCCATTTAAACATTTGGCTTGTGCTTTTATAAATAGGAAATGCATTGACCCCTGATTACTGATCACTAAGCTATTTTTTGTCTTAAATATTCTGGCCAGCTTCTGTTGTCTGGCATTAGCGCAGAAATGACAACATTGTCCTTTTACCTCCACAACCGTACAAATGACATGCACATCTGCTGCCTGACATGCGACTCTGCCTGATTGGGAAATCTCAACGCATTAAATGATCATAAATCAACAGCTCCAAATTACCCTCAAATTTAAATGTATTAGATAGAAAATGCAAGGAAATGGGAATAACGCAGGTATGGGATGGAGTACTTTCCTTGGTCAATGAAGTAATCTGATGCAAATGGATCCCTGCATCTGTCCTGCACTTTACCCAATGTAGGAGTGTTCCATGCTTTCATAATGCAGCATGGCTAGTGCTATCCTTGACTGGTGCACAAATAGTTTTTGTTAGTCTGTTGGAAATATGCTAATATTAATGCTACCAAGGGTTGTTAATCCTTCTTAATAATAACTTCCACAATGATTCAGACCTGAGTGTGACCGAACACGCAAGCTTTATTATAGACGCAAGAACATCGTTCTAATGCCGTTATACCAAACAACAAGTATTTGAGATAACAATGTTCTAATTCAGTTATATCAAATAAACAAGGATGCTACAACCTGTCCCTAGGAAGTTTCAAGCTGATCAGGCCTGGTATCGTAGGGTGTGTGGACCTCCATTATCCCAAGAAACTGCTTCGAACTTTAGTGGGACAGTGCTTCAGTTTGTATATCTTTCCTGAAGCATGTTTGGTTTTGGTAGCTTAACGACATTAGTCTCACAATGTCGTCTGTCCCGGAAATCTCCCCCCACCAGGGTGCCCATTGTTCCAGACTCCTTTCCGATATCCATTCTGTGGTGTTAATTGTTGTCAATTCTGTCTATCTTATGGGGGAGGGACTTATCTTTCTGTGTATTTTGATTGTTCGGATGCAGATATTTAAGTTTTTCATCCTGTATGTGCCTATGATGAAAGTTACCTAATTAACTGAACAAAGCTCCTGCAATTAACACAACAGGATTAGTCTGTGTCCAGGTCCTGAGTCTTTGGTTATGCCTTGGGACATTTTGTTATCTGTTTCTGATAATTTGGTCTTCAATGTGTCTGTTGACAGTTTTATTGTCTTTGCAATATTCACAATTACTTTGCCTGATGTCAGGCATATCATTTTCTGTGGGATGCTGGTTCCCTTTGTATTCTCACGGATGCAAGGTCTGCCTACAGCCTTGCTTTGCAGGATGGGATACATGACTATGACTTGGTCTAGAAATCGTATTTCTTACACAGTCCATTGCAATAGTTGCATAGGAATTATATAAGCCAGCCCGAAATGACCATCACCAATTATTTTTTTCAGATTCTCCTCACAGTGCAGCCCCATACAGGGAATTACTGTGCAAATCATTTAACATGAGATAAAACCCACAGTTAAAATAACAGTCAAATAAATAGTGTCACGTTTTTGGAAATTGGGACCTTTTGTTTTACAGGCTCATTTGCAGGCCTCTCCTTAAGATATTTTGATAGATTGTAAAAATTTAAAAAGCAATAGCATGTTTTGCAGACAGACTTTTGTAGTCATTGCTTACATTTCCAGTTTATAAAACTTTTTGTGTTCTCCATATGCTTTCAGGAAAAAAAATCAGTGACCTTAATATAAGTTACTGATACGTTTTGTTTTAAAATTGTATTGTACTGTTCTGTGCAACCAATTGAGCTTGTAACTTAGATTACTGTTATCCATGCAGTATTTGACAGTGTTCTGATTTTATTTTTGCTGTAGTGTATGGTTAAAATATTACCATTGGCTCTTCTCAGCTATCCATAACAACATGCATGAATACAAATTAATGGTTAATTTTAGGGAAGTCAACATGCCTATTTATGTTGTGCAGTAAACTAAGTTGAACTACACTGTTTCTTTAGTGAGCCTGGAAAGAAATGTAATGGAGCCTCTAATTTTGTTCACAATTTTGCCTGCAGTCTAGACTTAACACACATAATTTTACCTACTTGCATGAAATGGGATGGTATTACAGTGACATGACTCTGAAGTGGGGATAATAAGTTAGAACCATACCACTGTTTGCCGCATTAAGTGCTTAATCATTCAGGGTGTGCGTATGGGTAGAGTCCACACCATCTATGTCCTTAGTCTGCATATAGTACGTGAGGGCATGGTAGACTTTTTTTTTACTGAATGCCTCTTGATGCTTTTGTTAGGCTAAAAATGTGAGTAATTATGTTAAAATTAATTTTATCACGCATACCCCTCATTATATCTGTTCTGTGCTTCCATGCTTCTAGTACAAAGTATTTTAAGCCTTTTGAATATAAAATACTTTTTCCTGGTTATATTTCAAGCTTCTGAATTTGGTTGGAATAAGCTTCTCCAATGGCACTGTAGATAAGTGTACTGTGTGGTACTGAGCCAAGAAGCATCTAGGTTTGAGCTTTCGATAATAGTCAGTACATTTCTGCAGGGGTAGTTCTGGGCATCAGAATCAGCCTTAGTGCTCTCAAGCCAGAGTAAGAAATGATTGGCCAGGATCAATGGCTTGTGATCAGATAGCTCGATGATACAGACTAGGAAGACTGGTCAGTTGAATGAGGTAGCAGTTATTTCCATCTTGCAGAACTGTATTCCAGCATGATTCACCACCTTCAGAAGCAGATGTAAACAATTTTACAACACCAAGTTATAGTCCAGCAATTTTATTTTAAATTCACAAGCTTTCGGAGACTTCCTCCTTCCTCAGGTAAATGTTTCAGGAGCTCCTTGAAGCCTACGCATTTATACATATAGAACAATACATGGTGTTTACAGACTGCCCCTGCAACTGCCCGTTGCCAAGGCAATCACCGTGTTCAGACAGAGAGGTGTCGCCTGCAGAACCCCCAAATACACATTCAACAAAAAAACAAACAGGGAAAAAAAAAAGAGAAAAAAAAACAGAGAGAGGCAGAAACATCCGGAAGGCAGAGAGAGCCAGCAAATGACCCATTATATTAAAAACAGATAACATTTGTTCGCTGGTGGGGTAACGTGTAGCGTGACATGAACCCAAGATCCCGGTTGAGGCCGTCCTCATGGGTGCGGAACTTGGCTATCAATTTCTGCTCGACGATTTTGCGTTGTCGTGTGTCTCGAAGGCCGCCTTGGAGTACGCTTACCCGAAGGTCGGTGGATGAATGTCCATGACTGCTGAAGTGTTCCCCGACTGGGAGGGAACCCTCCTGTTTGGCGATTGTTGCGCGGTGTCCGTTCATCCGTTGTCGCAGCGTCTGCATGGTCTCGCCAATGTACCATGCTCTGGGGCATCCTTTCCTGCAACGTATGAGGTAGACAACGTTGGCCGAGTCACAGGAGTATGAACCATGCACCTGGTGGGTGGTGTCCTCTCGTGTGATGGTGGTATCTGTGTCGATGATCTGGCATGTCTTGCAGAGGTTACCGTGGCAGGGTTGTGTGGCGTCGTGGACGCTGTTCTCTTGAAAGCTGGGTAATTTGCTGCGAACGATGGTCTGTTTGAGGTTGGGTGGCTGTTTAAAGGCGAGTAGTGGAGGTGTGGGGATGGCCATAGCGAGGTGTTTGTCCTCATTGATGACATGTTGAAGGCTGCGGAGAACATGGCGTAGTTTCTCCGCTCCGGGGAAGTACTGGACGACAAAGGGTACTCTGTTGGTTGCGTCCCGTGTTAGTCTCCTGAGGAGGTCTATGCGATTTTTTGCTGTGGCCCGTCGGAACTGTCGATCGATGAGTCGAGCGTCATATCCCGTTCTTACTGGGGCGTCTTTCAGCGTCTGTAGGTGTCCATCGCGTTCCTCCTCGTCTGAGCAGACCCTGTGTATTTGCAGGGCCTGTCCATAGGGGATGGCCTCTTTGACGTGGTTAGGGTGGAAGCTGGAAAAGTGGAGCATCGTGAGGTTGTCCGTGGGCTTGCGGTAGAGGTGAGGATGTTAAGGAGAAAAAACACAAAAAGCTGTGTGACAGTAGCATCTAATATAAAATGGTGCGAAAGATCATTTAGATAAAAGATCATTGTAAATCAGTTGAAATGTGAATCTGAACAAAAGTGCATGTAAGTGTTCTTTTAGAGTCCATTTTATGAAATGGAAATAAATGTATTGTATCCACTTCAACAGAATTCACGATAGAGATAGGATTTGATCAGCAAATCAAAGGTTGATCAGAGAATGAGGCTTTCTCATCTGTGCTCCTTGACTAAATTACACCTAACAGATTGATCAACAATTGTTTTTGTGACTTGAGGCCCTTTTTATATTGGTGCCAGTGGGCTATTTGCACTGCCAGTACGGGAGGTGCAGTTCTTGTTGAACAAGTAGCAACTTCGATATGAACCAGTGATTGGTTAAAAAGTGGGTCTTCCCACCATTGGATGTAGCAACTCCAGCTGGCTTACATTGGAGTTACTGTTGGCTACATGACGACTCAGTGGTGCAAACACCAGAGTCAAGAATATAAAGGGGTCTTTTGGCTGTAGTTGTACTATGCTGTTAATCTGAGACTTGAAGGTGCAGATTGCCTTTCAACCTGTTTCATTGCCTTCTGTAGTGATGTTTTCTACAACTGAGTGGCTTGCTAGGTCACTTCATAGGACATTAAAAGTCAACATTGTCATGTGTCGGCCAGAACAAAGTAGGCATGGCAAGTTCCCTTCCCTGAAGGGCAATAGTGAACAAAATTGAGTTTTTAGAACAATCCGGCTTTTAGGGTCATTTTCGTTTCTGGTGCCAATCCGCAAATTACCAGAATTTTTGGATTTAGTTTCACAACTTGATATGGTGCGAGTTGAACTCACCCTCTGGATTGTTGATCTAGTGCCTTAACCCACTATTGTAAACAATTTTACAACACCAAGTTATAGTCCAGCAATTTTATTTTAAATTCACAAGCTTTCGGAGGCTTCCTCCTTCGTCAGGTGAACGATGTGAAAATGAAATCCTCGAAATGAAATCGCATTTATAATTCACAGAACAATGCTTGGTGATTACAGACAGTTTTTTCAACTGCCCGTTGCCAAGGCAATCAGTGTGCAGACAGACAGGTGTTACCTGCCAGGTCTCAGAATATACAAATCACCAAAAAAAACAACAAACAAAAAAAAAACAGAGATAGAGAGGTAGAAACATAGAAAAGACAGCAACTGACCCGTTAATTAACCCACTATGTTCACACCCAGGTATAAAACTCCACTCCAGGTTGAAAAATTGTTTATTTTGAGAGCACAGAGGGAGCTGATGCTTTCTCAACGTATAAAAGCCTTTGCATAAGTCTATAAGGTGCCCCCAAAGTCCACCTTCACCCAGTGTCAGGCCCCACGATGTGTGATTGCCTGAAGGAGTTTCACACCACTGCATTCCAAAGTTTGATTGACTCCTGGCACCAGAGTTTACTCAAGTGGAAACTACTTTGCAGTGATACAAAAGTGGCAATATAATTGCACCCCAAATGTTTACTATTTTAAGTAAAAGCCATTGATTTGAAAGCAATGGTTGTAACAGGCCATTTCTAGACAACCTGTATATTCAAAGTGGAATTTTAATAGTTATATGTTGAGGCTTAGAAAAATATGCAAATTGATCAGTTAGCAAAGAATTACAAGATGCAGTATATCAAATTTACTCATCGTTTTTAAGGTAAATGCAAACGGTGACAGAAAAGTTATATTTGAATAATTGAATTAACACAAAACTTGTGGATACTCAAATTATAGAAAATAAACCATTCAACATCAAAAAGAACAATCCAGGCATCAACTGAGTAATGTTTTTCATAATTGGATGACTTCATTAATAATTCAAAAATGAAAATCACTCCGATGGAAGTTGGCAAATAGAAAATAGCTTCTGTAAGAGAGCAAGATACTTAATTAAAACTACATTGGAGTACTTGGGCTGTACAGAGACGCATGGATATGTTTAATGTCTGTCTAATGACAGCAAACTGGAAATATTTTTTTCCTTAGACTACAACAACAGAAGGGAAGTACTGTGCACTAATATTCAGTGAACAGCTTTAAATAGTTTTGTCACTGTGCGAACTCTGATATAAAAAATAGGGATTACCCAGGAAGCTAAGTTATCCTGAAGGCTATCCTTCATCAAAAAAAAGGTTTGCCCGTAAGGCATGCAGCAGTTCACCCGGCTGATGAAAAACACTATGTCACTTTAGTTTGGCAGTGAAATCAGTCGTATAGTGGAATCGGCTTTCAGAAATGATATCTGTAGCCTGAAGGGCTTTTACTGCATCAGCCTAGATTTAGCAATTTCATTCCCAACCTTGTTATTTGAAAGGCTCTGAGAGTGATATTTATATCTAGGAACAATGACATGATGTAGAAAGCAACTAAATAAGCTGTGCAGTCGGATGAGGGAGCGAATACTTTTCATACAATAGATTAGCATTTACTTGGGTCTAGCAAAGGAAAAAAAGACAATGGTATTACATTCAAGGGTTTCAGAATGGAGCATTACATTATTTTGAATACTGCTTGAGGGGTTAAAAACTTTTTTAAAAATTAAAATGACCATGAAAGGTACACAATTCATTAAGAAATTCCTTGGGTATTCACTTGTTTCTCAGGCTTTTTGAAAAGAATGAGACCAGTGAGGAGTAAAGAGATGAGAATTAATGTGTATTTCTTTGTTACAGCATTAAGCTTCCTTCGTCACGATTTAGAGAACAGTTCCAGTACCCATGTTTTATTTCCTTAAAATATTCAAGGTTGCTGCAGCCGGAGTAATTTATTTAACCAATTTGATATTGGCTATATGAGAAACTATTAGATATGACTTGTGCCATTAATACAAATTTAATCTTCTTGTCATCATTCTCCTCCCTCTCTTGTTTTCATTGTGGAAACTTTTTCTTGTGTTTTAATATTGCTTTAATTATTTTCTCAGATTGTTTGAAGGATCTTCACTCAAGAAAGCTGAAAAGCTTAAAACTCTTTTCTGCTACTTCAGAAAGGTCACAGAAAAAAGTAGGTTCATACTACTTAGAATAAGCGTTAATAGTTCTTCATTAAGCTTCTGCAAATAAAATAGAATTGAAAGATCAAAGCTTTCATGAATGGACCATCTGAAATCCTATTACTGATCTTGTGATATTAACAATTAAATATATAGAGCACCATATAAAATAGCAGATTGAAGTTCAAGTGCGCAGTGCCATACAGTAGTGAAGCATGGATTCATATTCTTTACTATCCACATCTGGAATTTTGATCTTAGCCATTATGTGAAGGTTGCAAACATAAGTCAGGATCTTTATCATAGGGAGGAAGGGGAAATCGTAAGCATTAGTTCCCCCCAGGTCAAGCCTGTACACTTCTGACCACTTATTTATAGAGTGACATTGTTGGAGGCCTGAGAGCACTGTGGTGTGAGAGCCTTCAGGGAAAAAGTAAAATAAGGTAAAAATGAAACCTACGTGGATTTTTGCAGCAAAAATTATATCCTATTGTGTGTGTGTGTGTGTCAGGAAAAAAGAAAAGAATAGTAGTTTTACAATTACTCTAACTGTTGTAAAATGAATTTTAAGTAAAATTTAACAAAATGTATCCCTGACTATTCATACTTCTTAGATTCTATAAATTCTAAGTTCCAGTGCAGAAGGTGTGTTACCTACTCCGGTGTGGACGTGGATGTTTAAGGTGGTTCTACTTACTGCAGAAATAGCCCTTTGTTACCATCGGGGAGGAAGATCATTGTATCAAATTAGGAATCTAAAGACAACTTGAAAATGGGTGTTGAAACAGAAATATGACTTCCCACCAATCTAAATGTTCCATTTTTGTTTTTTAATCTAGCACAGCTATGTCTGTTATGATATGAAGGAATATTGGAGAAATCAATGATGATTTCTGATACGACAACTTGTGTTTTTGTACAACCGTTAATAGAATAATACATCCCAATGTGTTTCTTAAAGACAACTGGACACCGATAGGAGCTGAGTTTGGAAAGGTTACCTTAGCGTAGTCAGAAAGGCAGATTTTGAGGACTTTTGAAGGAAGATGGGGGTGGGAGGTGTATGGAAGGGGCACTCCTTCTGTGTTGCGTTTTGCCGCACTATGAATTACAAGCAAACTCCTCATCACAAGCAGCTACTCTAGTGTTAGTAAAAGATAGCAGATCCTGACACACAAAAACAAAAGGAACAGCTCTTTGATTTAGCAATTTGAAGTAGCATAAAATGCTAAAAAGCAGCAAGAAGAAAAGCATAAGCCTGTGATGGTTCAAACTTCACAGGTGGAGAAAGTGACGCAGTCGGCAAGATCGCACTTTTGCAGAAAATAACATTATCAAGACTGCTGCAATTGCCCACGTATCAGAAATGGCATAATTGGTGCGATCAGCATGTTTCAGGAAGTGGCCACAGAATGTCACTATTCACTCTGAAAAAAGATTTAGTTCAGTTTTGAGACCAAGTTTTGAAGGATACATTGCTGCAGTCTCATCTGGCACCAGGACAGGGGAATTCTAGAGTCACATCCAAAATTCCTCTCCAATGTAACAGCTAAATTAATTCTAGCCAAATGAATTACAATACTGTCTTTTTGCCCTGCTCTTAAGTAAATCTTAAATGGGCTCTAAATGCCATTGTAGAAGTCCAGAGGGGTCCCTTGTTGCAGTGAAGGCAGCACAAAATGTGCCAGAAAATTGTCTCAGCAGTTTGTCTAATGGAAACAAAACTCTGGGCAAACCTGTAGTGAAATAATTGCTTATTTTAAGACTGCAGCTTGCTTTACTGAAGCTGCATGAGAGCCCTGACTCTGACAGAGTTGAGATTCATTTCATATGTGCAGTAACAATAGCATGATTGAGTTTTAAGCATTTTGCTTTTGAAAATATGCGTAAAACATCGATTAGGATAATCACGTTTTCACCAAACATTTTTCTACAAATTCGTGGCTGCCACAGATATCTACTTGGGTTCATTGGCATCAGGCACTCCCTTGAGCAGTCTGATCGTCTGCTTCTTATGGAAGTTGATTCTTACTGCCCTATATCTACAAGCGTGGAACACAATGTCAGGTCCCATCTGTACATTGCCAACACCCAGCTCTACCTCACCACCACCTGTCTCGACCCCTCCACTGCCTCTGATTTGTCATGCTGCTTGTCCAAGATCCAGTACTGGATGAGCAGAAATTTCCTCCAACTAAATGTTGGGAAGACCGAAACCATTATCTTTGGTCCCCACCACAAACTCTGTTCCCCAGCCACGGACTCCATCCCTCTCCCTGGCCGCTGTCTGAGACTGACCCAGGCCGTTTGCAACCTTGGCGTCCTATTTGAACCTGAGAAGAGCTTCCAACCCCATAGCCACTCCATCACTAAGACCTCCTACTTCCACCTCCGTAACTTCGCCCTTCTCTGCCCCTGTCTCAGCTCACCTGCTGCTGAAACTTTCATGCCTTTGTTACCTCTAGACTTGACTATTGCAATGCTTTCCTGGCCAGCCTCCCACCTTGCACCCTCCATAAGCTTGAGCTCATCCAAAACTCTGTTGCCTGTATCCTAACTTGCACCAAGTCCCGTTCACCAATCATCCCTGTGCTCGCTGAACTACATTGGCTCCCGGTCTGGGAACGCCCGATTTTAAAATTCTCATCCTTTATCTCCATGGCCTTGCCCCTCCCTATCTCTGGAACCTTCTCCAGCCCAACAAGCCTCCGAGATCTCTGCGCTCCTCCAATTCTGGCCTCTTGCATACCCCCAATTTTAATCACTCCACCATTGGTGACTGTGCCTTCAGCTCTCTAGGCCCTAAGCTCTGGAATTCCCTCCCTAAACCCCGCTACCTCTTGCTCCTCCTTTAAGACGCTCCTTAAAACCTACCTCATTGACCTTGGTCACCTGTCCTAATATCTGCTTATGTAGCTCGATGTCAAATTTTGCTTTATAACACTCCTCTGAAGCACCTTGGAACATTTTACTACGTTAAAAGCGCTGTATAAATGCAAATTGTTGTTGTTGCGGGACCCAGGAATGAAACAATAAAATTCCCCTATGTTCTGGATCAATCGCCTTGTCCTACGCACATGTACTCCCTCGATGTTTCTGAAAGCGGGCTGAGTTAACATAGGCTGAGAAGTTTGGTTCGAATCATAAGATGCTTTATTCCACAATAGGTAAAACACACAGCAATGAAATTGATGAGAGTTGCTTGATACAATTGGTAACATTTCTGTTCATGTACTGTTACAAAACAAAAGAACACAATAGTGCTAGCCCACTCTTGCACCCTTCTGCTGCTCAACTTCCGGTGCTTGTGTTGATTTTTAAAAGCCTCTCTCAGCAACTACCGTGATCGAAAAAAGATTCAAATACCCAGGTGTGAAGCGTCCTTTTGAATAACCAAACGTAGCTAATGAATTGTCCATTGTTTGCGTTTCTGAGAGAGCATCCCATCTGCGTTGAAATTGCTATTCGTCTGCCAACTGATACACAATTCAGAATAAGCCATTTTGGGAAGTTAGCCCCTTTTAGGCATGTATTTGTTAAAAAACCATCTTAACCTAGCTCATATTCAAGTCTTTTCTTTGGGGAAAATGGGCAAAGAATCCTGAATGGGTTTAGTTTCAAGGGAGATATACAGCTTGGCAAGCTATACTGGACTCTGCTTTGGCTCCTACAAGTAGGTTATGAAAAAGGCATTTTACTCACCTTTAAGTACAGTATCTCTCATTCTTTATATGTAGTTATTCCCTGTCCGCCCCACCACCACCACCACCACATCGTAAGTGTCATATCCTACACCTTCTGAAGTTTGTTCTTGGGGTGTTTGGATTTAATACATTGTATTTACAGCACAGAAACAGGCCTTTTGGTATTTCTGTGCTGTAAATGCTATGTATTAAATCCAAACATTATGCAGGTTTATATGCTCCTCATAAGCCTCCTCCCACTTCACTTCATCTCACCCTATCAGCATATTGTTCTGTTGCTTTCTCCCTCATGTACTTATCCAGCTTCCCCTTAAATGCATCTATGCTGTTTGCCTCATGGTAGCAAGTTCCACGTTCTAACAACTCTGAGTAAAGAAGTTTCTCCTGAGTTCCTTACTGGATTTATTAGTGACTATTTAATGTTTATGGCCCCTAGTTTTAGACTCCCCCACAAGTGGAAACATCTTCTCTACCCTATCATACTTTAGGAAGTAGTCAAAAAGAATTTCAACTGGGAGGGGAAATCAAGGTTATTGCTTAAAAAATGGGTTATTATTAGTTTTAAAAATAAAAGCAGTGATCTCCTTGACTATTTCTCTGCCAAAAAGAACCTAATATGTCCACACAGAAAGGCCTCTTGTAGCAAAGGTGGAGGTTATGTGCTCCATGTCGCGAGTTCTTAGAGGGACAGTGTGCCTCGTTATATCTCTCTTTGCAGTGAGAACCTTGTGGTTTGTGAAGGATGGGCATGTTTGAAGTTTGAGGAATAGTGTACTTCAAGCTGTGTCTTCTATTTCATGGCTGTTTTCTTGAATTTTGAAGTAAGAGGAGATTCGGAAAAAGTAACTGGAGAGGCAACAAAAGATACTTTGTGAAAGGTAAATGTATGTTTTCAATATCTCTAGAAAAGAGGTATTTGCCTAAAAGTGTGATGTGAGGTTCTTCTAGGTAAATATTGTAATAAATGTAACATTGTTTTGTTATAATTAGGTATATTTATCGGTGTGTTTATTATTTTGGATGCCTCAGTCTTTTTTTTAAATTAATTTCCATTCCTTTTTTTGTCTTAGAGCCTACTGGTCTAGTAACTTTTCAGAGGCAATGTCTACAGAACTTTCTTGAATGGGAAAGGTAAGAAAAATCTGTGGACCTATATTAAGCTTTAATTAGCAGCCAATACAGTTTTAACATTAACTTCAGCACAGCTACCAGTACCTAGTCACCACGTTTTGCTCAGTCATTGCTGAGTCGGGGCTGTGTTTGGTGTGGCTCTGTTGAAAAATGATTGAGGTTGCCAATAGCATGTAGCGCTTCTACCACTTAACATCTGCCACTCAGACCGAACCTGTGGGCAGATTTCATGTTCATGCCATCCAAGGTGAAAGCTAACTCAGCGTATCGCATTGCCTGCATTTAAATCAAGTCACACTTGACAGTTGGCACTTTCCAGCTCACAGAATGTATGTCATTGAATAGCTTTTTGTCGCAGTATAGTTTTAGTGTTAATAAAACAACACAGTAGTTTATTTTCCTTGTTGGTAGATAAAAATTCAATTTAACAAGAATTTAAGATGAAAAGAACTGGATTACTAGTTAAGCATATATGAAATATGTAACTTTTAACAAATATCATCACTTACTGGCGCTGTACCTTGACCCTATATTAAAGATCTCAAAAAATTAAGCACATAACAAAGCTGATTGTTGCAAGAATTTGTTTTTATCTAAATTAGTCTTGCAGATTGATACCGTATCGCTGTTAGTGCTGGATAAATGGACAGCCCTAAGGACATAGTATTGGAGTTTATTTGAGAGCAATGCAACTAAAAGTAGTCACCCAGAGAGCCAACACCTCAGTCCCCCGGCACTAGCAGAGAGTGCAGTTTGATTCAGTAAAGTGCAAAGAAGACATATTCTTTCAAGGTTCTGTTGCAGGCATGAGTTATTGAGGACAAGCACTCACATCAACAGAAAGGCCTCAGAAAAACATACAAGCAATGTGATTGCTAAAATAGTAAGCAAAGAAAGCCAGTAAAATCTATAAATTGCCGTAGTGCATCTGGAAAACTCATTGTGTGTGTTTAAATAATTTGTATTATATTACATTGATGCTGTTGGTGAAATCCTTTTCTGCCTTTAGCTTGAGGGTAGTTTGCTAATGTTATATTTCAGGATATGTTGCACTGGGATTTAATTGACATGTTTTTAGTACATTAAAACTCTATAGGAATAGTCAAACAGATCTGCCATGACTTCACCCTTTTGAAAGGTTAAATTTTTCTAAATAAAATCTGCCCACTTTTGCTTTTTGAAAGAAGTGTAGTATCTCAGTGTCACTGCTACCAAGAGGTAAAATATGGGTTCTTTTTGGCTGCTTTATTTGTAGCTTATTTGTTTCATTGGGTTTGTGCTCCTGTAGTGCAAATAATTTGCATGTTTCACAGGTTTGCTTCTTAATGTACATGTCCTGCACCTTTTCACCCTGTCTTCAGGACTTTTGAATTTGCAGAGATATCATTTCCAAGCAAAATATTGTTGCTTAGAAAACAGCATTAGGAATAATGGGCAATCAGTCATTTTTAAATAATGAATGTTTAAAAAAAATACTGATAGGCAGGAAGATGTGTGTGATTAGGGACTTGTCCTAAATATTATTTTAAAATCTGGCACTTGAATGTGTTCGTTTCCATTTACTAGTTGTTTAAGCAAATGTCTGATGCTGAGCAATCTTAACTTCCTTAACTAAAAGAATATAAAATATTGAATGAGAAAAACTCTTTCACCCAAGAAAGGCCACACCTTCCAACAGACATTCTGTGAATATATTAAATTGAGTACAGGGGTCAAGGAATGTATAATAATAAATTCCACTGATATACCGTTTTCACAGTAAAATGGACACTGGTGGAATTTGATCCAACTCACTTCTGATCAAAAATCCCAGAAAAACTCAACTTCACAACATCCGCCATCATAAATGAATGGGTTGGTTAATACAATGTGTGTCATGTGGCATAAACCAGCATGTCCGCCCACTTTCTGTGAGTAATGTCATGGGCGATCTGCTAAAACTTCCCCCAGTAGCCATAAAAACATATGACTGAAGTTCTACTCTGTTGCAGATATATCTGTTTGCAAAAAAATGTGGTAGTGAAAGATTTTTGTGATTTTTAATTCTATTGATTTTACAGTACTATTAAATAAATACTGTTAAAACACATTTACAACTTGTTAATAATTTAAAATTCTGGCAAATAATCAGATTTACTGATGGGTGACATTTTTTCCCTTATCATTGTTTTTAAAGGACAAGAAAAGATGGTGGTAACTTTGTCCTTCCACCTGGGTTAAAATCCTGAATACACAAGTAGTAAGGCCTTACTGTCAGTTTGGGCACAGAGTGCAAATTTATTTTGATTGGTGGTGGCCTGTAAATTTATTGTAAAGCATTGGCCTGTGAAAATTCATACCTCAAGCACTAAGGATGCTCATTACTATGAATGTAATTTGAACATGGGATATAACTTTTGCAATTCATGAAGCTACACTGAGAGCATGTGACAGTTCATAGTTTGTTTGGGGTTCAAGATTCGACAGGACTCGATTTTTCTTGTTGTGACAAACTTCCATTTTCTTTCGAGGAGGTGGTTTATTCATGTTTGATTAAACTGACTTGATACTTGAGTGAAATTTCATGGCGCCAGTTCACTTGAGATGCATATAGCCCAAGGCAATCTTTCTTATCTAAATACTTTGACTAGTGCATTTGCACAGGTATAATTGGATATTTTTTCAAAATTTGCCTTGGAAAAGACAAACGGCAATTTAATTAGGCCCTGATTTGCACATATTGTTTTGCTGATGTGCAGGTTTAAGGACTAGGCTTTGTCCTCTGTTTACACTATTTGTATAACTTGGTGTTTCTTTTCAATTTTGATGATTAAATTAATCACTTGAAAGCTTTTTTTTATTTCCCTTAAACAATTTGTCCAGTTTTTTAAAAAAAAGTAATTTCTGTCCAATTTCATGTATTTGGAGCAGTGATTTTTATGAACTTTGAAAGATGTAATTTGAGATGGATAAGAAATATATCACTGCATCAATAAGTAAACAAAAGAAAAACAGAAAACTTGGAATTCCAAAGGGAGATAATTTACTTTTTTTGTTATAAATTGCAGCCACTATCAATGAAACTTCAGGCAAGGATATAAAGCAGATTTAAGCCAGAATGCAGACAATCAGATTGGTTGAATATTCTGGAAAAATGATTAAATAAATATCCAGCATAGCCAAAGATGCATTCCTTAAATTTCAACAGCATATTAGTTTCCATGTATACCAGTTGTACGAATTAGATTTGTTTAATTGCAATATTTTTGTGTTCAGGTCCACAAAAAAGCTGACCAAGCTGCACATCACATGTGAAGGAACAATTGAAGACAATGGACATGGTATGCTACAGGTAGGAGCAGAACAAATGATTAAAGGAAGCTATCAGAATTAGCTGATACCCAAAACTATGTTGATCATTATCTTTCTTGATCCAACCAATAACACAGGAATGCTGTACATGTAAAACAAAATATTAAAATAACATTTACCTTCTAATTGACATTTCAACAGTGTTTTAATCAATTTAGAGTACTATACTTAAAATACTAGATTGCAATTAGAAAGCTTTTTCAGTGCAGTATTGTGGAAAAGATTTTGGGACCATTTTTTCCTACATAAAAGTAGTCACTGTATTCAAAAGTAATTCATAGGGTGAAGTGCTTTGATGCATTTTGACATGATGAGGCACGATATTCCCAGATGCTATGGGTGCTTGGTTCACTTCCTTTGCACGCACAAGCTTAAATGCAGAGTTAAACACCAAATTATATTTGACACTATAGCCTTTTCCAGGAGTGGTCAGCAAGCATAGAGTTCATGGTCTTTTTCTGCAAGTGTAGAAATTTACTGGATATTGCACCAGGCCAAATCACTTACTCCAGCCATTGTGTTGCATAAAAGCCTAATCAGTATGTGTTTCCATGGTATTCCCACATAGGTAATTGGGTCTACTCCTATTTCCAGAGGTGAATGAGAGCAGTCCAAAGCCACATTTGGGATTCCAATTAGCCAACCTGGAAGTCTTGAATACTTGCAGACTTGAATATTTACCTCACATATTGTGCTGCAATCTTTCTTATATTTTTAACTTTCTTAAGCAGCCTAGTCCATAACAGTAACCTGAGAAATACCCCTCATCAAACCCCATTTCACATTTCAGCAATTGGTAATTAATTTAATGCATTTAAACTTGTGCGTGCAAGGGAAGTGTACCAGACATCCACAGCATCTGGGATAAAGTGCTACAGTTAAGCAAAGTTATGTGTGAAGCTTTATTAGTATTTTCTGCATTGATATAGAATATTGACGTGCAGCTGTGTCAGTTTTTAAGTTCCTGGCATATATATGCAGCTCTGTCTCACACATTCAGCAACTCTTTTGATGCTGCTCCACTAATAATCTTGTGTGAGAGCCCATCCAGAGCATTTTTAGATTGAAGGTATCATATAGAGGGCAACTGGAATGTGAAGTTGCTTGATTCCTGATTGCGAGCTCAGGTTCCCAAGCTGCTTCGTATAACCCTTTTCGGCTTATTATATGGCAGCAGATCTGCACACTGAGAGACTGATTTTTAAATTGACACAATAGCCTGTTCCAAGGGCGTGCTGGTGGATTATTAGTGCAGCCTGAACGCTGTCCAGTTGCCTGTGGCTTGTGGTCAGTTTATAGGTCTACCAGCAGCTGCGATAAGTGTGCTGTTTGTGCTACCCTGCAAAGTCCACTATCCACCGAGGCAAAACGCAAAGGCTATTGTCAACATGACATATTTTTAAAAAGGTGTCAAGCCATTCCATCACCAGGTGGTTGAAATCTCAAGGCTTCATTTTTTTTGGTGGTTGGGGGGAGCGGGGGGGAGAAGAGAGATGGAATACAGCAAACAGCAGGTTATGTTGCATCTGATTTTCACTAGGTTAAGGAGATGTACCTAATTGGATAATGCACAGACATGTAACTCTAGAGAATTTACCCAAATGCAATTATGAGTGAATAGAGGTTGCTTAACCATAGAGCACTACTGGGAAGAATGTACAATCACAGTACACCCTGGGGATTAACTTCCTTTAAAGCAAATCGAAATAGTTCTCCATCTAGTAGCCTTTTTGTAACATTAAAAAGGATGAGCTTTTAATAATCGTTGCCCTAAAAGTCTTAAGAAATTACGATAATGTTTGATTATAATCACAGACTCAACATCCTTGGAAAACAGTATTTCAAGAAGCATACAGATTGATAAAATCGAAAATAAACTAAAAAGAATAAAATTGAAGGTTTTATATAACTCTTTAGCCTGTCTGGTTTAATATTGTGATTAGAGATGGAAAATGAAAAGTGCTTCAGAAGTTGCCGAGGGACACAGTTAGATTAGCATCTGAATAATGCACTGCTTTTTAAAAGTGCATTCTGCTTGTTGCAAATTGGAATGAATTACAGGTACATGAAGATGCTGGTGGTCATTGAGAAAGTCTACTTAAAATTTTGGCCCTGAGGCAGCTTCTATCATTTCTCCACTTCATTTTAACATGCTTGAAGGAGCTGCAATGGCAGCTGTCATCTGGCAAGTCGGAGACCAGAGCAAGGCTCTGATGGGATCATAGCCTCATCTCAGCGCTCTCCCTTTTTTTCTGTTGAATTTATAAAGAGCTTTTAAAGGACTCTGTGGCTTTCAACATGAGAGCATCAGAACTGAATTACAGAAGTTCAGATTTAATCTGAAACTCAGAAGTGTGATTCAGCCAATTAACCCTTACAGTCTTAAACTAGAGGCTTTATTGATTTGGTGTTCAATATGAGGGGACAGATTTCTTTTTGGTATTCTATTTCTTCAGAATGGTATACTGATGCTCGAGAGAGTAGCAGAGTCTGCGTGCGGTCTTTCCTCCCCTGCGAGTTCCCAAGCTCAGTTGTGCCACATGGGGGCCAAACATTTTCACACAAAAAAGAACAGAAAACTGTGCATCAGGTTACAAAACAGAATTGGCAGAGTTCTGGAGCCAGTTTCCAGCCCATTGAGCATGTAATCATGCAGACTTTTAGTATATTTTGAGGAAGTTTTCTCCCCATCCCTCCTCTCCTGAAGGTATTGATTTTTGCTGGGGTATGTATGTCCTGCAGCCCTGCTTACAGATGGTTTACAAGAATTTGCTTTTAAAATTGTAAATTGGAAAACTTGCACCTTACAAAACAAAGCTGAAGTTACATCGAGTATAATATTAGAAATCTGTGGTGACCTTGAAGTGAACAAATCAAACAAGCATCTTTTTACAGCAACAGGTTAAATTAGTTCTGCTTGTTTTATTGATTCAGTTCAATCTTGTTCTATATTAAATGCTGTTTACAGAATGTAACTGGGCCATAAATAACAATAGTTTTCAGTACTCATTCTCTCGCTGCTTTGATTAAATAATTATAGTAGAGAGGTAGATACACCGTGGTAATTTTATTGAATCCTTGAAACTATTTTACTAGTTTAGAAATCTGGCCATGGTGATTGGCTTTTTTGAAGTATTTTCCCACTTTCCCATGTCCTGGCTCTCCATGTGCAATCCCTGGCTGAGTGACCTGTTCCCAAACCTCTGCCAGTGCCCTTCTGAAACTTAGGAGGGGTATGACAGTGGCGCAGGGTGACCCTCCAGATAAATATGACCATAAAAGCTGCTGAATTGTCACAAAAACCCAACATTTTTACTATTCTTAAGGGAAGGGAACCTGTCATACCCACGTGGTCTAGCCTACATGTGACTTCAGTCCCACATTAATTACATGGTCAACTCAATGCCCTCTGAAGTGGCCTAGCAAGCCACTCAGTTAGAAAAGCAATCTTCTCAGGGCAGCTCGGGATGGGCAATAACTTGGCCTTGCCAGCATAACCTCGAGAACAATGGTTTTAAAAAAACTTAAGACAAATGAATTGAGGATTTAAGGTGCCAGAAGGAAGAAGTATCTCAAAATAGATTTAATTTCCAGCTTGTAAAAGTTCACCTGGCACTGACAATTTTGAAAATTGTCTCTGCATTTCTTTACTTAAAAATGTGTTTTCTTTGAACTGCGATTCTGTGTAAAAGTTTTACAAGAGATTTGAAGCTATGACCATTCTATGGAATGTTGCCCGTAATGAAGCAGTTGTATCCCTCTGGTACAGTATGACAAGTTGGACTCTCCCTAACATCGTAGCCTGTGGTTGAAAACGCTTAATTTTTGTGCTTGCAAGTTAACTGTTGAATGTACAAGCCTTTTATACTGAGTTGAATACTCCTTTAATAATCAAGATGCAGTAATTTGTGTATACCCCTAACTGACATGTTGTGCTGTGACTCATTAGTGTGTAATTAACCCACCTAATTAGTGTTACATTGTGCATATTTAAGTGAAACATAGGATTGTAGCAGTAAAAAAGGAAAAGGATTGGAGCAGTAAAAAATGCTTAAATAAATTACTAATTTGCTGATAGTAGGTAATGAGGTAAACCTATTTTTTATTGATTAATATAAATATTAAAGAAAACTCTAATTGAAGGTCATTTAAATTGTTGGACATCTTAGCTTACAGTGCTCCTCTTTTCACGTGATTTATGTGATTACCTCCAGTGTATAACATTTAGTTTTCTTCATAAATGTGACCTCTTTCTGTATTTTGTTTATAATATATTTTTGTCGTACTGTGTATTTTTGCTGTGTGTTTTCAGGCTATGAAAAAGTTAATGTAGTTGAACTGTGGGCTGGGTGATCTTAATTACTATGTTAGAAAAATGTTTCCAGTGTTGATTAATCATTTCACTATTTATCAAAGCAATTAAGAACCTTGTTTGGAAATATTAAGATTCACAGAAATGGCAATTGTTGGGAAAGAATTTTAGTAAATGATTTTAAAGTATCCATTAGAGTTAACTACATTACAAGGCAAAGGTGTCCAGTAAACCAGAGATTCAGCATATTAGAGCAAAAAGTATATTAAGTTAAATTAGCAGTACTGCAGAGTATAATTGAAAACCGATTAGCTGTCAGTTCCTGCTGATTTGTATTTCTTCATGACGATTAGCTAGTAACATGATGCTTCGCTACTGTTCAGATTTGTATCTGTTACTCACGTCAAGTTTTTCAACTGGACTGTTTTTTGTCGACTGGACCCTACTGCCTGGGAGTGCGGGCAAGCAAAGGCAAGGTGATTCTTTTGTGGGAGCACTTTCTCCTAGAGTGTGCCATTCCACTTACGAGTGACTAGCAAGAGGCCAGGGAACAATGTGCCCTCTGCCCTCTTGGTTGGGAAATAATACAAGAGACAATGGACCTAAAAGAGGTGAAATTAAAGGGAGAATATTAATAACTTTGATCAATCAGTTTTGGGCAGATCACCACTTCAAACTTAAAATAGCAGAGCAATGGAAATCTATTGCCACTCAACATTCCACTGCTGTCAGTGCAGCGGCTTCCATCCCTCATGTCCCTGTCTCAGCCTCAATCCAGATCATGGTCTCACTTTCCCAAGCCCACCAGCCAACTACTGTCTCACAGAATTAAAGTTCTTGCGTGTTTTACTGACGCTTGTGGTCTGGTCTTAGCACACATCCAGCCGCGGCACACTCTGGTTCGTAGGGAGTGAGAGTTTGCTTACAGCAGTGGTCTATGGTACTGGCCATGAGGCAAATATCCATTGAAGCCCTAAAAATGCAACAGCATTTGATACATATTCAATGCTCCTTACTTGTCTTTAAACCATAAATTTTTTTTAAAACACATAACATCTTCTTTTACTTTCAGGTGGACTTTGCAAACAAATTTGTTGGAGGTGGTGTCACTCGTGCCGGCCTTGTGCAGGAAGAAATCCGTTTTTTGATAAACCCTGAACTCATAGTTTCACGGCTGTTTACAGAGGCTCTGGACCACAATGAATGTCTCATCATTACAGGTTTGTTTTCTTTCTTGCCCTTTCTTAACATGACATTTTGTAGGTTGGCAAATTGTAAAAGATTCTTGATTAGTTATGTAGCATTGGACAAAGTAGAGAGGTGTCATTTAAACCTAATGAAAATTCTTCAGTTCTGATTAATTATAATTGAATATAATCAGAGTTGTAGGAACCTGCATCCGAAAAATCAATTCTATTAAGGATCTAGTTGAGTTTATTGTTTTGAAAGTAAAATGGTGCACTTCTCAAGATTTCAGTAAATTTTGACTGTTTTCCCAGCTGAACACATTCTCAAGGACCATTGCATTATACTTAATGAGACGATTCTGAAAATTGCATTCTCCACAAGCCATTTCCTCACTGCATTGTGATTCCCCTCGTTAATTTCTGTACTATTGAAGAATCTTGCTGTATATTTCTAAGAGGTTGTTCATGTATGAGTTTATCAATAAATTGTATGTATTCATGAAATTGTATGTTTATAGATTCAGTTATGTAGTACACATGAATTTGTTATTTGATGTGCACTTGCATTCAAATTTTTAAGTACCTGATAGGCTGAGAACCTGCCAACCACAAGAGACTATCTTCCCCCTCACAACTTGGAGGCGATGTAAAATAATAGGGAGGAAATGGCTCCACGTTACAATACTTTGGTCACAAAGATTGGGAATTTCATACATTCAGAACTTTAAAAGAAATCTCAAATTGTTCCTGCATTGCCACTGAGAAAATGTCAGCTCTTGAAAATAGTCCCAATTATTTTCACAAGAGCATGAATGCCAGGGTGGATCTGTCATACCTGAGCGTGCACATCTTCTTGAATATTGGAGCATGTTCTTTGAAAAGCAAAACGTATTTTAGTACATTGGTTGGTCTCTGTAGTAGCAACCTCTCCCTCCTCCTCCATTCTTTTATCTGTGTAAACAGGTAATGAGTAGATTCTTGTGAATAAATCACTGCAACAGCAACTCATCCATCGCTGACAAGACAGGTATCGTAAGCTCATATATTATGGGTTATTCACTGGAGGCTTTTAAACTAGCTGGCTGTTACTTCCAATGTTGAGTGAAGCACTGTAGGTGTGCTACAATCAGTCACCATTAAGTGACTTTTCTTCCGCTCCAAGCTTGTTTTCCTACAGCTTCCAGCAATCAGCTGTATCCTGCTGATTAGAGTACTTGATTCACTACTTAGTCTGATTAATTCAAACTTACTTCCAATTAGACATTGAATTCTGATAGAAACTGAACAGGATGATAAAAGTCAGTAAGGTGTGTGTGTGTGTGTGTGTGTGTGTAAAATGACGCAATACAATGAATAGAACACTTAATAAACTGATAATATGCCCTGTGGATAAGTATTTAAACAAAACTGTTGTTAATCCCGACAAAAGCATCCACTCTTTTTTAAAAAAATACTATTTGCTAAATTGAAGGTTTGATCAGTGCTGAATGAAAGCACAGTATATTATCAGAAATTAGTAATAGATCTGTGAGTTAATAATTTGCTGACATTTTATACCTGTAATTTTTTTTGTGTGACTTTAGAGCAATTATACAGTACATCCATTGAGGATTTAAGTGAATACATGGTATGATTTTATCAAACAATTCAAAGGAGAAACATTCCCCAAGGATAAGTACAGTGAGTGGCCAATATTTAAGGGCAAGGGATTGCTTATAACATCTGCTCCTTGAGGTTGTTGTCACTGATGCTGTGCATTATCTTTTTCAAAAACAAGATTTCCACTCTTTGCATAGTATTGGCTATATTGACAAGCAGGAGGAGAGAAACAGTGGGTGATGAGACTGTAATCAGTTTGCACAGGGACCATGACGTATTCCCTTGCCCTGCATCGTACCAGAGTGTCTCCAGCACTCATTGCTGATGAAATACTTCAATGTTGGGCTCTACATCAGGGCTTTGAAAATGTTCTTTTTAAAAGTATACATTATTTTAAATACTAACTATATAGCAATGATCTTGGGGTAAGCACTCCCATTTCTAGTGATGAAATATTTTTATGTTGCTATAAATAAGCAATTAGTAGGGTAAAACTGCTAAATTTATACAAAACAAAATATTCTGAAAGAATTAAAGTATTGTTAATTCTTTAACATTTAGATGAATAAAATATTGGTCACGAGAAAATAAGGCTAATTTGATGAGTGCTTTAACAGCACAATATTTCAGTGAGTGAATTAAAATCTACTTAAGATAGTTTTGCAGATTCGAAAGCAGCTGAAAAAAGAAAAGGTAGCTTAACATTTCAGATGTAGACTCCTTATCAGAACACTGATTTGAATTCTGACAAATGGTCTGCACCCCAAACATACGTAACTAATTTTTACCTCTTTATGGATGGCCGAAACGCCTGCTATGTAGACCCTTCATTTCTGCTTTTAATTCAGACTTACAGCTTTTGTTCTTACAGTTCTTATTTTTTTATCTCTGGTATTTTGAAAGAATGGTGATTTCCAACTACCAGGTAAAATGGATCTCTCATTGAAGGTCTCATGAGCCTACTGTATATTGAAGAATTATATTATTTCCATGTTCTGTGGTGCTGCACATGGGAGTCAAGACCATGTATAGTCTTCAGGTGAAGTGTTTCGAGACCAAGGATAATTGGACCAGGGCAAGGAGATATAATTCAGTCTCCATTTTGAAGTCCTACTTTCTGTCTCTATTTTATATGTTTCCTTTATAAAGTCATGTGTCTGTAATTATAATGGAAACTACCAATGTAAACTTGTCATGCTGTAAATACACCCTCCTATCAGTGGTCATACTATAGCACTTCAACTGCGGGGGGGGGGGGGGTGTTAATTATAGTGTGACATGTTTACCTTGGCAGTTTTCTTCATGAATGTGAACATATGTATAAAATAAAAAGGCAGACCAGACATGCAAATATCACTTTCTATTGCTTGTTTTGAAGCTGGGATTGTGGCTTTGTGACTCTTGTACGAAATTGTACAAAATACTGTAAAATCCTAAACCTAATCACTGTATGGATGAAGATTTCAGAGATTGAAAAAAAGATTCCAACAAATATCTTGCAGCCTATTAACTGTTCTTGTTGCAAAATTAAAATGCTACAAAAAACTTGTTTAATTTCCATAAAAGTGTACAATAGACTTACCTCTTTCCCTGGTGTATGACAGCAATAGTTGCCTGTGGGAGCCAATATTTCTGATTTGTGGCACTAATTGGTTCACTAATTTAAAACGATAGGACTTGAGATATGCTGGAGTTCGTGCTCGCTATTCTCTGATCTCGACTATGCTGCAATGGGCTGGTGTTGAGCAGAGACCAGATACCTGCCTGCAGGGAGAAAGGGTAAAATCAGATGCTCAGTCATCCAGTAATGTGCTCACACAACATAACATCTGGCTGAAGAATATGTTGTCTTAGCTGGAGAAAGTCCATGGCATAGTGAGTCTACAGGAGAGGAAAACAGAAAAGCAAATAAAATAAATGACAAGCTAAGCTGAAACTGGTGTTCTCCTGTTGCCATATTATTTTTTTCTCTCCTTAGAAGTTAACTAAAGAAAGACGTACTCCCTCTCCCAACTCTTTCCAAAACGATACGTGGTTGAAGGGATCCTTTATAGATCCCAAAGGACAGAAACACTTCTGATGTCATGGAATTCTCATGATGTTTCCTCATCATTCATTTTTACTAATTTATGATTGTTGAAAGGCACAGATCCCTTGGTTTGATTAACATAAAAAGATCAAATAATGTGGAAATTTTTGGTTTGCAGTGCACCCCGTCATAGGTCTCTTCCCTAGTGTCAAACAGGAAGCGTCAAATTTGAGAAAAAGACCACTTGGCCAAACATATTTCCAGTATCCCAGCTCTCACAGTATAGCATCAAACTGCATTTTGAATGCCTCTAATGGTTTTGCGCTACTGCCTTGTCTGGCAGATTATTCGAAATATATTTCACTCTTTGAATAAATAAGTTCTTCCTAATACCTTCTTTAAATTTACTTTTCACTAATTTAAATTTATGCCTCTAGTCCTACTTTTCTGACTTGCTTTAAAGTAATAATCTGGGTTTATGTTATTTTATACCATTTAGTATTATATACCTTGAGTAAGTTCGCCTTCTCTTAACCACCTTTCTAAACTGAGAAGCCTGAGCTTTTCAAATCTTTTCTTGTAGCTCATCTGCCTTCCACTTGACATCACTTTTATTGCACTTCTCCAGTACATGTGTATACTTCTGGTTGTATGACAACCAGAGGCATAATCAGACAAAAATGGACACCAAGACAAAGAAGCAGATGTTAGGATGGATGACCAACAGCTTGGTCAAAGAGCTGCATTTTAAGGAAGGCCTTAAAGGAGGAAAGGGAAGTGGGGAGTGAATCCTCGATCATAGGGCTTAGAGGCTGAAGGCAAAGCTGCCAATGTGGGGCAAAGGGAAGGCACAAGATGCCAGAATCAGTGGGGAGGTTGTAGAGATAGGGAGGGGCAAGGCCATGAAGCGATTTAAATGCAAGAATGAGAATTTTAAATTTGAAGCATTGGGGCACCATGAGCTAATGTAGGTCAGCAAGGACAGGGGTGATAGGTAAGCAGGACTTGGTGTGGTATAGAATACAGGCAGCAGAGTTTTGGATGAGCTGAAGTTTACAGAAGGTGGAGAATAGTATACCAGCCAGAAGGGCATTGGAATAGACGAGTCTGGAGATGATAGGCGTGAATCAGGGTTTCAGCGTCAAATGGGCCGAGTTGAGGGCGGAAGCATGCGGTTAGAGGTGGAAGTAGGCAATATCTGTGCTGGAGAGTATAGGGAATCGGAAGTTCATTTTGGGGTTGAATAGGATGCAGAGATTGCAAACAGCCTGGTCCAGCTTGAGGCAATAGCCAAGGACAGGGATGGAATCAGTGGAGTACAGTGTTTCCAGCAGGGGCCAAAGTCAAGACCTTCAATCTTCTCAATGTTTAATTGAAGGAAATTGCAGCTCATCCAAGATTGGATAGTAGTAATGGAGGGGTTGAGAGTGATGGTGGCGAGGTAGAGCTGGGTGTCGTCAGCACACACGTGGACGCTGATCCTATGTCTGCGGATGGTGTCGCCAAGGGGCAGCATGTAAATGAGGAAGAGGAGATGAAATTGAATATTTTATTTAAAGTGACAAGACTCTGACAAATACTAAATTTTGCTTCGAGCGGTACTGAGTGCTCATTTTACAGCAAAGTCCATTTAGCTTTGTTCTGCTAACAGAGTAAATGCCATCCAGTTTTTAAAAATTAAACACGTAATAGCTCTTTGCTCGATAAAGTTTGAACTGTCATTCATGCTGTATTGTTGTGATGAGGCTCCAGTAAACCAGATAGTAATTTCTTACAATGCAAAATACTCTTTTTTGATTACCTGGTTCAAAATAAAATTGAGTCTTAATAATTGTTGAGAGAAGAAAAATGTTATTAGAAACGTAGTAGAAGCTGTTATTTCTTGCTGTATTTAGGAGAGGGGCAAATGTTAGTTTGCTATTAAAGGCACTTTTCTTAATGCATCGGTCCTTTGTGTAAGGAAAACCTTCTGCACCTTTCAAAGTCCATGTAGTGTTGTAAAAATGTTTCCACATCCATTTTCCTCCAAGTACCAAAGGTAAATTATTATGAAATATAGGTAATTGAGGTGGGGTCTATATTCCATTGAGAATTTATCCTGCTTTATGTGGCTTCCCAGCAGCGTACATGAATGGCTCTTTTACTCCCCCCTATGGATCCCTACCCTCAAAAGCATCTTGGCTCATTCTAATGGCTCCGCCCCCCGGCTAAAGAACAGTACATATTAATTTCCTGCAATTACGTTAGTTCAAAACGGATGTAAAATTAAGCCTGGAATTTTTGGCGCAACAGGAAACAGTCATTTTTCTGCTCTTATATTGCTATTTTTTTTAGTTTTTAAAAAAAAAAATTATCCTCACTGAGACCTGCACTGTATTTTCTGTTTCTTTGAATGCATTTTTATGGCATCAGTATAAGTCATATTATAAATTGAAAAGCTGCCACAATTGCATGATCTTAAACATGCTATGACTAATGTGCATGGATGATAATTTGATGGCTTGAAAGATTAATTTTCATACTAAAACAAGGAGTATATGGTTTGAGTTTGGTGCTTACGCTGATTTCTGTTTGTATATGCGGATTTTTACGTTCCGGCATATGTTATTGAGATTGACAGGAAATTTGGGTGTAAATAGACATCAGAAAAATTGTCGCACAAATGGGTGTAATTTTGGGTGTAACTTCCTAATTACACCACACAGGAAATTCCACCCCAACATTCAGTTCTTGAATTATGAATGGTTTGGAAGTGACACTAAAATCATCCTGAACATCCTTCAAGTTCAGAGTACAGTTTGTGTTCTAAGCCAAATGGCCTTGGGTTGTGATGATTCACTTTCTGTGAAGTGACTTCTTATCACTTTCAGGGATTTACAATTAAGGTCCACTTAGTGTTATTGTGCAGCTAGAGCATTAATAACCACAGATGATGCGTGTGGCCCCTTAATGGAGAAGAATATTTCATCACACTTGTTATTCAAAGTCCAGCACATTTATTTCTGTACCTGACTTTAGCTAAGTCTCCTTAATGTCATGCCTGTCTGATGTATTCATTATATTGAGTTTTGATGCATCCTGACAAAAGGCCTAATGGATGTAACCAAGTTGATATATTTGAAGAAGGGGCTGAACATTTCAAAAGCACGTAATTAAATTTCTCTTTGCTGATGCTGTGTTTGGAGGAGATTGGGAAGAAACGTTTTGTCCAATGATAAATTTGTATCATACCAGGGAAAAGCAAATTATTTTGTGGGCACCTTAGGAATTAGATAGTTTGATGTAAATACTGGAGTCAGATTGGTGGATTTTAATGAATTACAGCAGTTTAATTGACATAACTGCAGATGGCAAGAGGTTGATATTTTAATTTTATCTTTAATGGAAGTACACTTGAAGGTCAGACTCAGCTGATTAATGGGGATTTCCCCGGAATGTATTTTGAAAGACTTATTATAGGTCTAAATCAATACAAATTCTACAGTGTGACAATTTTAAACATTAACATTTTAAGTTTTTACAATTGATATATTTTAAAGAGGTTTTTGCATTAAACTGAAAAGATTTGTTTCACTGATAACTTGAAAGCATTTTTACAATTCTTCAATATTTCAATACACTTCAATTCACAGGTTGTCCTTGGAGAGAGCAGACAAAAAGGTCACTTACTTCCATTTTTTTTTGCTATTGTTACTATGCACTTAACGGAGACATTTCTTTCCAGCTTGTCAATTTGTCAGAATTTTAAGCAGTAAAGAGCTGCTGGTATTTGAAGTTCACCGCCCACAGCAGTAAATAAACATGAAGCTGATATCAGTTTTTTCTGTCATGATTAAAATTCATTTTTTGTTCTGTCAGCTAACATGCAGTACCCTGAACAAAGGTCTGTCACATTGGATATTATGTGTGGAAAAACAAGTAATATATCAGCATTAAATGGTTTAATAAAAAATAAGCAGTGGTTCAGTAAACAGAAAATCATTGCTCTGCACATTAAACATAATCCAATTCATCAAATGATAGAATGAAGTCTTTGTTGCATTACCATGCTTCCTGGTTTAAAACATTGTTTCTATGAAGATATCATTATCTATGAGTTTCTTGCCACATATATAGGATATGCAACCATGATAAAGCAAAGTTAACACTTTATTTTTTGGTCAGCCAGATTTCTGCGATGCATGAAAATCCATTGCCATGTTTAAGTCTCCACACCAAGCTCCTGAGTAATCTACATGCAGAATTTCTGTTTGTATGGAGTACTCACTGTCTCTGGACTCACATCTATGGACGCACCCCACTTAGCTAAATCCAGAGAACTTAGATGCAGCTTTGCAGAGCCCAGGCCTAAAGACCTGAAGTGTGTTTGGGATACTTTGTAGTATTAGCAGCTGAAACGGTGTAGCTTTACTAGCACAGAGCACTGTTAAGCTTCCTGCTGCTTGTCCAGCTAGAACCACCCTACTGGCTTGAGCGTTGACTTGCAGAGTTCTCTGGAGTGAAGTGGAAAAAATCCCAGTCTCCGGATAGCAGATCGACCCTTCAACGTTTCATTAATGAGCCAGACTGGCTGGTGAATCGTCATCAGTGTCCTGCAGCACTGCGGAATTGCTTGACTTTGGTATCAGATTATTGAGTTTGGCACAAACGGCTGAATTAGTTCAGAATTTCAATTGCCAGACATATTCTCTTATGCATCAACCCTTAAGAGACCTTGCTTACTGTGATTCATCCCCTGTGAAGGCAATGACTAGTCAAGTTAACACATTTTAATGTTTTGCCATCAAAAAGAATATATGGCTGAATACAGTTGTCTATAACACCATTAAAATTCCTCTTTTTTTTATAACTCCAATCTCAAGCTGGTTAGCACAAGTCACACAAGTGTTCATCTTTTTGTACTCATGTAATTTTGTGATACCATACATTTAAAATGATACTCTGTATATTGTATTTCCATTAGAAGGGGAAACTAGAAAGAAGGGGTAAAAATTGTCAATAGTAAATATACAAGCTGAGAAATTTAAATTCCAGTGAATAACTTTGTTTTGTAGTTAACACATTTTAACAAATTTCTGAAGAGCATGCAATAAATAAATAAGCAGTTTCTAACCACTTTGTGCAAGACATAAATCTATGACCTCACTTGCTCAGCTTTTTATAAATAGTGCCACAACGTTGTTTTGTAAATACTACACGCTCCCCATTTTACTCCCTTTGCCAGCTATTTGCATCCTTGTCCTTATGAATCAGAGACAGGTAAGAAATTTTGCAAGAGAGAGAGGGGAAGGATCTGGACAGGAAGCAAACACTACTGCCTACCTTACCCAGTCTTGATCATAAATCTTTTGGTTTTGTACTGCACTATAGTGAATGCCTGTTAAGTACATAATTGATGTACGACTGTTTTTATACATAAATCAGGAGTAGATATAAAATATGTAGTAGTGCAAAACATTATTTAGTGGTATTTTATTCATAATAGACAATTTCAAATTTATTAATTAATGGTATTTACAGTAGACAACATGGCATATGAACTCCAAAAATGTACAACTGAGCAATTTCATTACTTGCAATGCAGGCTGCTATAAAAATGAGCGGTGAAAATTTTAACGGTGAATAGTTTTTAAAAACTTTACAGCTAACATATACCTAATGTTATAGAATTCACTGTTCTGTTTCACATTGTCACTGTACAAACACAAATCTGAACATAGTGACACATTTACATTTGAAGCTTTTACATTATGTTTCCTTCCAGGTATGAAATCTTTATGCCAGCCTTGGCTCAGTGTTAGAACTCCTGCTTCTGTGTCAGAAAGTCATGATTTCCAGCCCCACTCCAGAGACTTGAACACATAATCTAGGCCGACACTTCAGTACAGTACTGAGGGAGTGCTGCACTGTCGGAGGTACTGTCTTCTGGATAAGCTGTTAAATCTAGCCACGTCTGTCCCCTCAGGTGAATGTAAAAGATCCCATGGCACTATTCAAATAAGAGCAGGGAAGTTATCCTGGTGTTCCAACGACAATCAACATCACTAAAACAGATTTTCTGGTTATTTGTGTCAATGCTATTTGTGGGACTCTGTGCTCAAGTTGGCTGGCACTCTTCCCTACATTACTTCAGGGACTACACTTCAAAAGTACTTCATTGTCTGTGAAGCACTTTGGAATGTCTTAAGGTTGTGAAAAGTTCAATATAATGTAAGTTCCTTCTTTCATTATTGAAGTGGCTCCAACATGTGTAGATAAGATAACACCTGTATGCAGTTACCTTTTCTGGTATTTGGGCTTTGCTACGTACTGCCTGGTGATGCCTTCTGTTATAAACATCAGTCAGTTGATAGCGTGCCAAATAGCATCTAAACTAAAATGAAATGAAATAGTGAAAATAATTTCAATCTGCTTTTCTCATCTGGCAACACTGGGACCTACAGGGAGTTAACTTGGAAAATAGATCAATTCAAATAAATGCACAGCTCCAATTAGACTTGTTTTCTTTAAGTGGCTAATGTGATCTGACAGGAGTTGGCAGTTCTTGTGTCAGTCCAAACTGGAAGAAAATTGCCCTAAGTGGGCATCAAGAGTGAAAAGTAAAATCCTGAGTGTAGACAGTAGAGGGGGCTATAGTTGGCACCTCTGCTAATAGCAGTGATCAATGTTTTTGTCTTTCACAAGCTTCGAATATTCAAGTAAGTAAGCTGGATTTTAAATATACTTTGCTTTTGGAATATATTATGCTTTTTAGTTGTCATATACTTCCAGGTATTATATCTGGGAAGTCAGGAATCAAATCTGTCTGGATCCTAAAGGTCTAATTGGCTTACTGGCTGCAAGGTTGAAGACCACTGTATTTTGTAACTGTCAACAATTAGATTTTTGTTTGAAGAAAAGTGTGGAGGCAAGGAGCATCATTTACCTTTTTTAAGTGACGTGATTTGCTAATTATTATTCAGTCAAAAAGGATCCATCACATAAACTGTTGTGACCATGCCAGCAATTTTATTGTTTTATTTTATTATTACTTTGTCTCGTTCAGTTCAGACTGAATTTTTACTGGTGTAGATTGTATGGCTGAATCACTGGGGAACATCCTGTCAAACATCAGTATCAGCAAGTGCAATTTGATGTCAACTGCTAAAACCTAAAACAGAAAGCTACAGTGCTTATTTTTATAGAGGCAGATGTTGTTTACTTTTGTAGTTGTATTATTTTACATTGTTTTTAGCATAACTCAAAAATAATGGAATTGCAAAACTGTAATCTAATCTCAGAATTGATGCAACATCATGAATGGCAAGAGAAAAGCACCCATACAGTTCATGGTAGTAATCTGAATCCCAGGATTGGGTTACAACATCAGTCCCCGATATCTGTTGTTATTGATAAACATTTACTATTTCCCTTTTGTTTTCTATGGTGGTGGGAAAGGATTCGTTCTGCTAAATGGTAGTTCCACGATATCCATCAATGCAGAAGCCAACGAGTTATATATTCTTGATTCATGCTGACATTCAGGCACACTGATTAGCATTTGTACAACCTTACTTCAGTTTTATCAAATGGCAAATTACTTGCAGATGAATGCTCAGAAATTCTGTGTCCAGTATATGTTATGAGCCATTGATCCACTGGGATAGGCATGTTAGGATATACTTTTTTATTTGACATGATCATTTAATCCTGTTCTGCAGACGATAGCTAATGTTAATTGTAAAAGTACAAACAATGAATTGTACGGCTGTGTCATAGGTACTGGGTGAAACATGTAACTAAAAAAGTCTTTTTTCGCTATGATACCCTTTCTATTAATGAATTTTAAAAGATTTAACAAAGATATTATGTCTTTTTATGGTGGTTTTGGCATATTTGAGTGATCATGTGTTTTTGATGCAAGTAAGAAAAGTCAGTTTGAAGGGAACGGAGGGAAAAGCTTTCAAACCTTAAGGGAAAATAGACCAGAGTTCCTACTCTTGATTGTTAGCCAGTTGCTGGACTTCTGAGTATGTGGATGTTTGGCTGTGATGCTTCTTGCAATCGAGTAGCTTGCTGACTCTTACTATGAAGGTTCACCCATAAATAATGACCAATATTGGGGGAGGTATCAGAGGGTCTCCAGTGCCCATGGAATTGTATCCTAGCACGGAGTCAACACCTTAAGGATGGGAGGAAAAAATTAGCATGAGAAAAAGCTACTGCAATGAAACTTGTTCTTAGAATTGCTCTTAAATTGAGTAGTCTGCAACTGAAAATATTCAATTATAAAATTAGGTTGTCAAGCCTACTAAGTATCATAGAAATGTTCATATAATTAAAAGCCTTGGATTTATTGCTTTACATATTTCTAATCTAATAAGATTTCTAATTTGAACTTCCACAATGATTCTGGCCAAATATCATTGAAAGGAGCATTAATATCAAATTTGCAGAATCCATCCTTATCCTGTTTGTCATAGTTTACAAGCCTTTAATGCTTTTGTATGAAATTTCTCTGTCCATGTTTGTAACATAGATATTAACTGTTTGTTAAAGTAGAAAGAAATAACTTGCATTTATGTAGCACCTATCGCATCCTCAGGATGTGTCAATGTGCTTAATATTCAATTCATTACTTTTTTGAATCATTATTGTTATGTGAACGTGATAAATTAACCTGTTTTGGTGGTGGTTGAGTGATAAATGTTGGCCAGGACAGCAGGAGAACTACCTTGCGCTTCTTCGAACAGTGCCGTGATATTGTTTATGTCCACCTGAGTGGACAGACAAGATCTTAGTTTTATGTAAATGATGGCAGCTCCGGCAAGGCTGTACTGAAGTGCTACACTGAGTCAACCTAACCTTTGCAGCAGAGAGAGGCCTATCACACAAAAGTCTTAAGCTTCATACACTAATAGGCTATTGTTTTAACCCTAAATCTGAAGTACTTCCCAGCTATTTATTGCTATTGTCAAAAAATATGTTCTTGATAATGTAATGTAACTATTTAAATGATTTCAAAGAAGCAATACCAGAATAGCTCCCTAGGTGGCTCAGTGTATCTCCGGCTTCATAGAGTTGGTTCTGAACTATATACAGAAAGGTGCCATGTTTAATCCCTGGTCTGTGCTGAGTCAGTCAATCTGAACCCAGGTGGTGGTGAGGATGCCAAAGTTGGCTCTAATGTCTTCAGTTATGGGAAAAATCAGCTAGAATTCATACTGCTGATCACTATCCTTTGATCCCTTGTCATATAACTTACTGAGTAGCTAAATAGATATGGAATGGCCACCACAGCATCTGGTCATCATACCACACTGACAGCTTGTAAACACCTGCAGTGCAACCAGCTGCTAGGAGATCTGTGTGAGTAGACCAGGTGATTTGCCCTCTGATTTTTCATTGTTCGAAGCAAAAAACATGGCCTCTGCTTAACCCTTCCCTTTACTAGCCCACCTGTGATCATTATCATCTTTCCTGTGCTGTTGAGGCACATAAGGCAGAAACTAATCGATACCGTCCAATTCTGTCTTGGGCTATTGCCTCCAGCCCCCTTGGTTGCAAGTGTACTGCAGCTTTATCCCTTGTTATAGAATCTTACAGCATAGAAGGAGGACATATTGTCTGTGCCGGCTCTTTGGAAGAGTTATCCAATTAGTCCCACTTCTGCCGCCCTTTCCCCATAGCCCTGATTAGAGTTCCTCTAGCTTGACCTCTAATTCTTTTCCCTCATGGCTTCCAATTACATGACTGCTTTGGGATCCTTGTGTCAGGCATTCTCATAATGTGACTAATTTCGGTCCATCTTCTCACCTAAACTGTTACAATCAGTGGTAGCATCTGTGCTTTCTGAAGTATACTTTCATTCCTCATTTTATTAAACCATCTGATCTTAAAAAGCCGGCGCAAGCGGAGGAAGTTAAAATGTGCGGATTGTAAGGACAATCACTCAAATTATCACGAACATGTAATAGGGCTAGTTTTCTTGTGTTGCTATCTTTGGTTCTTTTATTTGTTGATTGTGCATTATTTTTGTTAAAACTATTATTAAATTGCATTATTCCCAAAATATAGTTTAAGCAAGTGGAGGCAGCATTAGAAACACAAATATAAAATGATATCGAGAGTGCAGTTTGTTGAACTTAGAAAAAGGATTTTGTGCTGATCAAAGGATTGAAGCAACTTGTTATGTGTATACCTCTTAGTTGCATGCTCAGCTCTATTTTATGGCCAATATTAAACAGTAACAGATAATAGTGCATAATGATTTCCAAAAGTGCAACAAATTAAAATTTATCCCATACACATTCCTTTTTGTAAATTTTTACTCAGTTAATTGGCTTGTCTAAAGTCAGCTCATCTCTAAATTTGTGACAGGACCGTCATGACTTTTGTCAGATTATTTTATAGAGTAGTTATGGTAAGCGGAGTAATTCCCTGATCGTGTTTGAATAAGTCAGTTTGTTGAAAGTAACCAACATTAGCATCACTCAGCCACTGCATTTTGATTTGCTTCATCTTCACTTCTGCTGTTTTCAACATTGGTGCCTGGTGGATCCAGGGCCTTAGCCAACATTCATCAATAAAAATAAAACGCACAAATCTGTCAGAACAATGGTGGTGAGAGTGATTTGTTTATTTGTGCTATGCAGGATGGTTCCTAATAAGCCCAAATTAAATGCATATTTATACGAATCTCTTTTGTCCGGAATGTTGCTCATCTGCCATAATCCTAGTATTTAATTTTTTTTTCTTCACTGAATATTTGGAGCAATCTCCAGGGTAATGATAATTTGACTCATCTCAGCAGGAGATAAAATGATTCTGCTCTGTGCTATCGTTCAATGTTCCTGCCTGGTAAAATCATAGACAGTGTTTCAGTAACAAACAGGTTGGTGGGGGGGAGTCTTTTGATTTTTTTAAAACTATAATTTACTACGAACTATCTTTGCATTGTTAGGTACTGAACAATATAGCATCTATGAAGGCTACGCAGATAGCTACAGATGGATGGGGAGCTGCAATGACAAGATTCCAAGGTATTGGCTTAGGATGTTTCAGCTTAGATTGTGATTCAAAATTCTGTCTAGATCTTCTAAAATAGCTTTACTTTGTTTTTACTTTTACGAAGCCAGGTAACAAGGCCCACTGGCATGATTCTAAAAATTCTCTTGTGGATCCTGTTTTCTGTGAAATAACAGGAAATGAGGTTAACTGACAGAAGACCTGTATTATTTATCAGTGCATGTGTGCCACAAAATGATCATTTCTGAGCTCTATAATAATTATAATTACAAGTTAACTGTTTATTTCCCATTAACTTTTTGCACCAGAAAACCTTTTAAGAGGATTTGTTAGTTAAAGCAAACTGTTAAAACTCTTGTTTTTAAAAATGTTTCATTTCTCTCTACAGTTGGAATATTTAAAAAAAATCTGGCTTGACTTCTTAATGTGCCAATGTCTTGTGATAAGACTTGTGTTTGCACCTGTGATTTCTAACCTGGTGGGTTCTTGATCTTAACTGTGCTTTTGCAAGGCAGAAACAAAGAATAAGGACTCCCTTCTCTGCCCTGCAGAAAGGGATTATTATAGGATTGTCCTGGTGCTAGAGAGGAGCACCATGATTTCCTATCCCAGGCCATTTGAATGACCAGGGACACCTCCAATACAGAGCTGGTGGGATAGGTAGGAAAGTTATTCAAAACTGCAAGCTGCTCAGGCCTGCAGCCCTATTTCAGGTCTTGGAGATTGGGGCCTCTGGCTCCTGACGGAGATTGACAATCTGAAGATTCTAGGAGGGTGTTTCAAGACTTCCTAGAATCCCCTAGGACCCCCACAAACTCTGGGGTCATTGGTGACCCAAGAGCAGGCCACACACCATGTCTTCTGGTTACCTCGGTGCCCAGCCTGCCTTCCTACCAGAAAATGAGCCAGCAGGCTTATTGTGCCTACTGCAGGTGTAGGCTACCTGTGACTACCTGTGCCTACTGCAGGTGTAGGCCAAGCTCCACCCCAGAGAGCCCAGGAAATCTCAGTGCTATGTAAAAGGATGGAGACCCAGCAAGATGGGCTTCTGCCTCTTTTTCCTGACATTTGCACTGGGGGAAATGGGCATTCCCTAGAGGCAAGGGTCAGGAAAATTGGCCTTATTGAGCAGCATTAGTAAGTTGCCTGAAGTAGCTCATCTGTCCACCCTCTTCACTAGGGATGTGTGTAGAGGCACCATAGAGAGAAATAGCTCAAAATGTTTCATAGCAATTGTAAGGTAAAGAAAATAGTCTTTAAATGTCCTGTTGTGTTTCTGTCTGCTCTAAACTGCATCTATGTCATAAATTATTGGTTGATTTGAAAAATTATTTCAAATATTAAAACTTGTTGCTAAGCTGTCTTTATCTGATGCAGCATCTCACTGGCTGAGACTGCTTCGATTATGGTAATACTGAAGTAAAAACCTTTCAGTACCCTTGTGGTAAGGTTTAATTTATTCTGAAATGATGCACATTCGTTTTGTTGCGTTTTATGTTTTGACCAAGAGAAATTGGAGAACGACCTGTAATACGTAAATCTTTAAAATGGATGCAGATCTATGTAGAATAATCAGTCAAACTTAATGCAATCTGTTTCTCATCTCTGCATGTTACACAATGACAGCATAATTATTCAGTCGCTACTTACTATATTCTGTTTAAAAAAAAATTATTTGAGAAAATAAGATTTTCTTATTCTATAGCTTCATTTCTTGCTGTTCTCTAACTCAGCTGAAATTTTAGTTGAGTATCAGCAGTTTAACAAAGAATAGTCACGACTTTTGAATCATTCATTCAATCATATGACATTCTGGAATTTTATCTGTTGTCATTTTGGATTTATCCTGTTCCTAAAGTAGGCCTTGGTGTTCTTTTAAAAAGGATTTCCTGCTTGATTTTGTACAGGGATGATTGGCAGAGGCGAAGCACAGAAATAGTAGCCATAGATGCATTGCCTTTCAGACATTACCTAGATCAATTTTCCCCACATAATTTAAGGAGAGAAATTAATAAGGTGAGTGTTTTGTTCTCATTACTTCATACATTTAAATTGATTGAAATAAGTAACTTCTGTTTAATTTTGTACATTCTTTATTCTTTTGAACAATCGCGACTGGTGGTATAATTAAAATGAGTAGTAAAGTTTTTTTTTAAATGAACAAAAATACAGTTTTAGAAATGGGTTTTGTGATGTCTACACCATTTATATACAACTTCAGTTTGCTGGTTTGCATTTTGATATTAATTTGAAGCTTTAATATGTGGAGAAATTGGAGAAGCTAGGGTTGTTCTCCTTAGAGCAGAGAAGGTTAAGAGGAGATTTGGTAGAGGTGTTCAAAATCATGGTTTTGATAGAGTAAATAAGGAAAAACTGTTCCCAGTGGCAGAAGGGTCAGTAATCAGAGGACATAGATTTAAGGTGATTGGCAAAAGAACCAGGAGCGACATGAAGGAAGCATGTTTTTAACGCAGCGAGTTGTTATGATTTGGAATGCACTGCCTGAAAGGGTGGTGGAAGCAGATTCAATAATAACTTTCAAAAGGGAATTGGATAAATACTTGAAGGGGAAAAATTTACAGGCCAATGGTGGGAGAGCAGGGTAGTGGGACTAATTGAATGGTTCTACCAAAGAGCCGGCACAGGCATGATGGGTCGAATGGCCTCCTTCTGATTCTAAGTTTAGCAAGAAGCACAACAAAACTGGTCCAACGTAAATCAATAATCAAACTGTAAGTCTCCCTTTGCTTGAAAAAATGTGTAAATGCCAATTACAGGAACAAATGTTTAAATCATCCCCCATTCAACACAAAGGAACTATGTACATGAGTGTAGAATAAATGGCATGTGAGATAGACCTGTGCATAAAAAACCCTGGTTAAGGGTGCTGTTGGTACTGGTATACAACTAACACTAAGAAGATATTCTCACTATATTTGACCATTTCTGTTTGGCAAATGGGAAGTTCCATTATGAAATGCTAGGATCCACTTGTACTTAACATTTTATTGTCTGTCATACCGATACAGTACTGTTCTCCAAGTACTTTTTGAAAAAAATGTGATCACATCAACAGTTTTTTTTCTGCAATAAATAAACAATTAGTCTGTTTCTATATTGAACTCAAAATAATTTTGGAACCTGCCTTTAATTGCTCTTTAAGATGATGTACAGCATTTAATTTTTGACTCAAGATTTTGTTTATAAACTAAATGGGAATATTTTTCTATTATAAATTCTACAAGACACAATTAGAGTAGTGAAACTTTTAACGTCACTATAAGCAGCAGACTTAACAATATGTTGTAAGTTTTGTTATGACTATAGTACACATTTGTGATCTTTGCAACTCTCCAGTACCAATTTATCAGGCTACAATATGTTAATGCTGGGAACAGCCATTTGAAAGCTTTTCCTGGATTGTGAATTGGAGCCCAAAGCCCCTCGTAGTTCAGAGATTAGATATAAAGCAAGATGTCCGAACTGACTAATATTGTGCCTTTAAATCTCTCGCTCACTGAAAAATGAGATTGTTGGTGTAAATAGTGACAGCTTGGAATACAAATTGGGTGAAAAAAATGAATTCAATCACTTGAAGGAAGTTTGTGGCATAGAATGCAAGATTTAGATTGTCTAATAGCAGAGCACATTGGCGTAGCAGTAGAGTCAAGAGGCAGGAATATGTACACGCCATCGTTCACGCGGTGACACCCAAATGATCAAGCCTTTTCAGAAGGGATAAACTGAACAGTGGTAAATTACTCCTCAAGAGAATAGATGGAAATTTTTTTACATTGTTTCTGTTTAGCTGTTCTCCGACATCTTTTACTGATGAGTTCCAGAGCAGCTTTGGCCTAGAAGAAGTATGCAGGCCACACCGGGGAATTGTGCTTTTGTGACCTAAAATAGAATGTATTTTTTAGATTAGAGATGGAAAAATTCTATATGCCTTATTGTAAGTAATGACTTTATCTTGAAGCCCTCTTTAGGGGGGAAAAAAAGGTGAAAACTCATGTTTTTGAAATACTAGAATGGTCTTTTAGTCCATTCAGCACTAGCTTGACTGTAAATATACATGAAAGGATACCCAGCAGAAAAAATATAAATATTGTTCTGTGCTCTCAGTCCTGTGTTCACTGACAACATCGACCTGTCCCCATCCTCTGGCTCAGTTGCTACATTTATCAAAACCACTGTCATCACACTCCTCAAAGAAGAACTTGCATTTATATCACGTCTTTCATGACCTCAGGACATCCCAAAATTCTTCACAGCCAATGAAATATTTTGAAGTGTAGTCACTGTTGTAATTGTAGGGAAACAGAGCAGCCAATTTGCACACAGCATGATCCCACAAACCGCAATGAGATAAATGACCAGATAATTTTTTTTTAGTGATGTTGGTTGAAGGATAAATATTGGCCAGGACACCAGGGGATGCTCCCCTGCTGTTCTTCGAATACTGCCATGGGTTCTTTTACGTCCACCTGAGAGGGCAGACTAGGCCTCAGTTTAACGTCTCATCAGAAAGGCGACACCTCTGACACTGCAGCAGTCCCTTAGTACTGCACTGAAAGTGTCGGCCTCAAGTCTCTGGAGTGGGGCTTGAACCCACAACCTTCTGACTGAGAGATGAGAGTTCTACCATTGAACCAAGGCTGACACCAAAAATATCCTCAACACCTCCAACTTCTCCAACCACTGCCCACAACTAGAATGATGTGGAGATGCCGGTGATGGACTGGGGTTGACAATTGTAAACAATTTTACAACACCAAGTTATAGTCCAACAATTTTATTTTTAATCCCACAAGCTTTCGGAGGCTTCCCCCTTCCTCATTTCCACACAACTAGAATGTTCTCTTTCTTTCTAAAGTGTTAGAAAGTATCATGGTCTTCCAGCCACATCTCCCTGTTCAAGGCCCTCCAATTAGGCTTTCACTCTGCCCACTGAGAGCACAGTAGTCAAACTCACTCGTGGTATCCTGTGTGACTGTGACTGCAGCTCTGTTCAGTAAAATTGTGTTCGATGTACAATTTTTGTCAATTCAAAAAAAAGCTTTGTTAATGCATCAATGTCTGAGAAACTGCGAAAAACAGAGAGTTTCAGACTTATTATTTAAACATTCTTTGTGCCTTAGCACCCCAGCTCCATACAAGCAAGGAATTGAATGGCAAATGCTGGCTCCAGTCAGATTCTTTTTTGGAAAAAAAAACTATTTTGTTAAAAAATGTTTTTTTTTCTTAAGCAATTTTCTAATACAGATAACACCATTCTAGGGCCACGTCCTGGGGTGTTACGGATTTTCAGGTGATGGTGTCACATTATTATAGCAGCTTATGCTATTGAATTTAAGGAATGCTGATTTACTAGTTCCAGAATTTCTCAGTGTAATTTGCACCATGCCCAGAGCAAATAAAATGTAACGTATATTTTTAGTACAGTATTTCACACATCACTGAAGAGAAAGGTTACACTTTTGTGATTATGAAGATATAAGTGTTGCTATATTTTAAAATCGACTGTCTGCTATATACAGCCAGAGTTAGCCTGCCTGGTTCTCTTGATGCTGAAAAGATTGCTGAAAATTACACCCTGCACTGTCCAATTCAATTTCCTATGCCATAAAAATGGAAATTTGAAACTACATCGTTCTCATAAATATATTACAGTTGTCATAATGTCAGGGAGATGTCAAATGAGCTTTGCTGTGATGTTAATTTTAACTAGAGTTGTACAGGTTATCTAGAAAATATAATTTATGATGTCTACAGTGTGGTTTAACCTCATCCTGCTGTTAAGCATGTTGTTGCTTTATCATAAAATTTTGTAACACTCCAAGAAAATAGTTCCATTATGTTTCTCCAAATGCAGCAATGTTTAAGAGTTTCTAGAAACAGTTGTAGTGATTTCAAGAAAAAGGAAGTTATGGACTTAAGTAAAGTAGGTTAAAAAAGATTATAGGGTGTATTTTCCTCCTATTTGTACCTGGGGAACATGAAGAGGAAATGGAGGTGGAGATCCATTGTGTCAGGTCTCCGTCCCTGCAACACTGCCTCGGGATTTCCAGGAGTTCCTAAAATGAACGGGACTAAGTGTGCACCTGGAATAGGTGCAGGCCTAGTGTAGACGTAGGTTAGGCAGTAAAAGAAAAGAAAGAAAGAACTTGCATTCATATAGCGCCTTTCACAACCACAGGACGTCCCAAAGTGAAGTACTTGTGAAATGTAGTCACTGTTGTAATGTAGGAAACACGGCAGCCAATTTGTGCACAGCAAGGTTCCACAAACAGTGATGAAATAAATGACCAGATCATCTGCTTTGGATGTTGGTTGCGGGATAAATGTTGGCCAGGACACCGGAAGAACACCCTTGCTCTTCCTTCCAATAGTGTGGTGGGAGGCAGTTGAGGATGCTCCTGGCCATCCTGCTTCACTTTCCTCCATATATACCCATGGGGTATACAAAAGGAGGAATTTCCCATTAAAACCTACAGTGAGACTTGTTTTGGGACCCTCTGCACCACTTCTACTATCTAACAACAGCCAGATGACCCTGATGCCGGCAGCCATGAGCACAACTGCAGGCTTCTCAGTGCTGCAGCTATGTGCCTGTTACCACCTCCCCCCCCCCCCCCCACCCCAAAATCCCAGCCAGGGGGTGGGCCTGCACAGAGAGGGCACTCTGGTGCCCAGCAAAAGTCCAGAGTTAAATTAGCTCCTACTTGTCTCATAGATCAGACCAAATTCAGCTAAGTTTACTGCACCTTTTCAATTCAGTTGCATGGTTTTATAACTTGTTGGCTGGTCTGGCGATGGAATCTATTTCTAAACAGTTGGCTTTTAAGTCCAGCACTGTGACTCCCTGATGGTCATTATGCACTCTAGTGCAAATTGACCAAATAAAAATGTTGTAAATTTGAAATAAATCAGATTTCGTGGTAGCAGCTATCCTACTGATTGTTAGTGGTAGCATGGGTTCCCATTCATTGTATCACATAGATTGTAACTGGTATGGAGGAAAAAAGTTGAGAACCAAACAGAGCATGCAGGTTTTAAGTTTAATGTGGAGGAGGGACCGCATAGTAGCTCTGGATGTAGTGTTCAATTCCCATGCAAAGGCCCAAGCCAATTCCCAATCGCATGTTTTAATTTAAACACAAAGGTGAGACCACCCAGTAATTTTATATTGGTGTTTAATTTCCATTTAAAGGCCCAAACCAATTCCCAATTTCATCGGACATTACAATTGGTTACTGTCAGCAGTGAAGTGTCTAAAAGAATAATAAAGAGGGAGAAAATAAATTATGAGAGTAAACTAGCAAGAAATATAAAAACTGACAGTAAAAGCTTCTACAAGTATATAAAAAGGAAGAGGGTAGCTAAAGTAAACGTTGGTCCCTTAGAGGATGAGACTGGGGAAATAATAATGGGAAACAAGGAAATGGCAGAGGAATTGAACAGATATTTTGTATCTGTCTTCACAGTAGAAGCCACTAATAATATACCAATAATAGTAGAAAATCAAGGGGCAAAAGGGAGGAAGGAACTAAAAGCAATCACTATCACTAGAGAAAAAGTACTAGGTAAACTAATGGGTCCAAAGGCTGACAAGTCCCCTGGACATGATGGCTTGCATCCACGGGTCTTAAAGGGAGTGGCTACAGAGATAGTGGATGCATTGGTTGTAATCTTCCAGAATTCACTAGATTCTGGAAAGGTCCCAGCGGATTGGAAAACCGCAAACGTAACACCCCTATTTTTTTTTATTCGTTCATGGATAGAAATCTGTTTTTCAATAATTGAGGAATGTTTAATTGGACATTTTATAAGTGATTTTTTTTGCCAATCATTCTATCCCGATAATTATGCTCTGAGCGCAAACTCCAATCAGTCAAGTTTCAAATTACCCAAACGCAGTGTTGTGAATTAGAAAAACACTGGTGTTTCATGGGAGCAGTAGTCCCACTGATTATTAGTGACAGTGTGGATTGCCATTCATTATATGTAACGGAGAGGGAAATGTAAGGATGAAAATGCAATTAGACATCTAACTAGCTGTAACTCTAGCCAGAAAATGCACAGTTTGTGAGCACAGTTCCACAAAGGAGCTCGCTCATTCTTTTCAACAGGGGAATGCTGATGTGTATTTTTTGCTGGCAGTGTTCTGGTTGGAAAACTGTTGTCTGCACCGGCGAAGAAAATAATTCTGGTGAGACTATAGAGCTCTTTTCACCTCTGAGTTACAACGCTTAGAATCCACTTTTACCAACTGTGGTATCAGTGCAGTGTGTTACTAGAAACATTGGATCTCCCTGAATTTTTTTTTACTGATGTCTTTACTCAGTAGGAGATTTAACAACTACAATTCCTGCATTTAAAATAAATGAGAAGAATATGGATGTCAGATATTGTTTAAAGCAATCTGTTCACTATGCATAAGGTATTTAATCACAGTAATTTAACTGAAGATTTTAACAGTTGAAACTTGTATAAGGTTCTGATGACTTCATTGACTAGTTTTTGACAGCTATGATTATTTTTACAAACTGGGCACCAATGCAAAAATTACTGTTTGAAAATAAATATCAGATTTTTATAAATGTGGGGAGTGATGTGCAATTATTTGTTATGACAAAGTTCACAGTGGAATTATGGACTTCTTTTAATTCGGATTTCTAAAATTTCCTGTGCGTCAACAAAATCACTAAACATGGGCCTAATGGCGAATGATTATAATATTCCAAATACAGTGTGGTGCTACTCAGCTTAGGATATAATATTTCGCCAGCCTGGCTCCTGCATTACCATTCTCTTCAGTCTGATCTGTTGCCACCTAATGTGCACCATATCATATTTAAAACACAACAGTTAATTTTTTTTTTAAAAATCACTTTTGAAGCAATAATCAAGGTGCAATTAGCTGTCAATTAGGGCAAGTGAATTGGCTTGGTGCTACATTCTCCAAATTTCCATGATTCCTTTATGTTGCAGGATTGCTGCCTGAATACCACAGCTATGCATTAAAAAATCCCAGGTGAAAATGAGGTTTCTGAGCAGTTCTGAATTATGATAAATAAGTTGCCCTAGCTATCATACTATTGTTTTAAAAAAAAATCTCAAGTATTCATTTGGAATTTTAGTTGTTCTCTCTCCTCCCTGTTGCTGGTGTAACAAGCTGTTATTCTTCAGTGTAACTCTGTCTTCCCTGCATTAATTTCAGTCAACCAATTTAATGATTTAAAGAATCCATTGTATTGGGAGTTTTATCACAATTTATGACAATTGTAGCACCAATACAGAAGAAGGCCATTCGGGCTCATTGTGCCTGTGCCAGCTCTTTGCTGGAGAAGACCAGAACTAATCTCACTGCCCTAATCTCTCCCTATAGCCCCGTATCTCTCTCTGCTTCAAATATTTTTAAAACTCTGCTTTGGCTCATGCCAATCACTGACGTGGTGAATTCTGTCCTAGCCCCCAGTATATGCATATCTATTATTGCTGAAGCAGATTTAATTTTATTGGGTCATTTAAAACAATTGTATTACAGTTCTTTAAAAGTTTACCACTCTACTATTCAAAGTGGAGTCTTATTTAACAAAACTGTTCAGCTCATCCCTTCCAAACAAACAGTTCAACCTTTTTCCCTGGTTTGCCTTACCATTCTTAAGCAGCCAGTGCAGCTTCTGAACCCCTCTTCACAGTGGAGAATCAGTCCAGATGCCGCAGACTTGGAAATTAGAACAAGCCCTTTCAAAAATCCACATTAAGGATACATGTCACAGAAACAGAACTATTTCCTTATAAATGGAAACTTAAAGACAGGTGGCAGATAGCAGAAGAGAAAGCAAGACGCCAAATAGAGCTTAGTTAAACTGCTCCATTCTCACATTCAGGCAACTGTTAAGAAGAACAAAGCAGCAAAATCAATCTCTCATAATAACTTGCATATTGGTATGCACGATCTGGTTAACTCTCAAGAAACACAATGTAGTCATGGTATACTGTGTTTTAATTTATACAAATTATGCTTCAAATGTTTATTTCTCCAAAGTAGAAGTGCCTTCTATTACAAATTACTGATTGCAGCAGAGTTATGTAGACAATAAAATGTTGCACAAGGGGCTTTGACATCATCAGCTGTAGAAGTGAAACTTCTGTGGGGTCCATAAAGTAAATTTTTAATTTCAGTTTATACTTTCTGGAGTTTGGCAGTTATCCAAGTGACAACGTGTAAAGAGGCTGTAGAAATTTCATACTACTTATTGGTAAAAATTCCTGAGGTCCAAATGCACAATAAATGAATTTTGTAAACTTCAGAGACAGTTTAATTGGAAAACTAAATCAGCAGCCCAAACACATTTTTGTGGTGACAAATTGTTCAATCATATGAAGAGCATTTGCATCTATATTAAGATAGATTTATGAATCACTAAGTTCCACTTGTGAACAGATAAACACTGCATGTAACTGGATTTAAGCACAATTCTACAAATTGTCAATAATTCATTGAATTAGTGAAAGTGCTGAGTCTACAGATTTCACATTCCATTAACTAATGTAAACTTGAGTTTAGTAAATCATGACCATTTTCAGAACATTGGGCATCAGCAGTCTCGGTAGGACTGATGTGTTGCAGCTGTTATTAATTCATTTCAACTGTAGCTCTTCCAGTCAAAAAGCCAAAGCTGAGTTTTGTAGTTCCAAAGTAATGTTTCTGATTTCTTGCTATTGTGTGTTTGTCAATAAGTTATTATTTGCCCTATGTGCAAGTCAGTATTGATATAACATACAGACATCTAGATCAACAGTGATGAATTTGTGCTGCTCATGGATCTTCATCAGATGTCACTTTACTCTGCATTCTTCTCATGAAATGTATTTTGTCTGAAATACCTTACCCAATTTTACGCATCAGTAAATAGCTTAATTTGAATTAGCAAGGAAATGTTGCATAAATATCCGCAACTGTCTCAGCAGCGAAATGTTCTACTGTTCAGATGATCAAAGAACTGTCAGTTAGCTCAACAAAACCCAGTTTAATTTTTTTTTTACAAATTGGTATATAGCTGCTGCATAAATTAGTTGAATACTGTTATTGAAAGATGGGCTCATTATGTTCAGTTTTTCCCTTTTCTATTTTGATAGTGTTTTCATCTTGAATGCTTTAAAGCAACCCCACATAGAAATATTTTGAGGTAGCAAATTGTCGCAGGCTACCTCTCAGAACAGAACCCAATTTATTCTCATCCTTTGGATAAGACAATAAACTGAGGCCCCATCTCCCCAGTCTGGTGGTTCAGGTGTACGTTAAAGGTCCCATGGCACTCTTCGAACAAGAGCAGGGAGTTCTTCAAATGTGCTGGACAACATTCATCCCTCAACCAACACTGCCAGAAACTAACTGGTCATTGTTGTAGTGGAAGCTTGCTTTATTCAAAGTGGCTACCAGAAAACAGCTACTAGACTTCAAAGTAATTCATTGTATATCAAATACTTTGAAACATTTCAGAGAATTGTAATAAGGTGCTACATAAATGTAAGTCTTTTATACATTATTCTCGAGCTGAAGAAAACCATAAAAAACTTGAGTGCAGATAGCTCTTTGTCACAAAATAGATACAGACATGGGTTGGTAATTTGAAGATTCTTTCAGTAGAAAAAAATGAATTATTGCAAATGAAGACATACCTACTGTCAACAGAACATTTTGCTGTTGGCTCGAGCTTTAAAACTAACATCAATTAACATTGTTGTTTAGATTTATTGCTCCTCCCTTGCTCAGTTTTTAACCAATGAGGCTTATTGTGTAAGCAACAGAAAAATGTAGGAGTGCAAATTGTTCTACCTTTTATTTTTATACTTGTGTACTGTTCGTATGGCTACATGTTTATCCATTCCCAAATGTATAAACTAAAAACTCATTCTGCAAAATTAACCGGCCCTTGCATTAACTGACTTTGTAATGTTTATATGCCACAATTTAAAAATCTAACAAGTGACAAACTACTTTAGGACACAATCATAATGCATTAATATATTAGATGACCCGTAGAGTGCGTACAAGTTTGTATCATGTCAGGTAACCATAATGACTTTGTTCTTTATTCCTTCTCTGTACAGGAGGAATGATAACCTTACAACATGGTTAATTAAAATAAAGCTGCTTGATTTTGACATTTGTGTTAAATTTCCTAAGATGTTATTGTTTCTGGAGTCTGTCATGTTCATACACAGAAAGTCCAGCAATATGTACAGGAGACTGGAGTACAATAAGGTGTACATAGGAGGGAGAGAAAAAACAGGGAATTACAGGCCAGTTAGCCTGACATCAGTCCTCAGGAAAATGCTGGAATCCATTATTAAGAAAGTGGTAACAGGGCACTTAGAACATATAATATGATTAGGCAGAGTCAACATGGTTTTATGAAAGGTAAATAGTGTTTGACACATTTATTAGAGTCTTTTGAGGATTTAACTAGCAGGGTAGATAAAGGGGAACCAGTGGATGTCGTATATTTGGATTTTCAAAAGGATAAGGTGCCACATGAACAGGTTGTTACACAGATAAGGGCTCATGGGGTTGGGGGTAACATGTTAGCATGGATAGAGGATTGGTTAATGGACGGAAAACAGAGAGTAGTAAAAAAAACGGGTCATTTTCAGGTTGGCAGGCTGTAACTAGTGGGGTACCACAAGTATTGGTGCTTGGGCCTCAGCTATTTACAATCTATATTAATGATTTAGATGAAGGGACCAGGTGTAGTATACCCCAGGTTTGCTGACGATACAAAGCTAGGTGGGAAAGTAAGCTGTGAGGAGGACACAGAGTCTGCAAAGGGATATAAACAGGTTAAGTGAGTGGGCAAGAAGATGGCAGATGGAGTTTAATGTGGGGAAATGTGAGGTTATTCACTTTGGTAGGAAAAATAGAAAAACAAAGTTTTTTTAAATGGTGAGAAACAATTAAATATTGGTATCCAGAGAGACTTGAGTGGCCTGGTACAAGAAACACAAAAAGTTAGCATGCAGGTGCAGCAGGCAATTAGGAAAGCAAATGACATGTTGGCCTGTATAGCAAGGGGGTTGGAGTACAAGAGTAAGGAAGTCTTACCACAATTGTGCAGGGCTTTGTTGAGACCTCACCTGGAGTACTGTGTACAGTTTTGGTCTCCTTATCTAAGGAAGGATATACTTGCCTTAGAAGCAGTGCAACGAAGGTTCACTGGATTAATTCCTGGGATGAGAGGGTTATCCTATGTGGAGAGGTTGAGTAAAATGGGCCTATACTCTCTGGAGCATGAGAGGTGATCTCGTTGAAACATATAAGATTCTGAGGGAGCTTGACAGGGTAGATGCTGAGAGGTTGTTTCCCCTGGCTGGAGAGTCTAGAACTAGAGGGCATAGTCCTAGGCTAAGGGGTCGGCCATTTAAGACTGAGATGAGGAGGAATTTCTTCACTGAGGGTTGTGAATCTTTGGAATTCTCTACTCAAGAGGGCTGTGGATGCTGAGTCTTTGAGTATATTCAAGGCTGAGATAGATAGATTTTTGGACTCTGAGGAATCAAGGGATATGGGAATTGGGGAGGAAAATGGAGTTGAGGTTGAAGATCAGCCATGATCTGATAGAGTGGCGGAGCAGGCTCGAGGGGCCATATGGCCTATTCCTGCTCCTATTTCTTATATTCTTATAAGAATTTATAAGGATAGGAAAAGACCATTAGGGTTTAATATGCTTGCTCCTCTTCCAGAGATTATATCCACATATTCACCATATCCATCAATTTCTTCACCATCCAGAAACAAACCAAATTGTCTCTTGAACCTATTTATGCCATCCACTTCAATAGCCTTCCCTGCTAACTTATTTCACAACTCTGTTATGCTTTGGGTTTAAAAGTCCTTCCTGATTTCCCTCTTACTCCTAACCTAATTTTCAACCGACCCCCCCCCCCCCACCAACGGTGTTTGAACCTTTCACTATAGTCAACAATTTGTTTGCATCAAATTTGTTAATTCTCTTTAGAATCTTCAATTTCAGTCACATCATCTCAAAGTCTCCTTTTCCAAAGAAAACAAACAACCGTTCCATTTAACATACACTTTGGTTCCTTGCTCATATACTAATTATTTTACCCTGATCCACATTGAATTACATCTGCCACCTTTTGGCCTAGTCACCTAAAAGGTTTAATTTCTTCTGACTCTGTTTTATTATTCTTAATTATTTGCCCTGTCTCCTATTTTGATATCATCCACAGTCAATACCGTCCCTGTCAGTAGTACATATTGATTCTTAGATAACCATTAAGCAAGAGAGTCAAGATCAATTCTTAGGACACCTGACTCATCCTCTTTATATCTTGAAAAGGTCCCATTTATGGCTACCCTCTGTTTCTTGTTTTTAAGCTCATTTTCTAGTCCTTGCTATGATTTACTTCCTATTCTGTGACTCCTTACCTTAGCCATCAATTGATGCTATTATGGAACCTTGTCAAAAGCCTTCTGAAAATCCCAGTATATATTACCAATTGCATTCTCCTGTTCCTTATCTCAGTAATGTCTGAAAATCTCCAGGATAACAATTCAGAGCATCCAAACTTTAATTAACCATATCCACCACAATCAGCATACTGTCGAGCTTTTCCTCTGCCTTTCTGGAAACCTGCTCTCTGGGGCAATTTTCACTCCGATTCCTGAGAAAAGATTGCAGTGAAATAACTATTTAACAACTTGCTGTTTCTTTGTCCTGGATTCCAGCTTCCCATTATTGCAAAACTAGTAATTTGCTTTACACCTTGACTCCTGCTTCTATAATTTGGAAATCTCTCTCTTTCTGTCACGAGATGTTCTTAGCAATTTTGCATTTCATGTTTCTCTTGGCCTTTCTAATTACTTTTTTTCCACCGCTTTTGTTTGTCATAACTTTCCTAATCCTCCTGTCAACCAGATTCCTTTGTGTGCTTTAAAAGCTTTCTGCTTATCCTGAATACTACTCTTGACATCCCTGCCCAGCCACATTGGCTTTAATTGTTCTTTTATTTGTTTTGATTTGGTCAGAATTAATTTTGATTGTAGCCGAACCAACATATCTTTAAATACTTCCCATGTTTTACTGTACATCTTTTTCTATTTTGTTCCAGTTAAGTCTTGAAGTCTACTCTTTTAAAAGTCCATGTAATCCTTTGCTAATGTGAAGTTTAGTATTAATATTAACTGTAAAACCTCTGAAAGGATTGAACATGCCCTGCTTTGAATTTGTATAGCTGGATTTATTAGGGGCTTTGAAGCTATTCCTCTTGTGATTTAATGACTGCTGCTGTTCTAGCCAAAGAGCAATTTAGTTTACCTGGATTGAGTTACTTCTGTGAGATAACGCATCAGCACGCAACAAATCTGTCTCCATTCAGATGGCTATTAAGCTCACACGTATATCTTTAGTAATTGAGTCAGACTGGGGCATATACTGACACTAACCTATTACAACATTGTATATTTGCAGTGAAACAAATATGACAACTAATTTTTGTGAGAGATAAGCCGGGCCAAAAATAAATTACATTATACCTACATATGTCAATGAAGACATATGCTCACAATGAGAGACGATCTATTATCAAGACTATGTAGCTCATTGGCTGGAAGGTCTTTGCAATTTTTCAAAAGCCTAGATTAAGCATTAAACGCACAATATTTAAATTGTATAAAAAGAGGAAATAACACATTTGACTGATGCATGAAATCTATTATTTTTAAAGACCCTTGGTTCTGCTGAGTAAATCAGGTAGTAGAGTAGTGTCTTTGTAAATAAATGTAAGGATTTATAGTCCTGCTGGGATTTCAAGAACTTTCTTTAATACGAGAAATCAAAAGCAGTTGGGTTGGTGAAGTCATGTTAAGATGTAAATTTTATAGGAGTATTTTTATGGCTAGCTTTTCTGCAGCAATAAATCATCTATCAACAGCTTGGTTACAGAGATAATGTCAAATGTAGGTTTCTCAAGCATTTTTCTTGGTAAATAATAGGGCCCTCCAATTTTAGATTTCATAATTTTTGAATCAAACTTTACAATATGTAATCAAAAATTCTTTGACAGAATCATCCCCTCATAAATTGAAAATGAAGTTTATTTCAGATACTCTAATTCGATGGATGATCTTGAAATGTCTCTTACCCCCACCTGCCACCCAATCAAAGTTTCTCTCCCCTTCTACTGTCCTTTCACAGGCTTGGTCAAAATTGTGTAAACTCAAAGAAACAAGAACTTGCATTAAGATAGCGCTCTTCATATCTTCAGGATGTCCCAAAGTGCTGCATGGCCAACGATTTACTTTTGGTGTAGACTATTTTGTAGGCAAACACAGTAGCCAATTTTCACACAGCAGGGTCCCACAAACAGCAAATAACATAAGTAACCAGTCAGACTATGCTGGTTGAGCATTGAATATTGACCAGGACACTACGAGAAGCCTCCGTCCTTTTTAGAATAGTGCCATGGATTCTTTTATGTCCACCTGAACAAGGACATAGGACCTCAGATTAACGCCTCATCCAAAATACAGGACTTTCAATAATGCAGTGCTCCCTCATTACATTACATAAGAAATAGGAGCAGGAGTAGGCCAATCGGCCCCTCGAGCCTGCTCTGCCATTCAATAAGATCATGGCTGATCTGATCCTAACCTCAAATCTAAATTCATGTCCAATTTCCTGCCCGCTCCCCGTAACCCCTAATTCCCTTCACTTCTGGGAAACTGTCTATTTCTGTTTTAAATTTATTTCATGATGTAGCTTCCACAGCTTCCTGGGGCAGCAAATTCCACAGACCTACTACCCTCATGAGTGAAGAAGTTTCTCCTCATCTCAATTTTGAAAGAGCAGCCCCTTATTCTAAGATTATGCCCCCTAGTTCTAGTTTCACTACTTTACTGAATTCAAGACATCAGTTGTTGTCCCAAAGAATTTCTGACAACTCAAAGATTTGAATTATTTAGGACAGATAGCATTGACTGCCAAGTTCTGGACCCATCTGTACCTTCAACTATGCTCCATTAGACAGTATGACCATCTAACTGAACCAATGCAGCATAGAATCATAGAAAGTTACGGCACAGAAGGAGGCCATTCGGCTCATCGTGTCCATGCCGGCCGAAAAAGAGCTATCCAGCTTATTCCCACTTTCCAGCACTTGGTCCGTAGCCCTGTAGGTTGTGGCACTTCAATTGCACATCCAAGTACTTTTTAAATGAGTTGTGGGTTTCTGCCTCTACAACTCTTTCAGGCAGTGAGTTACAGATCCCCACCACCCTCTGGGTGAAAAAATTGCTCCTCAGCTCCCCTGTAATCCTTCTACCAATTACTTTAAATCTATGCCCCCTGATCACTGACCCCTCTGCAAAGGGAAATAGGTCCTTCCTATCTATTCTATCTGGGCCCCTCATAATTTTATACACCTCAATTAAATCTCCCCTCAGCCCCCTCTCTTCCAGTGAAAACAACCCCAGCCTATCCAATCTTTCCTCATAGCTAAAATTCTCCAGTCCTGGCAACATCCTCATAAATCTCCTCTGTACCCTCTCTACTGCAATCACATCTTTCCTGTAATGTGGTGACCAGAACTGTACGCAGTACTCAAGCTGTAGGTTAACCATTGTTTTATACAGTTCTAGCATAACCTCCCTGCTCTTACTTGCTATGCCTCGGCTAATAAAGGAAAGTATCCCGTATGCCTTTTTAACCACCTTATCTACCTGTCCTGCTACCTTCAGGGATCTGTGGACATGCACTCCAAGGTCCCTCTGTTCCCCTACGCCTCTCAGTATCCTCCCATTTATTGTATATTCCCTTGCCTTGTTTGCCCTCCCCAAATGCATTACCTCACACTTTTCCGGATTGAATCCCATTTGCCACTCTTCTGTCCATCTGACCAGTCCATTGATATCTTCCTGTACTCCTCCTCACTATCAACTACATGGCCAATTTTTGTATCATCTGCAAACTTCTTAATCATGCCCCTTACATTTAGATCTAAATCGTTAATATATACCACAAAAAGCAAGGAACCTAGTACTGAACCCCACTGGAAACAGCCTTTCAATCACAAAAACACCCATCAACTGTTACCCTTTGCTTCCTGCCACTGAGCCAGTTTTGGATCCAACTTGCCACTTTCCCTTGGATCCCATGAGCTTTTACTTTTCTGACCAATCTGCCATGTGGAACCTTGTCAAAAGCCTTACTAAAATCCATGTAGACTACATCAAACCCGCTACCCTCATCGACCCTCGTTGTTACCGCCTCAAAAAATTTAATCAATGATTCTATGATTTATCCCTCAACCGTCATCATTAAAATGTAGATTATCTGGTCATTTATCTCACTGCTGTTTGTGGGGCCTTGCTGTGCACAAATTAGCTGCTGTACGTGCCTACATTACAACAGTGACTACTCTTCAAAAAGACTTTGTTGGCTGTGAAGCACTTTGAAACGTCCAGAGGTCATCAAACTCGCTATATAAATGCAAGTTGTTCTTTCATTCTTTCTACATTAAAACCTTGCTAATAGTATATTTTATTGTGTTACTTTTGATGCTGCCAGTGCTGGTACTCATCTCTGAGACAGAGGTTTTGAGTTCAAGCCCCACAGCAGGACTTGAGCACGTAAGCTATGTTGACACTTCAGTGCCGTACTGAGGGAGTGCTGCATTGTTTTAGGTAAGATGTTAAACTGTGGCCCTATCTGCCTATTTAAGTGGATGTAAAAGATCTCATGGCACGATTTGAAGAAAAGCAGGGGAGTTCTCCCAGTGTCCTGACCAATATTTATTCCTCAATTAACATGACCAAAATAAATCTCACCGCTGTTTGTAGACTTTGCTGTGAATAAATTGCCTGCCATGGTTGCCTGCATAACAGTCGTGATTGCACTTCCTGAGGACATGAAAGGCACTTTATAAATTCAAGTTCTTTGTTTTTTTTATTGTAATTTCAGTATCAGTGATATTGCCAAATTATTTCAGTTCATGATAGTTAAAACAATAGGGCTGAAGTAAAATGATTTGTTTAATCAAGCTTATATTTTCAAAGATGCAGACTCTGACAAGAAGGCACCGTGGGCCCTGTTTAAATGTTTAATGATAATACAGAGAAAAAATATATAGAAGACCATATAACCTTCGTAAAAACAGGATAAACCTTGCAACTCGATTACCCTTTCGTCAAAATCGCGCTTCATTCATGTCCAATGTACAACGAGAGAAAGCAATTTTTTCAAACTATTCATGCTGTATGTAATCTGAAATAGCAGATAAAGAAGACAGCACAGTGGTGCAGCGCACTCGGGCCCCACTACAAAGCACCACCAGTTGGGAAACACAAGGTAATTTCCCCCATGCTGCTGAGTTGCCAATCTTTTTGTCATGTTGCTATGGGGAAGCACCAAGCTGAAACTTAAAAAAAATAAAAAAACAGCAAGAGGAGGATTTAATAATCTATAAGGAAATAAAGCATATTTCAAAAGTGTGACTTCTACAGAACTGAATCCCGTCGAGACTGTTGAGATCTGCACATAAAGCCAGTGTGCATTCAAGTCTTGTAACTACAGCTGTGCTGCTGTGTAAATACTCGCTCTATGATTGCTGCTAATCCCCAATACTCTCAACAGGCTTTCAGTAAATAGAATCAGAAAGTTACTGTCTTTTCTTGAAAGTACATCAAGCAAAGTTGAATGCCAGCTGAAATGGTGCACACGAACTATAATTTTACGGATAAACACTGTCATTCATTAAGAAGTTCAGAAGCTTCTCAAAACTCTGTTGTCTCACAAATGTCCATCCTTCTCCTTACACCTCTCCATTATCCAGCTTAGTTGGGACTGCCCTCGCTTCTTTCCACTCCTAACTATCCGACCATAGCCACGGCATCTCCAGCACTGGCTTCTCTTCCCGCCCCACACCATTACCTCTGGAGTCCCCCAAAGATCTGTCCTTGGCCCCTCCTCTTCCTCATCTACAAGCTGCCCCTTGGCAACATCATCTGCAGACCTGGGGTCAGCTCCCACATGTATGCCAATGACATCTCCACTGCCTGCCTTGACCCCTCCAGTCTGTTGTCAGACTGCTTGTCTGACATCCAGTCTTGGATGAGCTGCAACTACCTCCAGTTAAACAATGGTAAGCCTGAAGCCATCGTCTTTGGCCCTTGCCCCAAACTCTGTACACTTGCCACCAATTCTATCTCTCTCTCCAACCACTGTCTAGGGTAGACTTTCACTGCCATAACATCTGCCCTTACTTCAGCCCACCTGCTGCTAAAACCCTCAACTATGCCAATGTCACCTCCAGACTTGACTATTCTAATGTACTCCTGGCCGGCATCCCACCCTCCACCTTCCGTAAACTTCAGCTAATCCAAAATTCTGCTTCCAACAGCTTATCCCACGCCACATCCTGCTCACCCATTATCACTCTCCTTACTAACATCCGTCGCCTTGCAGTCCCCCAATACCTGAAATTTAAAACTCTCATCCTCATGCTTAAATGCCTTCATAGTCTTGCCCCCTCCCTATCTCTGTGTCCTCTTATAGGCCTCAACCCACCCCCCCCCCCCACCCCCCGTACCTCTGACTCTGGTATCTTGTGCATCCCCTGCTCCCTTGAGCTCCACCATTGGTGGCCTTACTTCCAGTTTCGTAAGCCCCATGCTCTGGAAATCCCTCCCTAAACCCCTCTGTTTCTCCACCTCACCGTACTCCTTAAGTCCTCCTTAAAACCCACGCCCATGACCAAACATTCGCGCCAGGCAATGACCATCTCCAACAAGAGAGAGTCTAACCACCTCCCCTTGACATTCAACAGCATTACCATCGCCGAATCCCCCACCATCAACATCCTGGGGGTCACCATTGACCAGAAACTTAACTGGACCAGCCATATAAATACTGTGGCTACGAGAGCAGGTCAGAGGCTGGGTATTCTGCGGCGAGTGACTCACCTCCTGACTCCCCAAAGCCTTTCCACCATCTACAAGGCACAAGTCAGGAGTGTGATGGAATACTCTCCACTTGCCTGGATGAGTGCAGCTCCAACAACACTCAAGAAGCTCGACACCATCCAAGATAAAGCAGCCCGCTTGATTGGCACCCCATCCACCACCCTAAACATTCACTTCCTTCACCACCGGCGCACTGTGGCTGCAGTGTGTACCATCCACAGGATGCACTGCAGCAACTCGCCAAGGCTTCTTCGACAGCACCTCCCAAACCCGCGACCTCTACCACCTAGAAGGACAAGAGCAGCAGGCACATGGGAACAACACCACCTGCACGTTCCCCTCCAAGTCACACACCATCCCGACTTGGAAATATATCGCCGTTCCTTCATCGTTGCTGGGTCAAAATCCTGGAACTCCCTTCCTAACAGCACTGTGGGAGAACCGACACCACACGGACTGCAGCGGTTCAAGAAGGCGGCTCACCACCACCTTCTCGAGGGCAATTAGGGATGGGCAATAAATGCTGGCCTCGCCAGCGACGCCCACATCCCGTGAACGAATAAAAAAAAACTCATCCCTTCTAATATCTGCGTCTGCTCAGCATCCATTTTTTAAAATTACACTTCTGTGAAGCGCTTTGGGACATATTTCTACGTTAAAGGCGCTATATAAATGCAAGTTTTTGTATCAGGAATCAGAGATATTTGCAGCAAAGCTCACTAAAATTTCCTGAACATACTGTAAAATCATTTCTTTCCACCCCCCCGCCCCCCCCCCCCCCCGACAAATAAGGAGCAGTGATTAAGAAATATCTCAGAAAGCTTTCCAAAGGTGACGAAATTTAACCTGCAATATTACTTTCTTATATCACCAGGAAATCTCAGTGCACGTTGGAAAGTATGGCATGATTGTTGCTTGCTTATTTTCTGTGACCATGCTATAAAACTTTCCAGACATGGTGTAGTGTGTTGGATGCCAATTCTTGCCACGAGAGTGGTGAGGAGTGAGCTCATGCCCGTGAGTTGCCACTCTATTAATTGTTGATAGCTGCTGCGGGGAAGTGCTGAGAAGAGGCTAAGCTGCGCTTGCTCATCGCCGAGGAGCAGGTCATGTCTTTCTTGGCAGAGCCCATTGAAACTTCGGACAGGGGAAGGAGAAAACTACCTAAGAAGTACCTCACCAAGTGGGAACTTTTCAGCCAAATTTAGCTCTGGGATAAATAGTCATTCAGGAGCCAAGCTTGCTTATTCTATTAAGGTACTAGAATTTGTAGTCAGCTGGAAAAGAAACCAGCTACAATGATGTGATGATCCTTGGGTTACACTGTATCGAGCAGAAAGAGTAGTCATTTTCTCGTCAATGCCCATGATAAAAAATTTATGTTACAAACCAAGTTTTCCCATAACAGCAGCATATGAACAAACTGTTGAAATATTAAACTAAGATGGACAGAATTCCTCCCCTTCACAGTTGTCTTCTGTTCTGGAACCAATTAATGATCTACAATCTGGGACAAGAGCATTGGTTGTATCAGTAACTGTATTGAAGTATTGAGGCTGAACAAAATTAGTGCTGATAAATAGCATTTTTTTTCTCCTTTGTTCATTTTGTACATTAAATATTTTCCTATCTCTTTGCACTTTACTCATTTCCAGGCTTACTGTGGTTTTGTGCGACCAGGTGTTGATCCCAAGCACCTTGCAGCTGTAGCCACAGGGAACTGGGGGTGTGGAGCTTTTGGTGGAGATGCCAGGTTAAAATGTAAGTAAACAAGTGCTACCTGATTTTACTAAAATACTTCCAAATCGCAATACTCTTAATTAAACTTGTATCTTTAACATAACTGCTCTTTTGTGGCACACATTTCTCCCATGTTGGAATACACAATGAATTTGTATCTTCAGTGGAATGTCACTTAAATTCAAATAGTTCTATTGATTTTCTTCATCAGTCACACCTAGTTGAGGGATATGATTATGGCATGAGTCAAAGATTGTCTGGTCATTCATCTCATTGCTGTTTGTGGGACCTTGCTGTTGCACGAATTACAGCCATGTTTGCCTACAAAACAACAATATACTTCAAAAATAACTCTTTTGTTGTGAAGTGCTTAGGGACATCTTGAGGATGTGAAAGGTGCTATATAAATGCAAGTTCTTTCTAAGTTCTTCATAGTGAGAGTTGGTATTATGAGCATACAAGAGGTTAACATAAAGAAAGACTTGCATTTATATAGCACCTTTCACGACCTGAGGATGCCCCAAAGCTCTTTAAGCCAATGAAGTACTTTTGAAATGTAATCAATGCAAGAAACACAGCATCCATTTGCACACAGTAAGCTCCCACAAATAGCAATGAGATAAATGACCAGGTAATCTGTTTTAATTATGTTGGTTGAGGGATAAATATTGGCCAGGACACCAGGGAGAATTCCCCTGCTTTTCTTCGAATAGTGTCATGGGATTTTTTACGTCCACCTGAGGGGGCAAGCAGGGCCTCGGTTTAACGTCTCATCCGAAAGACGGCACCTCTGACAGTGCAGTGCTCCCTCAGTACTGGCATTGGGAGTGTCAGCCTGGATTACGTGCTCAAGTCTCTGGAGTTGGGCTAGAACCCACAACTTTCTGACTCAGAGGCGAGAGTGCCACCCACAGCCACTGCTGACACCTTTACACATTTCCATTAAAATAACAGAGAGGAATTTGATACAAGAATGATAGCATTCGCAGCAATAATTTCTACCCTTGAGTCTTTTTGTGTGTGTGTGTGTGTGTGTACATACAATTTTGTTCAGATAATCATATGAATAGTGTTTTATTTTCGTGATGTTGATAAATGTATTGTAAATGTCCATCTATTTTGTTTATTTCATATAATCAGGTGTGATTCTTAGATGAAATGAGCTAGATTGTGAAGATTATGTCAGAATAAATAATTAGTGTCTTCCATTCATTAATCATTATCCTGAATGCAGCACTGTTTAAATATTCAGACTTGTGAGCTGTGATTGCTGAAGAGCTCAGCTCAGTCGCAGTGTTGGAGGCCAGTTGTAGCAATGCAGCCAGACTGTTGCTGAAAATCTCACAGTCGTACAAAAGAATAGTATTTCACAAGTTGTTTGGAGACATTTCCCTTCTTCTTATCTAATAAGTAAGAATTATCAAATACACTCTGAATATTTGAAACTGGTGCTTCCGGGTACATGTGTACAGTTCCTATGTGACTATCCAAGTACATCAGTTGATGTACCACCGGCGCACTGTGGCTGCAGTGTGCACCATCCACAGGATGCACTGCAGCAACTCGCCAAGGCTTCTTCGACAGCACCTCCCAAACCCGCGACCTCTACCACCTAGAAGGACAAGGGCAGCAGGCGCATGGGAACAACACCACCTGCACGTTCTCCTCCAAGTCACACACCATCCCGACTTGGAAATATATCGCCGTTCCTTCATTGTCGCTGGGTCAAAATCCTGGAACTCCCTTCCTAACAACACTGTGGGAGAACCGTCACCACACGGACTGCAGCGGTTCAAGAAGGCGGCTCACCACCACCTTCTCGAGGGCAATTAGGGATGGGCAATAAATGCCGGCCTTGCCAGCGACGCCCACATCCCGTGAACGAATAAAAAAAAATACTTTTAGGCAATTATAAAATGTAGCATCAAAAGGCAAAATTACAGACTAAAGATATGAGATATATTGCCTGAATAGTACAATGTTGCTCACTTCTAGGTTTAGAAATTCATACAAAGACTGACTTTCGTTCATTGACTTATTAAATAACTAGGACACATATTGCTTTGCAAGATGTTTAAGTTTGTAACATTTTGGAACAGAAGGTCAAGCAAAAGTCAACTCCGCATTGAACAAACACCCACATATAACAAGTGTTTCGCATGGAAAAATAGTATTCATTGGATGTGGGCTTTAACTATAGTAATGTCATTTCGGAGTTCATCACTGGTCCTAAGGGCCTCATTACTACCCCTGACTTTGCTTAATAATAAGCACACCTTGGAGGGTAATTTTCTCATTGCTGATCCAAATAATAATAATGCTGTATTTAAGTGGCTTTCATGTATTAGCTGCCAGGCTATTATGGTTTAGAAAAACACTGAAATGTTGAATATACAGTTTCTCTAAGGACTGAAGAGTAATATTAAAAGCCAGGCTGAAGATGGCTTTAAAATAAAAAAACAAAAGGTATCGCAAATGCACAAAAAGTCAGTCAGCATTTGAAAGGGAGCAATAGGTTACTGTTTTGGGCAGGATACTTCATCGGAGGATAGGTTTCCTTGTTCAACAACTGCTGTTTGAAGGAAGGAATGCTGACGTGCCGATGTGAATTTGTTGCAGCCTTATTGCAGATGATGGCAGCGGCAGAAGCAGGGCGAGATGTGGTTTATTTCACCTTCGGAGACCGAGAATTAATGATTGAGATCTACGATATGCACAAGTTCCTAATTGAGAAAGAGCAAACTGTTGGTAAGCAGAACTCATTTATAAAAGGTTTTTCCTACAACGTTATCAACATTTACAGCCTAAGTATGCAGAAACAGATTTTGAGTGACAGCAGCATTTTCTTGTTTTATCTTTGCATCTAAAGGGTTTAAATTCTGTAGATTGACAGTAAAAATGCAAAATTTCTGTTCAACGTCTTGACACATCCACATTCAATTCATTGTGACTCTTTATTTGGATTGCTGCATGTTGTGTGTAATTTGTGGATACTTCAATATTGGATAAATTCTGATAATCTCTATAATTGCTCCCCAAATCTTGAACCAAAACATTGAACTGAATAGGCCGGACTCAGTAAACTTGTTTACTAGTGCCTTTTCCTTTTCAGGTCACATCTGCAAACTTTTGGAGCGATACTACAGTGATGTGTGCAGATCCTGTTCCTTTTCAAGACCAAACATTAAACTCTACAACTTCATTTATGATTCTGTAGGCTTATACACAGATTCAACAGATGAGGATGACGATTGACAGCTTTTCAAGCTTCGTAACATTTGAAAGATTACCTTTAAAGTCATGAGGTGGCTGAGCTTTATTGCTCAACACCACAGTTATGCTTGCAGGCGTTCCTGATTGTATAGGCCCATTCTTAAGTAAAATCCACCCCAAAACATTGTCCATTATTCTGACAGAATATTTTCTGAAGTATTTTTGGTAGCAATGTTTGTTAGTGCTAGAAGTCAAGCCTAAAGTGCTTCAAATTGAAATTTCAGGTATAGTAACCATGTGGAGCTGTTGGCCCAGGGACTAACCAGGGCAATATATACTTATTCTATATAATACATGTCCTCTTACTTCACATTTTATGCAATCATAATAGAAGAACAGCTACCAATAGAAATCTATCTTAATTAAGATTATTAATTAATGCAATTATTCTGAAGGATTAAACCAATGTTATCTTCTATTTTTTTGAGTAATCTCTCTGGTTAATGGATTTAAATCAAAGTTGGAATCCCAGCATGCTCTGAGCATGGCTTTGTTTAATGTGTTATCAAAAAAAATTAAAGACAGACTTGTAAATTGGAGGAGCAAGAAAGTGATCCTCTTTGGCTTACATTGGGAGGAGAAACAATGATGTGGATGTTTTTTCTTTTTTGTTTAAAGATAACTAAGAACTTGAATACCAGTTGTGTATTCTTTCAGACTGTGGTACTAGATGCCGAAATTATTTAGGAATCTTAGCTGCTGTCTGAGTGGTTGCGATCAGTAATATATCTGGGGGAAATTCTGTGCCAATGTGTAAAGATGTTTTTTTTTAATTGTCTAAATAAAGGTTTGGTGTTGAGTACAAAGCTTTATGAAGTTCTTTACAGTCATGTCAGATTGCATTGTACATTCTGGTTGATCGTAAACACATACGGAATAGAATGAAAACTGCTGATTACCTGTAGACTGGAAACATTTAGATTTATGTTGCAGAGCACTCAGCTATGACAAGAATGGGATTGGAAAGGACTCATAGTCACTCCCAAATTCCCATCTCCAGGATGAACAGCGCTAATGTGAGGGGTCAGGCTCAAGAAGTGAGTACTGAAGTGGTTTCAATATGTGGTTGACAGAAATCCTTCAGGGACTGTGACTCATTGGGGAATCTGGGAATCGTGATTGACAGATGTTTCACTGATATGGTCTGGTCAATGTACCACAAGTGAATGTGTTTCAAGTATCGATGATCACCTTAAAACATATGTCATCCTACAATTATGAAGTGAACCAAAGCAGCATTCTCAGCTAAATTTAGATCAAATAAAATGTTTCTGATGTGATGCAGAAACCTTCCAATGTTTTTCAATGGCAGAGTTGAGAATTGCGGCGATGCATTTCAGCGGTTTTAGGTTCACGTTACAGTCAGTGATATTTTTGATTATAATTCAGCATTAAGGTTATCAAATTTTCAAGCTTTCACAAAATAAGACTTCTTAACTCCAGCACAATGTACAGTCATTTTGATTCTTCCTCATTCATTCCATGTATACATACAGTAGAATATAGGTTGTCTGTAACTGTGAGGGAGCGGATTTCAGATGGTGCATTGCCCCCCGAAGAAAATAGCACATTTTGAATGGTCACTTGATTTGCTGTCAGCCTGTTTCAGTTGTTGAAGTTAAATTCGTAGCTTTGGTCTACAAAATTCTCGCATAGCTTTCACCAATATCATTCTCAGTAGTCGTGCACCTTGATCAGATAGATTCTGGTTAGCTTACACTGCAGCTCCTGATCCATGGGGCCTGTAGTGTGTCATCAGTGCGTTCTACCTATTCTCTCCAATGATGTCACAGCTTCTTGAAGTCTGAGGCCAGTTCCCATCCATAAAGTTTCTAATGTTAGAAAAATGCCAAGCAATTATGCCAGTTCTCATCTAATGTTAAACTGCTTTATGGGCATTAGGGTGCCAGTGGGTAGAGTTCTGCGCTTCTCTTTGCCCAAGCACAGAGTGGGGCAGCATAGCTCAGTGCTGCTTCACATTACTTTAGAAGCAGCTAGAAGTATCAAACTGCTACCAACATAATCACAGCTTGCGGAGAATTGCTAATGTCTGACTGAGGAAAATATTACCATTAACAAATTATCTGAAGACCCTAGGTTTTTCATGAAATTTCAAATAAAAGCCATCATTTCAAGTGTTAACATTTTCAAACTGACAGGCTGTCACGTCATTTATCACTCATTTTATATTGAATGATCAGTTTCATTTGTATTGTCTGAACTTCACGTAACCTTGGACCAAAACTATTTTGCTAACAGCCCTCCCCACCTCGCCCCCCGAAAAAAAAATCCAATACTGAAGCTGTGTTGTCATTAATCATGACATTTTAATCATGCACATTGACTTGGTGTCCTCCATCAAATGACAGATGTGGCCATGGACAGCAATTGTTCTTATTCTTGACAATGTTACTCCTATATATTTACCCTGAAAATGAAGGAATCTATTGTCCCATCACCTCCTGATAGAGAAGGCTATTTTTCCCTTAGCAATCGAATATCCTGCTATGCCATAGCCAACCAACACAATACTGCATGGTATCACAACCAAACACAAATGGGAGGGTAACCATGACCATGAGGTTTTGTATTCTCTGCATTGGGAAATCTGTCAGCCAGTTTTATGTTGTCAGTGTTTCAGTTGGTGAATGGGGGACAAAGTAAATGCTGAATCAAACCCATAGGTTAAACATTGTATTGCAAAGTGGAGGTGATCTTTTCAGAGTTCTAAAACATTGGAGCCATTATTGAGCTAGAAATTTCACGAATTCTTATCAGTTTTGTCAATCCTGTTTCATGGGCACTGCAGTTCATTTCATGCATTAATGTAGCTGTGTATAAACTTTGCCTCAGCACGGAATGTACAACGCAGAGTCACAAAACATAAGTCTATGAATTATCTTGTATTCTGGGCCTTCTCGGACGATTGACACTGGCAAAAAGATTAGCCTGGTCTACCAGATGTGGAGCCATGTTGGTACAGGACCGACACTGATCACAGATTCAGTGCTGTTAGTGAAACAATATAATACAGTACAGATACGCAGCACTACATCATAACTTTTTACTTTATTCTATCATCATTGGAGTCATTAGCATCAGTATCTAAGTTGCATGAATGAAAATAATTTGTATGTAGCATTTAATTTTTTTGCAGAAATTAGAGTTAGCAAATACGGGTGGCAAAAACCATGCTGTTGCAAAATTAGAAGAGGAAACTGGTCAAACCTTTCAATAATTACAAGTAAACAGGCAAGGTATGAACATTTCTATTTTCTACGAACAATTAGCAAGTTATCCCTATTAATATCCTGGAACACTTGCTGAGTGTGTCTTTACCTGCCCAATATCTAGGTAATTTGTATCGAGCTCAGGGACCAAGCAATATTACTGTATTTTGGCTACTGGTTTTATCACATGATCTTCCTCAATTTCAGAAGACGATAGTGTAAATGCCTTGGCTAGAAACTGCCTAAACGGCTTATTAAACAGTAATAGGATAAGTGAACAAAAGCAATACAGTCATTGCAGGCTTAATTATCCCTCCTGAGAATATAGAAAAATAACAAACTGCTGTGTCCGCTGTTGCTAAACTACAATGTAAACTGGACTGGACGTAAGGTCCCCGACGAGAGCTTCAGAATAAGGGGTACCACATAGCCTTTGTAGCCATCTAGGACCCCAAATAGGGGAAAGAGAGGCAGGGAGTCTCCACACCAGAAGATAACCTGTGAACATTAACAAGGTATCTGAAATCGCAGCCAGCATCGAGCAAATGTTGCAGTAAATTTTGACGGTTAACTTGCGACGAGACTTTTTTAAAATAAAGTAACACTGTAAAACTAACGTCAAATTGAGAAAAGATAAGTGATTTTAAAGAAGAGGTTTGAGAATGGAAATTGAGTAACAATCCTGAGGACCAGGAGCATGAGTGCACAAAGGTTCCACGACGGCCGTCCTAAATGTCCACTGAAATTTCATTTCTTTATTTTTATATAACTTTTTTTCTCTCTTCCTTCTTTGTCCTGTCTTCATTTGCACCTCTTTTTATCCTCCCCATCCCTGACCACTTTCTCCCTTCTCCCTCCTTTCCCTATTTTTCTCTCCTGCTGTATTTTATGTGTAACCTCTCTCCAGCCTATCCCTCTTCTGTTTTCGCTCCTGCTTGTACCTGACTTTAACAGCGATCGAACTGCCACATACTGAGGCTGCTGGGAACAAACAGCCCAGACAGCGGACCTGGAAGTTCATTGTTATTTTATTGATTCCCTTTAATAACCCATGTGCCACTTCAGATCATCAAAGCCCAATGGAGTAGCAAACAAGGTGTGAAGAAGGGCCAAGCAATAACTTTTTAAAAAACTTTTCTTTTTGCCCCTCAGATCAATCTTTCAGCATTTTTCCACGTGGCCTTATATTCATCAGAGTGAAGCCCATCCCCTTTCTCCATGCATGATTTGTGGAGGTCCCTTTTCCTCTTTATATCACTTTGGATTTTTATTCTAGTTCTAGTTATTTAGCTCGGTTGAAAGCTAAATCCATACCAACGGCAGAAAATGTAACGTATCATGAGCAGACTTTTTAAAATTAGCATTTCAATGAGATCTTGACACGTAAATTCCCCATTTTTTGGGTGCTGTGAACGAATGATTGGGAGATCCCCATTTAAGCCCTTAGTCATTAAACACCTTAGGTAATGTACTGTATTGTAAAAGTACCTTTTTTCTTACACAATATTAAAGGATTTTGGTCTTCTGCGTAAATGCACAAAATCTACGGATCAGAAAAATAATTCCTTCTCTAATTGCTTTCATTTTCTATTTCTCCCCGGTAAATTGACTGGAGAACAACACTTGAAACCCTTAGATATATAGATGCATTTAAATCTTCCCACAGAGCTAAGTAAATACAACTCTTTAAAGTTAACTGACATCAAAGGAATAGCCCATAAATTATATTCAGAGTGCGGCAGTATGAGGTCGGTAACGAATGCACTGCGAGACAGCCCCATGCTTGCTTCTGACCTTTTGGAGGAGCCCACCTGCCATAGTAAATCTGGTAAATTACACGCCAAATCACGCTCCATTTCTTCATTCATATTTTATGAAAGTAATTGTATGTTATTTGTGTCACAGACATTGAAAATAATTGCTTTTTTTAATATAAAATAGAACCGGGTCAATGTTTCCAAATCAGTTATCATTTTTTCCTCGGGTAGTTTTTTTGCAAGGTATTCCAGCACATCTTGCAGTCCCCCTTTCTCCTGTCACCAAGCGAGCACCATTCACCAGAGAGGTTTTGACCCACCAACCCTGTGACAGCCTTGTCATGTTGTGAAGGTTCGATCTGTGACCTTCTATGTTACGTTCCCATTTCTGGATCACGCCCTGCCTTCTTAATCACTGTCTTCTATCGCCAATCAATGACTCCACCATTCTTCAGGAGGAATCTAAGTGAGGTGACCAGAAATCTCTTGCAGCCCTCCTCTTTTTTTAAAAAAAAGCTAGTACAATTGAGTCTCAATGTTTTGTCTCTGTTTAATTCAGTACGTGATAAACCTGTGGTATTGTCATCAAATTTCAGAAGATCCTTTGAAGAATTTGGTGATTACTAACAATAAGAAAGTGTTCCTTACATAGGACTGAGATGAAGTTCCTTCCTGTTCTAGGCCAGCTGGAAAAATCGAGTGTAGCATTTACCATTGCACTGAGCCTTCCTTTCCCCCACCTGGTGTGATAATCTGCTGAAGTGAACACTGCCAAAAATTATGTTATGGAACCTCTAATTGACTTTACTTGTATATTGTTATTGACCACTTGTATACTGTTATTAAATACTTATCAGTGGACGTTTTGTAGTTAGTCTGTTAACTAAATGGAGGCAGGCATGCACAAAAATGAACCTGAAAAATTACTGCTGACGATAAAGAAAAACTGCATTTACATAGTGCCTTATCTTTCAAAATTGTCTCAAAGCACTTCACGGTCATTTTGAAGTACAGTGACATTTGTTATGTCGCCATCTCCAATGGATTGACAGAATGGTCTCCAGCAGACACTTGTATCAGGGCTTTCATTAATATAAGAGGGATCGGTGGTTTACGAAAAGTGACATTTGACAACAATCAGAGCCTGGGCCTTTTCGTAAAATTTGGAGAAAAAATTGTTTTTAATTCAAATGTATCTATTTTTAAGTTGTGCTTTTCACAACCAATGGTGGCAAATTTTCATCAATAAATTCTGTAAATGCTTTTCCTGTCTGTTTATCTGCAGTGCACATACTTTGTCCAGGAAATTATCAATTTATACACGGCACAGGAATAAAAGTATCAGACAAGGCACATCTTGAATTAGCAGATTGCCTGTCAGCTTGATGCTGACATGGAAACCATTTGGCAATGCAGATACTGACTTCTGACTTGTGCATAAATGAGAGGCACATTTCAAAAGAAGCATCAAAAAATAATCAGCTAACTGGTGCATGGAAAAATACTACAGAGAAAATCATTCAGTCTCTATGCCCAAAGGCTGGCTCTGTACTCCAATATTGTAGTTTGACAAGGAAAGTGATTTGACAAGTTCCATTATATTGGTGGGGCTCTGAGATTTTCAATATTGATTAGGTTATTGACTTTAGGTGCTTAGTTTTTGTATTTTACATGTCAGTTTGGCTCAACGGTAGCACTCTTGCCTCTGAGTCAGAAGGTCTTGAGTTCAAGACCTAATCCAGGGACATTATCTGGAGTGTCACTTCAGTATGGTACGGAGAGAGTGCTGCACTGCCAGAGGATGTGGCTTTTGGTTGAGATGTTTAACAGATTCTGCCTGTTCAGGAGAACGTTAAAGATAAGGCAGTATTTGAAAAAAGCAGAAGAGTTCTATCATATCCCAGCCAACATTTATCCCACAACTAATACCACCTAAATGAATAACTGGTCATATATTTTATTGCGTTGTGTGAAATAACTGTCGTGAATGCCTACATAACAAAAGTGGACAGACTTCAAAATGAATTAATTGGTTGAAAAGCACTTTGGGACATTCTGAGTACATGAAAATCGCTTTATAAATACAGGTCCTTTCTAGATATATGCATTTTATATGTTTTTAAAATTTCCATTCCTACATTTTTCATATAAAGTGTGTGTTCTCATTTAATACCACACACACATTGCAATTAAAACCCTGGTGGAGCTATTAGATTCATCTTCAAGCAAAGAATTCATCTTGTGAAATTAATATTTAAAGATTTAGCTCAATATTTCTTTACTTGGTAGATGGGGATGAAAAGCCAGTCAGAGAGATATTGATTTCTGGGAGAAAAATCACCTTTGAACATTGAACTGTATCAGGCAGATGACATGTAGCAAATGTAATGCTGAGGATGTACAGGGCAGCAAATCAGTAAAGTGCGTAATATCGGAATGAGAGAAGGCAGGAACCATTAGGGAATAAGAGACCAGCAGGTGACAGGGCGCCGTTTCAGATTGCTTCATCACTTTAGCTTGCTGGCGATTTCTAGTTAATTGAGCTGCCTGTTTGGTGTTCGGATATTACTTGAACTCTTGACATGTCCATGATGAGCGACATTTGGCTGCAGGTGAAATAAAATCGGATCCACTAATGACATGTGACAAACTGTTACCAGAGGGCAGATAAAACCATATTTTCAAGAATAAATCAACTGGCAGTTTTATTATCAGCATGATTTCTATTCATTTCTTGTACATTTGATAAGTATTTTATTTTGTGCGAATACCCAACCACCTTGTTAATATATTTTATCGTTTAGTGCCTTCTGTAATATGTAATTTCTCTCCCCACAGGACCGATATTTTATTTGACAAGGGCTGTAATCAGGATGGTGAGAAGAGCTGTAATCAGGGTGGTGACCGGGGCTGTAATCAGGGTGGTGACCGGGGCTGTAATCAGGGCGGTGACCGGGGCTGTAATCAGGGCGGTGACAGGGGCTGTAATCAGGGCGGTGACATGGGCTGTCCCTAAGTAGCTGCACTTAAGCCCTCTGGGCTTTAGTAAGTCTGATGTGTCCCTATAGAGAAAGTGTGTGTACTCCATAGTGAGTGAAGCGAAACTCTACAGGTAGGTGCAGATTTCTCATAGATTGATTGCCAGAATCTTAATTATGGTTATGGATTTCCATGCAAGACAAACACCCAGTTAACCCAAGAAAAATCACAGTAACAGGGAACAATGCAGACATTTCCAAGTGAGACTGTGGTGCACCAAAAGAGAGAATAACCTTTTGTATTCTTAAATTACTGAAAGTTTACAGAATGTGACTTGCAGAGTGATTCTCCCACCCATTTGATTTTTGTAACAGTGGATAGAAGCAGAAATATACATTTAAATTTTGTGCTCTGCATAATTGTAAAGCTGAGGCTGGGGAAAGTCGAAACTACTCGTCAGGCTCCGATGTGTCTGGCTTCTAGAAGGTGCTTTTTGTCTTCAGCTTGCAAACAGCATTACTACTACTGCTAAATCCCCGTCCTTCAGCTCCGCAGCGACGATGGAGCCGCTGCAAACAGCATTAAAATGATAATTGATCAAAGAAAACCTTGTTTGGATGATGTGAACAATGTCCATCTGCGGATGATTCAAACTGGAAATGGGACTGTCAGAGGAAACATTAAGGTATTAATATGCATTCCAGGCAATTCAAAGGCTAATGGGTCATTTAAGCCTGCGGCCCGTGAGATAGAGGGAAAGAGAAAGGCTGAACCACTAAAGCATGGGAAGCTGGAAATGAAATGGAATGGAAAGCGAGTCCTGGAGTGTGTTGCAGTCTGTTGGTGAAGAGATTCTTTACACACATTGCTGTCAAGAGCAGAGTGTAGCTTTAAGGATCAGGCCTTGCACTGCTGTCATTACTTTTTTTATATTCAATCTTGGGATATGGATGTCATTAACAAGGCCAGCGTTTATTGCCCATCCCTCATTGCCCTTGAGAAGGTGGTGGTGAGCCGCCATCTTCAACTACTGCAGTCCGTGTGGTGAAGGTTCTCCCACAATGCCGCTAGGTAGGGAGTTCCAGGATTTTGACCCAGCAACGATGAAGGAACGGTGATATATGTTCAAATTGGGATGTTGTGCGGCATAAACTGTTGCTGTTCTATATGTGTCCTACTTGTTTACTTTCTGTAAATAGATCTAGCTAGTTAGTTCAGAATCTGTGCCCAATTTGATTGCAGTGTGCTGATGTCACCATTTTCTGGAGTGGCTGGGAGAGAAATAAAACACAGTTGGCACTAACGAGCTAGAATTGTGTGAATCCGAAAGGGTACAAGCTGCAGCTTCTGGTTCATAGGAGATGCATGGTCTGCCTAGGGGTAGTGATCGAGACCATTACAGAGGGCATCGCCCATGAAAGAAGCCTGAAATCACATCACATCGGTGTCAGCAAAGTTGTGAGAGATACCCATCCCGTCACATCCATTTTTATCACGTGACGGTGATCTTACTGGGATTGGATGTTAAAGCTTCCTTCAAGAAACTTGACTTCCTTTGTGTCATGCACTTCTTTTCCTTTCAACAACTTTTAATTCTCCATATAGTCAATGTCCATCCAGACTTAAACACTGCTTCTAGATCTGAGGAAACACTTCTGACACTTGTCTTGCATTCCTGGACAGTATACTAAGTTTGTGATCTGATAGGCATTTATCCTTCTACCTGCCAACAGCTCCCTCTGTCACACTCTCTTATTTTCCTCTATTTTATCTGTGGTCATTGCTCTTTCAGGTGAAATCTGGACCAATACATTTGCTGTATGGAACTTTTCATATGTTAATATGTTTCTAATGAACTTGTATTCTTGGGCAACACACATTTCAAAACTGAGCAGTCCTGGGATATCAGTAGTAGATTGAAAATTAAGAAAAACAAGCCTGACTCCTGTTTTTTTTTCTGAACAGAATTTTTTAAAAAGCGATATCGCATTAATATTCTCTAATGTGGAAACTTGAACTACTTTGAATTTTAATAAATCCAGTTGTAATATGTCAGTGATGTCGGATGCCCTGAGGGTTAACAAGAAATGAAACATTAATTACAAATTGCAGCCTCATACCTCCGCATATTCCAAAGGTTTACATTTGTTAATGGTTATCCAGTCTTGTAAATAATATGGGCATTCCACTGACCACCTACATTACTGAAGCAGGAAGACCACAGAAGGAATACAAATGTAATTTAAATAACTATATAAATAATAGGACAATCTCAGCCCGAACTCTCTCTCATCTGCATTTGCCTTTTGTTTCGAGCATCCATCCTCATTTTCCTTTATATTTGCTCCATGATTCTTTGTATATTTTATCTTTTCATTAGCATCAAAATAATAAGCAAAACCTGATCAGCAGTGCTGCAAATCACATTGGGGAGGAAAGTTCAGCCCATATTTTGGTTACTACAGTATGACTGTGAACTGCGGTTTGTTATCATTCTAGGATGAGTATGTACATAAAACAGTTACAATCTCGAGGCTCATAAAACTCAAGTATAGCATTAGCTAACCACTATTACATGATTTAACTTGATAAATGCATTCGCCTCTTGCTCGTTTTAACCTAGGTGAGGTCCTGAACTAGAGGCCTTGGTCCTTCATCTTGGTTTCTCTACAAGTAAAAAGAATGCGGGCTTTAGCATTCCCTTTTCTATTCTTCCTCACGTAGATCAGCCCCCCTCCCCTCACCCCACAGACAATGCATCATGTTTGTCTAAAAGATAGCACATGCACACGCACATCCACAATTTTGCCATATCTCGAGCTCAGGAGTTTGTTGGTTTCCAGACCACACTGCGCACTGGGCTGAATTCTTGATGTGGTTGCCTGCCTGGATAGGGTTGCCAACTCTGGTTGGACGTATTTCTGGAAGTTTCATCAGCTGACCTCTCACCGTTAACCCAGTCAAACAGCTTTTTTCCCCCATTTCCAATATTTTTATAACTAAAAGTATTCAAAGAAAATGGGACAAAAAATGCACATGATTGTAATGCCCCTATGATTTTTCTCCCGGGTTGCTTGCAGCAGCGTCCAGGAGTTTAGTCTTTAATTCCTGGAGACTGCAGGACGATCCTGAAGGTTGGTAACCCTTTGCTGGTGATGCCTGCCAGTGGCTCTGTTGATGGTTCCTGTTGATGGTGCCTGCCGATGGTTCCTGGTGGTAGTGCCTGTCGATAACTCTTGCCAATGGTGCGCTCTCTCAAACAGGTTGTGCAAGAACTTCATTACAAAGTCTATTTGGACGAATAGTCCATCAGTGCTTTCTACCAATATTGCAACACCTTTTTGCTCATGCCCAATTTTTTGTTGAAATTAATAAACAGATGAAAACATGCCCCTTATCACGTACTCGTTTCAAGTTTGGCAGATAACTGAGCCCTGACCCTTCACCTGGATTGTTCAATAAAAGGAAAACTTAGTTGCTAAGCAATAAGTAAACTGGCTACAGATCAATTAACAGCACTCAAGGTTGAGATTTAAACTCACATCTCTGTGCTGTAGAAGTGAACACTCAATCACGAGAGGTACTGTGTCACAAGAATTGCTCTATTTTAATCAACCATGATAACTGGCACAAACATTTATCACAAATTGTGAACTCATCGAAAAAGCTTTTATAATGTGCTTTTGATACGACTCTCAGGTAGTTTTACAAAGGGGTTCATTGTATTATATTATTAACAGGTCCAGGAGAAGGAGGCCATTCAATGCGTCTATTCGACCACTATCATTGAAAGGCTAGTTTCACGGGTAAATGCTACACCAACAATTTTCAACCAAATTGTAAACAGCAGGTTAAAGAAAGAAAGGAAGAAAGCGCTTGCATTTATATAGTGCCTTTCACAATCCCAGGACGTCCAAAAGCACTTTACAGCAATTTAGTACTTTTGAAGTGTAGTCACTGTTGTAATGTAGGAAATGTGGCAGCCAATTTGAGCACAGCAAGGTCCCACAAACAGCAATGTGATAATGACCTGATAATATGTTCATTTTATGTGATGGTTGAGGGATAAACATTGACCAGGACACTGGGGAGAACTCCCATGCTCTCCTTCGATATTGTGCCATGGTCATACTTAATTGTGCCAATAAGGAACAACCACGTTCTCAGTTTATTAGTTTTCTGAAATACACTAGGTAAGATCCTTAACCTGATTTTTGAACCAGTATTTCAATGGGAGAAACAAAACAATGAAAGCCAATTTGAAGTGAGAGCCAACATAGATTTGCAAAGGGAAGGTCATGGCTAACGAACCTAATTGAATTTTTTGAGGAAGTAACTAAAGTAGTAGACAGGACAATGTCTATGGATGTAGTTTATATGGACTTCCAGAAGGCATTCGATAAGGTTCCACACAAGAGACAGTTAGCTCAAATTAAAACTCATGGAATTGAAGGCAAATTATTGACCTGGTTATGAGATTGGTTAAGCGATAGAAGACAGAGAGTTGGGGTTATGGGTACCTACTTGAATTGGAAGGAAGTGACTAGTGATGTCCCATAAGGATCTGTGCTGGGGCCCCAACTATTCACTATATTTATGAATGACTTAGCTAACACAATGGAGAGCCATATATCCAAGTTTTCCGATGATACAAAAATTGGTGGCATAGTAAGTAGTGTAGATGGGAGCATAAAATTATAAAAGGACATTGATAGATTAAATGAGTGGGCAAAACTGTAGCAGTTGAATTTCAATGCAGGTAAGTGTGAGGTCATCCATTTTGCACCAAAAAAGGATAGATCCAAGTGTTTTTTAAATGGTGAAAAGCTCGGAACAGTGGAGGTCCAAAGAAATTTAGGGGTCCATGTACACAGACCACTAAAAGATAGCAGTCAGGTACAAAAAAATCAAAAAGGCTAATGGAATGTTAACCTTTATAACTGGAGGACTAGAATATAAAGGGGAATAAGTTTTGCTACAGCTATGCAAAGCCCTGGTTAGTCCACATCTGGAGTACTGTGTATAGTTCTGGGCACTGCACCTTAGAAAGGATGTATTGGCCTTTGAAGGAGTGCAGTGCAGATTCACTAGAATGTCACCAGGGCTCCAAGGGTTAGATTATGAGGTGAGATTACATGAACTACGCTTGTATTCCCTGGAATATAGGAGGTTAAGGGTAGATTTGATTGAGGGTTTTAGGATTTTGAAAGGAATTGATAGGGTAGATGAAGAGAAACTTTTTCCGCTGGTGGAGGAGTGTAGGACAAGGGGAAATAACCTTAACATCAGAGGCAGGCCATTTAGGTGAGAAGTTAGGAAACACTTCTTCACGCAAAGGGTGGTAGAAGTGTGGAATTCTCTCCCACAAAAAGCAGTAGATGCTAGCTCAATTAATAATTTTAAATCTGAGATTGATAGATTTTTGCTAGCCAAGGGTATTAAGGGATCTGGAGCCAAGGAGTTAGGATACAGATCAGCCATGGCGGAACAGGCTCAAGAGGCTGAATGGCCTACTCCTGTTCCTATGTTTCTATGTTCCTATTCATTCTGTAGGACACTGCACATAAACCACTTTAATTGCGCCAATTTCTTGGAGTGTTTGCTGCAAAAGGGAGAAGTATCTTCCGATACTGTGTAAATGTGACGTTCGCTGGGAGCAGCTGTATTCCATAATGCTGCCAGCTCAGTGTATACTTTTTCAGCTTTAAGTGGCTCCTATGATGAGCTAAAAGTGAAATTTTGAGGGAGGTCGGCTTCATTAAAAGAGAACCTGAGCTGGTGGTGTCTGCTGACCCCAGCCAGTTAATCAAATTAGTTCATGAAATTGTTATTTGATCCTAGCTGTGTCTGTTTTGTTCAGTGTAGATAGAATAACAGATCCCCATCCTTACTATAAATATTTGCAAAAAGTCAAAATGGATTCTCAGGAAATTAACTGCACCATTGGAACCAGATTATGTTATTGGCAGCTCTCGCTTCTGCTGTCATGAAATTAATCTGAAAGGTATGTGCGTTGACAATCCCCTAACCAAAGAGAATGTTTGAGATGAAATTGGTGACATTGTAATACATTATATCATACCTGCTGCTTTATAGAAACAAGAAGAAAAATGGCATTAACAAACACTGGGCTAACTTTCTCGTCTAAATACCTACATTGCAAGTTAATTACGCAGCAAAATGTGCAATTCTTAAACCATTGCCTTCTAATTTGCCTCAGGGCATTTAAGATGAATAGTATTAATAAGATGCCAAAAATGGGAAGCTTTTACTTCATCTTTGTCACAAACAAGAATCGAACAAACAAAATGGCATTTTCATTTAAAATTGTCTAACCCCACACAATTCTGGGTCATTGCCTGAACAGAAACTAAAAAGCAAAAAAAAAATAAAGCCAGGACTAACAGAAGCTTTGCACAACACAGACCAGACGACTTATAAAGGAAATCGTTTGTTTCTCCGCCCGCCAGAGTTTTATTTTCTGCACATTAAAAACTGTTAGTGTTGAGAAATGGAACACTTCCTATTCTGGGCACCCAGTGTCAGCAGCAAGCACACTCAATTCAGTGAGAGCAAGTGCTGCAGTAACCAACCTATTGGGACAGAAATTGCTTGCGAAATAACGGTGAGCTCAATATCGCTTAGTGCTATTAGTGGCGAAATTGAGGAGCAAATTCCAGCGCTCACGCATGTGCGGAAATCCAGAAGTTGCTCCTACTGGGTTCGCCGGCGATATGATTGTTTCGAATTAAAGGTATATCGCACGCTTCAATCAGAGAAATCATTGAAAAAGTGCAAACTTGTTTATCTGCCCAGCTGGAAAATAACTAATTACGCCACAAAACAGATCCGCTTAAAAATACCAGGTCTAAACTAAGTTTTAACAGACGATTGTTAATCGATGACGTGAGTAAACATGCTTTTCTTTATTAAATGACAGAACTTTTGAGGTTAGTTTTCATATCCAGTCCTTTGCTGTGTCTGTCTGTGTATGAATCTGGCCAATATGTATTCCCTATTATTTGAGTTTGCTGCAAAGAAAGTGGCCAGCATTTTTTTTAGACCATCAGACCATAAGAGATAGGGGCAGGAGTAGGCCATTCGGCCCCTCGAGTCTGCTCCACCATTCAATGAGATCATGGCTGATCTGAATTTTACCTCAACTCTACTTTCCCGCCCTGTCCCCATATCCTTTGACTCCCTTGCTGATCAAAAATTTGTCTAACTCAGCCTTGAACGTATTCAATGACTCAGCCTCCACAGCTTTTTGGGGTAAATAATTCCATAGATTCATGACCCTCTGGGAGAAGAAATTCCTCCTCATTTCCGTCTTAAATGGGTGACCCCTTATTCTGAGACTATGCCCCCTAGTTTTAGATTCCCCCATGAGGGGTAACATCCTCTCAGCATCTACCCTATCAAGTCCCCTCAGAATCTTGTATGTTTCAATAAGATCTTCTCTCATGAGTATAGACCCAACCTGTTCAATCTTTCCTCATAAGACAACCCTTCCATACCCGGAATCAACCTAGTGAACCTTCTCTGAACTGCCTCCAATGCAAGTATGTCCTTCCTTAAATAAGGGCACCAGAATTGTACACAGTACTCCAGGTGTGGTCTCACCAGCACCCTGTACAGTTGTAGCATGACTTCCCTGCTTTTATACTCCATCCCCCTAGAAATAAAGGCCAATATTCTGCTTGCCTTCCGGATTATCTGCTGCACCTGTATGTTGACTTTTTGTGTTTCATGTACGAGGACACCCAGATCCCTCTGTACCGCAGCATTTTGTAGTATTTCTCCATTCAAATAATATTTTGCTTTTTTATTTTTCCTCCCAAAGTGGATGACTTCACATTTTCCCACATTATATTCCATCTGCCAAATTTTTGCCCATTCGCTTAACCTGTCAATATCCCTTTGCAGACACTTTGTGTCCTCATCGCAACTTGCTTTTCCACCTATCTTTGTATCAACAGCAAATTTGACCACAAGACACTCTGTTCCTTCATCCATGTCATTGATATATATTGTAAATAGTTGAGGCCCCAGCACTGAGCCCTGCGGCACCCTACTAGTTACAGATTGCCATTTTGAAAATGACCCTTTTATCCTGGCTCTTTGTTTTCTGTTAGTTAGCCAATCCTCTATCCATGCCAGTATATTATCCCCAATACCATGAGCTCTTATCTTGTGCAGTAATCTTTTATGTGGCACCTTATCGAATGCCTTTTGGAAATCCAAATATACTGCATCTATTGGTTCCCCTTTATCCACCCTGCCCGTTACTTCCTCAAAGAACTCTAATAAATTTGTCAGTCACGATTTCCCCTTCATAACACCATGTTGACTCTCCTTGATTGTATTACGAGTCTCCAAATGTCCTGCTACTACTTCCTTAATAATGGATTCCAGCATTTTCCCAATGACAGATGTTAGGCTAACTGGTTTATAGTCACCTGCTTTCTGTCTCACTCCCTTCTTGAATAGGGGTGTTACGTTTGCGGTTTTCCAATCCTCTAGGACCTTTCCAGAATCTAGTGAATTCTGGAAGATTACAACCAATGCATCCACTATCTCTGTAGTCACTTCCTTTAAGACCCTTGGATGCAAGTCATCATGTCCAGGGGACTTGTCAGCCTTTAGACCCATTAGTTTACCTAGTACTTTTTCCTCTAGTGATAGTGATTGTTTTTAGTTCCTCCCTCCCCTGTGCCCCTTGATTTTCTACTATTATTGGTATATTATTAGTGTCTTCTACTGTGAAGACATTTACAAAATATCTATTCAATTCCTCTACAATTTCCTTGTTTTCCATTATTATTTCCCCAGTCTCATCCTCTAAGGGACCAACGTTTACTTTAGCTACCCTCTTCCTTTTTATATACTTGTAGAAGCTTTTACTGTCAGTTTTTATATTTCTTGCTAGTTTACTCTCATAATTTATTTTCTCCCTCTTTATTATTCTTTTAGTCATCCTTTGCTAGTTTTTAAAGTTTTCCCAATCTTCGGGCTTACCAGTAATCTTTGCCATGTTGTATGATTTTTCTTTTAACCTGATACCATCCTTTACATCCTTAGTTTGCCATGGTTGGTTCACCCTTTTTGTGGAGTCTTTCCTCCTCACAGGGATATATTTTTGTCGCAAGTCATAAAATATCTTTTTAAATGTTTGCCACCACTTATCCACTATCATATCATCTAATCCGTTTACCCAGTCCACTTTAGCCAATTCCGCCCTCATTCCTTTATAATTGCCCATATTTAAGTTTAATACAGTAGTTTCAGACCCAAGATTCTCGCTCTCAAACTGGATGTGAAATTCTATCATGTTATGATCACTGCTTCCCAAGGGATCCTTTACTTTGAGATCATTAATTAATCCTGTTTCGTTACCCATTACCAGATCCAAAATGGCCTGTTCCCTGGTTGGTTCCCTGATGTATTGGTCTAAGAAACAGTCCCTAATACACTCTATGAACTCCTCCTCAGGGCTATTTTTGCCAATTTGATTTGTCCAATCTATGTGAAAGTTAAAATCGCCCATGATTACTGCATTACCTTTTTTACAAGCCCCCCCTTAATTCCTGATTAATATTTTGCTCTACAGTGTAGCTACTGTTAGAGGGCCTATATACCACTCCCACCAGTGATTTCTTTCCCTTGTTATTTCTTACCTCCACCCAAATTGATTCGACATCTTGATCTTTTGAGCCAAGATCATTTCTCACTATTATACCACTATTTTACTGAATATTGTTGTGGAAAATAATACATGATTGTAATCTCATCTTTTAAAATGCTCTGAGCATTTTCAGCCTTGCCAGCACCGTGTTGATTCCTAGTCTGTGTGATATTGCAGAGGAGTAAATTCCATCATGAGAAATGTAATTGAATTTTATTTTTGTTGAGGATTTTAATTATTTATATAAAATGTAATTATCTGCCAGTTTAGCAATATAAACTCTTTTCCAGAGTGAAGCAATATTTTTTATTATATTCTTGTGCAGCTTTAAAAGAGTTTTCAGGAGCACATGTTGACAATAAGGCCAATTTTCCAAATCCTCGCTGCCAGCCTTGCATATCAGGAAATTGTGGGCACTGCCTGCAATTTACATCCAGTGACTTTTGAGAGGGGGGAAATCACAGTCAGTGCTCCCACGATTTGCCAGTGTGCATGGCAGTGGGTGAGGCTGCCCAGAGGCAGCGTGTACTCAGAAAATTAGCCCTAGTATCTACAAAGTATAGGGGACAACATTAGTGGGCGTGCATTGAAAATTGGAGAGCTCATAATTCACCTCCTTACTGACAGACACTTTGCAATATGGGTCTGATCCATTATATATATTACTAATGAAACCTAAGTGTCCTCATCCCTCATTTAGGTTTCTGGAATGTTCCAAGTGTTTACAAGAGAACCCAAATCTTATCGAAAATGTCTGTTCGATCCCTCACTTTGAAAATATCTTTGTTGCTTTGAGTAGTGAAGAATCTCAAATGAGCATCAGACCATTGAGAGATTAGCAGCTTGTAAGTACACGATTCTTGCCAGCCAAACACATTGAATAAATCAAACGGTGACCAGGGGTCCATACAAATATCGACCGTAGAAAACCACTGGAGCCCAGGGTAACTGTAATTGAATAGGTCTATGTAGAGTGCCCTCCTCCTGCCCCCCAAAAACATAGCCAAATATGGATAAAAGCAGAACATAAAGTGTCTTTAGCATAATCACATCTCAGACAGGCTGGGGAATTCCCCTTTGACCTTTTGTTTATAATTACAAGAGTAAACTACATTCCGCTCGAACGCTTACAGTGTTCATCCATTAATGTCCTCTCTCTCTAAATGCTGCCATCTGTTTCTTTCACTGACCCTCCCAAGGTCCACCTCCGTACCATTGGTTATTTTTATATCTCATCATTATTTAGACTTAATCCCTGGATCGTGATATCGCAAATAAACTAAGAGAGAGTCACTATTAATTTAAAACGTTCTTTTGTCTGTCTTTTTGCTGAACTTGCAATATTTTTACACTGCTGTATAAGGCACTTGGTCCGACCTAAGCTGAACAGATACAGAGGCAAGCAACCAAAGCGCTTCTGAGTTTCAGATATTTAAGTGATTAGGAAAGGTTAAACAAGACAGGCTTCCTTTTTTTGGAAAAGAGGGGACTTAGTTGAATGTTTCAAGATTCTGAAGGTGATTAGTAAATTGTTCATTATGATAAAGGGTCAAATACCAGGGTAGACATAAATTAGGAAATTACAACGAAGAGAAACAGATGGAACTTTTTTAAAGTTGTGTACTAAGTTACCAAAAAAGTCCATTGAGGCAGACAATATAATTGGGCTCAAGAGGCAATTAGACGTATCACTGAAGAAAGAAAGGTTTGAGGAATATGGGGCTCGATTTTCGCACCCGCGATTGGGTGCGTTCGTGGCGGGGGGGTTGCAAAAATCCGGGATTCCCGGGGCGGGTCTGGAATCTATATTGTCTGCTTCAATGGACTTTTCTGGTTACTTAGTACACAACTTTAAAAAAGTTCCATCTGTTTCTCTTAGTTGTATTTTCCTAATTTATGTCTGCCCTGGTATTTGACCCTTTATCATAGTGAACAATTTAACTAATCCCACTTCCGGGTTCCCCAGTGACGCGCTGACATGCGCGCGCAGCCCCCGCATGTGGGACTCCCGCCGGCAATTAAAGCCGGCAGGGTGCCACTTAAAGTAATTAAACAGGTACTTCAAGGTACTTCAGGTCGTTTACAGACCTGATTGACCTGATATTTTAGGAGGGGTGGGATTTTGAAATTAACTGGGACTGTTTCCCGTACTGGGGGAAACACTCCCAGTTGAAATGAACGTGTTGCAGCCATCAGCCTGTGGCAGTTGCAACGGCCCATTTGACAGGTTGTAGGGGGGAGACTCTCACTCATTGCAGGAGACCACTCTGTCACTTGGGACAAAGTTTGGCCTCCACCACCCTTCCCCTAACAATAAAATTCACCAACTTGCACACTTACCCCGGTGTCCAGACACATGTACCTACCTTGCGGACCCCCTCAAATGTACATTTTCCGGATGGGGGCCGCCGTAGCTGCAGTCATGACCTCCTCGGAGGGCGAACAGCATCACCAGCCTCGCTAGCCACGCTGTCCACCTCTGACACGTGGAACTCCACAACACAGTGCTGTGACACATCCACCTGCACAGCAGGAGGGAGGGCAACCGCAGAGAGAGATGCGTCGCAGAGGGCACTACCCTCGCCACAGGGTCTACAGACCGAGGCTCAGCTTCCTGGACCTCTCTGAGCAGCAGTGCACACGGAGGCTCAGAGTCACTCGACGTGTAGTCGTGGACATCTGCAGCCTCCTTCATGCCGAGCTGCTCCCGGCTGGCCCAAGCACCGTCTTCTTACCTGTCGCTGTCAAAGTCACCACTGCCCTCAACAACTTCTCTTCCGCATCCTTCCAAGGTGCCACCAGGGACATCGCCGACATCTCTCAGTCATCTGCACAAAAGAGCCCTGCAAATACACCTACACCCACTCTGGATTGGGGGTAATATTCTGGCATGGGTGGAGGATTGGTTATCTAACAGGAAGCAGAGAGTTGGGATAAATGGTTCATTCTCGGACTGGCAACCAGTAGCCAGTGGTGTTCCGCAGGGGTCGGTGCTGGGTCCCCAACTCTTTACAATCTATATTAACGATTTGGAGGAGGGGACCGAGTGTAACGTATCAAAGTTTGCAGATGATACAAAGATGGGAGGGAAAGTGGAGAGTGAGGAGGACATAAAAAACCTACAGGGGGATTTAGACAGGCTGGGTGAGTGGGCGGAGATTTGGCAGATGAAATACAATATTGGAAAATGTGAGGTTATGCACTTTGGCAGGAAAAATCAGAGAGCAAGTTATTATCTTAATGGCGAGAAACTGGAAAGTACTGCAGTACAAAGGGATCTGGGGGTCCTAGTGCAAGAAAATCAAAAAGTTAGTATGCAGGTGCAGCAGGTGATCAAGAAGGCCAACGGAATGTTGGCTTTTATTGCTAGGGAGATAGAATATAAAAACAGGGAGGTATTGCTGCAGTTATATAAGGTATTGGTGAGACCGCACCTGGAATACTGCATACAGTTTTGGTCTCCATACTTAAGAAAAGACATACTTGCTCTCGAGGCAGTACAAAGAAGGTTCACTCGGTTAATCCCGGGGATGAGGGGGTGGACATATGAGGAGAGGTTGAGTAGATTGGGACTCTACTCATTGGAGTTCAGAAGAATGAGAGGCGATCTTATTGAAACATATAAGATTGTGAAGGGGCTTGATCGGGTGGATGCGGTAAGGATGTTCCCAAGGATGGGTGAAACTAGAACCAGGAGGCATAATCTTAGAATAAGGGTCTGCTCTTTCAAAACTGAGATGAGGAGAAACTTCTTCACTCAGAGGGTAGTATGTCTGTGGAATTTTCTGCCCCAGGAAGCTGTGGAAGCTACATCATGAAATAAATTTAAAACAGAAATAGACAGTTTCCTAGAAGTAAAGGGAATTAGGGGTTACGGGGAGCGGGCAGGAAATTGGACATGAATTTAGATTTGAGGTTAGGATCAGATCAGCCATGATCTTATTGAATGGCGAAGCAGGCTTGAGGGGCCGATTGGCCTACTCCTGCTCCTATTTCTTATGTTCTTATGCAGTGACACAATGGGTGGCATCAAGTGTTACGTGTTCACGGTAAACCCCATGAAAGGGACCTATTCCACAAGCCAGTCAAGAATGGGCAAGACGTGGCAGTAGTGGTGATAATAATAATATTTATTGTGCACGTGAAACAAAACAACAGAAATGAAAAACATGACAAATCGTCAGACACCCTTGTGCATTCCCTTTGTGCTCACAAAACCTTCGCCTTGCGTTTCCGGGAACCCCTACGTGGTGCTACCCCTGTGGCTTCCGCAGAGGTAGTGGCAGGTTGCTCTTGTCTATGCCCTGACCGATGAGATGCTTTGGGCCGACGCCCTCTGGGTTTGGGTGCCCGTGAGGGCCCCTTCAAAGACTGCTCCACCTGCACCTGTGCAGGGGCAGACTCGGCCACCTGGAGAGGGGGCAGCATTGCGGGTACTGGTTGAGAGGGGGGCAACGGGTGAGACGTGGGAGCGCTTTGAGTGGCGTCCCCACTTCCATGTCCCCTTTCACCATCATCCCTCTCGTGGCCCAGGCCCACATCACTCCTTCCACCCTGCTGGACGGCAGTTTGGAGGACTTGTGTGAGGCCTTGGAAGGCCACTTGTAAAGTATCTGTCAGCCTGTTCAAGGCAGCAGAATGTTGCTCACTCTGAATCCGAACGGCTGTTGTCAGGGCTTGAATGGACTCATTGTTGAGCTGTGCTTGACTCTCGATGGAGGCTAGCCTTTCCTCCATCGCAGGCATTCCCGCACCTACCTGCGACACTATCTCAGAGACGCCTTCACGTCCCTGCAAAACTATCTCGGAGATACCCTCCTGTACCTGTGCCACCATTCCCCTCGTGCAGGAGTTGGACTCCTCCATCCTCTGCGCGATTGTGGAGTGTGCGCGTGGCACCTGTTCCAGTGCCTTGGCAATGTGCTGCTGCCCCTCGACGACTTTCCTTTTCACGGCTGGCCCCCAGGGTTCAGCATCTGGGTCCAGCTGAGCAGAGCCTGGAGAAGAGTTCTCCCACCGACGCGGACTCTCCACGGTTTCCCCTGCCACCAGGATTTGCTCGTGCTCACATGTGCGTGGTGACTCACCATGTGCAATCCCAACTACGTGAGGACGGGGACCCACCGAGGTGTGTGTATCTGCGCTGGTGGATGCATGGCTCAGATGTGACGATGCACCCTCAGAGGCCGGCAGGTCTCTGAGGAATCGCCCTCCACGGTCACAGCGCTTGCAGATGGGCCTGCAAGAGAACAGAAAGCAATATTAGGCATGTGGACAGATGTTGAGCTGCTGCAGATGCCAAGTGATGCTAAGATCATTCGCTATTATGAGTGCTGAGTGTTAGCTTTCTGTCACCGACCGCTTGTGCAATCCCAGCCTCGGCATCCGCCACGGACAGGCACTCCAGCGTGCAGCTGATCTCCAATGCCTGCTGCTCCACGTCTGTTAGTGCCACCTGGTGTGGTGGGCCCCCTCCGGTCCATGCCCTCTCCCGGGCGTTCTGGCACCTCTTCTCCTATCAAGGCAAAACACAGAGGTGTGATTGAGTGATGGTTGCAATGATGAGCCGCTGCATGCATTGGTGTGGGTGGGGTTGAGAGTGAGGGAGATGCATGGGAGGGTGCGTGTGAGACATAGCCATGATATTGTATGAGGATTGGGTTGCGTGGTAGTGTTCGAATGGGGACGGGGCGGTGAGTACGTGCAGGCAAAGTGAGGGGGACCTCGTTGGTCACCTCCAGGCAGGCCTTCTTCATGGTGCAGGGAGGGCACTTCCTCCCATCAGACGGGAAAAGGAATTCCCTCCTCCTCCTCACCCCATGGAGTGAGGAGACCGAAAATCTTGGGGCAGCCTTCCCTCTGGCCTGTTCCATGGTTCAGCATTGGTTGTTTGCTGCAGGAGGAGCATTGGTGGACTGCCCCTTTAAATAGGGCTCCTCCAGCTGACAGACCTTGCTGCGCATGCTCAGTCCGCCCGCCGCGCAGCTTACCAGCGGGAAACCTGGAAGCACAGCTAAGTGGCTCCAATCAGCCTGCGATTCTGTGCGGAGCACACTGATTTCACCGGGTGCGTTACCTACCCGCCCAGTCGACCCCCCGCTGAGAACCCACCGCCCTGCTAATATCGAGCCCATGGTGAGAACACGTACCTGGGATTTCTAAATTACAACAGTGACTGCACTTCAAAAGTACTTAATTGGCTGTAAAGCGCCAATAAAAATGTTGTAAGAGGCGCTGTAGAAATGCAAGTCTTTTCTTTTTTTGGGATTGATTTATCAAAAAGGGAGGGGCTATTGAGCGGAATGCCCTTTACTGACTCCTAAAAACTCTTTTGTTCTTATTCAGAAATATTTATTGGTAGTTTCTGGATGACGGATCAGGCAGGAGCAATGGTGCTTTGTGAAAAGAAAGAACTTGCATTATATAGTGCCTTTCACGACCTCAGGACATCCCAAACCACTTTACAGTCAATGAATTGTGGTCACTGTTGTAATGTAGGAACTGTTTTAATGTGCTGGTTCTAATATTTAACATTATAATGTAATTGTTTAGAAATTTTCAGGTTGCAGCCTATCCTGGTAAATGGAAGAGATACTTGCAAGAGTGTTGAATGCAGATCTGACCCCCAAAAATTGGAATTTATTGAAATGTCATTATTTAGCAGCGTTCTTTGAACTACGACCATCTTTCATGTTGGAGTGACTGCACCTGCGAGATCCTTATCTTTGAGACATAATGAAATATTGATTGGTGTGTGGCAAATCCTAATTGTAGCTTCTGCTTGTGGCAATCACATACCATCAGTGAGAATTACACATCTTCATCAGGAACAAGTCTGCACTCAATTGCAGCAGCATAACAAGTTCTAACATTCCAATTACAATGATGAAAATGATGATCCTTCATTACGGATGAGAACGGTTTTTATTCAGTGGAAATGACTTGGGATAGTTGGGAAAACGACATCATCAAGTGAAAGTGACAGGGCTGGAGACTTTGCATTGTCAGTTTCAATGCTGTAATGTACTGTGTAAATTTGTCCGCTACATTTCACCATTATTTCCACTTAATATAGTTTGATGGGAGGTAGTTATAATAATAATGTTTTTGAAAAGCATACTTATATTTAGGGTTCCATGTTTTGCCTCATATGGGTGATTCTGTCCCCAATGCCTGCCATTTTCTTTTCGCTCTCATGGACATCCCCCCCCCACCTTCAGATGATATCACGACCCCTTTTCAGTTTGAGATAGGTACCTGTCTCAACTCCCGTTAGATGGACTGTTCTCTCTGGGGCACAGTTGAGCTTTAGCCAGTATAGCCAGGATTAATTGGTTCTTTCAGAATTTTTAAGATATCGCCAGAATCTCCCATTTTAATCGGCAGGTGACTTTCTTCCCAGTAAATTCAATCTTTGTAATTTCACTCTTATAATACTGCTAATCAGTTTGTGTATTGTACACGGCAGTTTTAAAAATTAATTCTCTGTTTCTGAATGTTCTGTCCTTGGTAGATCTGGGTCGTAATCCGGTGGACAGATCATTATAGAAGCCGCACGTGCTTCATTCCATTGATTTCAGGTGGTGAAGGCGAAAATCTATATGGTATTGTTTGGACCATTATTTCCACCTTATCATAATAACAATTTTAAAAATTAAATAAAAGGCACATCTATTTTACTAATTTCTTAATAGCCATCAGCAAGTCTACTTTATCTATGTGTTAACATGGTTGGTTTGTTATAATTTATAAAATTCTGTTTATTGAAGGAATATTGTTTTCAAATATTCCGATCAGTTGGAAGAGACATTAAATATTTTTAATTGTAATTATATATATTTATAATTACAATTACATTACAATTGTATATATTTACAATTGCATATATGGATAATTGATAATTTAATATTTAATATTTTTTAACATACTGTCAGACATATTTACATCAAATAATATCACAAGATTACAAGGTAGATTCAGAGTAGCACTGACCACAGTGGTATCAATATAATCAAAACACGAAAGCCTGCAATAAGGAAAGAGGTTGTAGCTGGGTGGGGGGAACGAGAGAGTGATTGCCTTCAGATGAGGAGCTTTTTTTGTATCTTGCTTACGAAGAGATAGCCTTGAAAGTATGTATTCCAAATGGATATACATATGTGTAATGTATTCTGCTTAATTAAGCTGTGGACATTGATACTCCATGTCAACGAATCTTACATATTCTATTATATACGTCCTATCTAAATAACATATAGTTTCCAAGTTGTCTATTCCAATATTTATACCTCAACCAACATCACTAAACAGATTATCTGGTCATTTAGTTCATTGCTGTTTATGGGACCTTGTTGTGCGCAATATGGCTGCCGCATATCCCTCTGTTACAACAGCGATAACACCTCAAAAGTACTTCATTGACTGTGAAGTGCTTTGGGACGTTGTATGGTTATGAAAGGCACTATAGAAACATAAGTTCTTTTTCTTCCATCCATTCCTGCCACAACCTAATTTTAGTTCCATATTTGAATTTCATTTGTGCAATATTATAGAAAAACGTACATTTTGAAAGCTGCAAACACACTGCAGAACTCAATCGGTAAATATAAAATAAATGAAATAATGCCTGTAGTTGACAGCATAGAAAACACTACACAGTGAAGTGGGGGGATTGCAGGTTCCTCTCATGGTGAGTTCCTGTACTCAGATACTCTGTCATAGGAAGCCACCAAGTGTACCTCAGGAGAGAAAATTGAGGGATAAATCCCCCTAAGATACACTTATCATCCTCAAGGTCACCATAAGCAATGTTAGTCATGATGTGGAGATGCCGGTGATGGACTGGGGTTGACAATTGTAAACAATTTTACAACACCAAGTTATAGTCCAGCAATTTTATTTTAAATTCACAAGCTTTCGGAGACTTCCTCCTTCCTCAGGTAAATGTTTACCTGAGGAAGGAGGAAGTCTCCGAAAGCTTGTGAATTTAAAATAAAATTGCTGGACTATAACTTGGTGTTGTAAAATTGTTTACAATAAGCAATGTTGGCAGAGTCCTGGGGGCAGGTAGCCTGCACAATAAATTTATAGTGAAAATAGTACTGAGAAGTAAAAGCAATCATGAGAGTAACAACTTGGAAGACCAATTCCTCTGGTTTTACATTTTCAAGTAATGAGAATATTTTCACTCCTAAGTATTTGGGTGATTGAATTATTTCCTAGATTAATTTTACACACATATATATATGCAAATAAATAGATTAAGTCCAAATACAGATCAGAAAAAAATAAGTCAAATTAAACAGGTCAGTTAACATGGTTTCAAGCTTCTCTTAATGATGTTACCTCATCAAAGACATGTCGCTGCTATAATCCTTAGAGACAAAAACGGCAGCTGTGGTGTGATAAGATGAAAGTGCTGTGGGTATCATTCATGCTGTTTAAGAGCATCAGTGGCAGGATCTGGAATGAGCATCACCCATGTGTAGAGAAGCTGGAAGTGTGGAGTGGGGGAGGGGTGCAAGTATTAGCCTTTGAACTGAATTATATGAACTGAAGCCAGATTACACATACCAGTTATAAATATTGTATATGAATTTGCACACAGGAGTTTAACTGAGTTTTAAAGTACTAAAAGAGCTGAGAGACAGAAGGAAGCTCTGTGCGGAAGCATTATCATGAATATTGGAGCTAACTTTTAATGAGAATTGACCACTCTGAAACAGCAGGAAAGGAAATTTACCGATTGCCGACTTTTAGTGAAACCCCTTGTTCATTTATGTGGACAAGTATGGATTGCTAAACATGGGATGATACATCCATATCGGTTGTAATGATGCAGTGATGGTGCAATAACCAAATCATTGATAACGTGCTGTAGGACTGAATTACAACATTACAACTGTGACTACACTTCAAAAAGTACCTAATTGGCTGCAAAATGCCTTGGGACATTCTGAGGTTGTGAAAGGCACTATATAAATGCAATTTCTTGAATTAGCAACATAATACTGAAGTATAAACGCATTCTGTCTTACAGTAGTTTCAGATGTATCATGACTTAACTCAGACCAATGAAAAAGAAGCTTTAACATTTTTTCTGAAGTCCTACATTACTCAAGTTACACTTTTTTAATTTGGACATTTAGCCGTTTTTCAAAACAGGAAAGGCATCTACAGGCCGTAAAGGAGCATCACAATGAAGTACATCCACGAAGGTGGCCTGAAATTGAGCCTGCCAACTAAATCTCACTAATGTAAATTATATAAAAAGATAGTGGAGAAAAATAAGGAACCGGGACCACCCGATGCAACTGCAACAAAATGGACTTACTTCCAACAAATGGTTTGGCTTTTAACTTGACGAGTCAACAGTTGACTTGAGAGGTCAAATTCCCCAGTTGTTGTTAGTGAAAGGAGATAAAGGGAATGAAGTGGAGGCAGTTTCCAATATGCCTGTTATCTTTAACTTTTTGCCAATGTATCCTCCAGTAAAGTAGATAAGCATCACCATCGATGTGGATACTTGTTGATATCCTAAAATGAAATGTACTTGGACCATTACTCTTCCTGATATTTGTTCCTCTAACTCTGGCCTCTTGTGCATCTTCCTCTCCCTTCGCCCCACCATTGACCTTCATCTGCGTGGGCTCCATGTTCTGTAATTCCCTCCCTAAATCCTTCTGCCCTTCCACTTCCCTTTCCTCTTTTAACAGCCTCCTTAAAACCCATCTCTTTGACCAAGCTTGTGGTCATCATTCCTAATATCTCCTTCTTTGGCTTGGTATCCATTTGTTTTTGATTATGTCTCTGCAAAGCACTTTGGGATGTTTTTCCATGTTAAAGGCGTTATATAAAAGCACGTTGTTGTTGATGACCTGGATTGAGAGGATGAATCACAGATTGGTTTAGTTTATTGATAGGAATATCATCCAGTAAATCTTCCCAACTCAAAGGTAACCAAGATGTCATCACCACACAATTCAACCAAGATTTTGCAGCTATTATTTGGGCTGTGGTCAACACTGGCAAGGCCACACTTATTGCCCATCTCTATTTACCCTGAGAAATAGTTCAATGGCTGGCTAGGCCATGTCAAAGGGCATTAAGAGATAACCCTATGCAGCGTGGGATTAGAGTTATTTATAGACCAACCCAATTAGCAGTGACTGGTTCCCTTTCCTGAAGGGAATTTGTTGAACCCACTGGGTTTTGTTGATAATCAGGCAGCTTTACATTATCATTTCCTTTCTGGGACCCAGCCCACAAATTACTAGATTTACTGAATTCAATTCCACAACTTGCCATGGTGGGATTTGAACTCACAATTTCTGAGTTGCTAGGTCAGCACCATAACCACTGCACGACTGTATAGCGGTGCAGTTCATCACACTGTCTGGCATTATCATGAACCAGTAATTGGTTATCCTTAAGGCAATCAGGCAAAATGGCTTTTTTTGGCACAGTGCTGTCACAATGTGGCAAGATTGCAGCATATGAGGATTAGAATACAGCCCTTATGGTGTACATATAAGATGAGTTAGACCTTGCCATTATTAGTCTTGCTTTCCTGAACGATGTTCAGAGATCAGCATCGGTCATAAAAACAGAAAATGTTGGAAATACTCAGCAAGTCAGGCAGCCTCTGTGGAGAAATTGTAAACAATTTTACAACACCAAGTTATAGTCCAGCAATTTTATTTTAAATTCACAAGCTTTCGGAGATTTTCTCCTTCCTCAGGCAAATGTTTTCCTGAGGAAGGAGAAAATCTCCGAAAGCTTGTGAATTTAAAATAAAATTGCTGGACTATAACTTGGTGTTGTAAAATTGTTTACAATTGTCAACCCCAGTCCATCACCGGCATCTCCACATCTGTGGAGAAAGAATCAGAGTTAATGTTTCAGGTCGAAGACTTTTCATCAGAACTGAAACATCTTCCAGTTCTGATGAAAGGACTTTGACCTGAAACGTTAACTCTGTTTCTTTCTCCACAGATGCTGCCTGATTTGCTGAGTATTTCCAGCATTTTCTGTTTTTATTTCAGATTTCCAGCAGCCTCAGCATTTTGTTTTAGATAAGCATCAGTCATATTGAACTGGATGAAGTGGGCACTGCGACACTTTCACCACGCGAAGTCAACAAAACAAACGCCTTTGTTCTTGTTCTACTACATGCTTAGTATCCAAGTGAGGAGTGTCAACATTGCTGGCCAAGCTCACACCTGCAATAATAACATTTGCAGATCGAACAACAGTTAATGAGCGTTCACAGTTTCTAGCTTGAAGAGCCTTGCTCATGAGCTGTCCATCATGCAAGCTCCTTCCTGTCACAAACAGCACCCCTGTGGAATCCCTTACTGCTTGACTGCCTCATGACTGACAATCCCCTGAAGGAAATATAAGCTTTCAAGACAGCAGTACACAGACATTATATGAATATAAAAGCTGCTTAGAATTTTTCTTTCACCAGTTTACCAAATAATAGCAGAGTTTTTAATGTTTTACATTTTTTATATTGAAATGGTGCTTGGTAACATAACTGGCAATGTGTGTCTGTCTATGATTTTTACAAAACTGTTGCACCCACTGTGTTTTCCATTCATTACACATCAGATGTCACATTTTGGTACAGATGCAAAACACTCTTATAAAAAAAAGAAAGAAAGCTGGTCATTTAATTCTGGGTACTTCTGACACAAAGCCTAAAATTTACAAGCAATTTTCAGCCAACATTGTTCTCCCACCAAATAATAATTAAACTTTGATTGATATTGACTGTGGTTACTGAAGAATAATTAGACTTTGTGACCATAAGGAAACACAGTTCTACCTAAGCTGTAGAAAATACATCATGCACTACATGGTGTAACACTCATGTCTAGGGCTGCCAACTGTGGGTGGACGTATTCCCTGGGTTTGATCACGTCACAGTTGATCACATGACAATCAAACACATGACGATCGATCGCATGGCAATCAATCACGTGATGGTTGATCACATGGCGATCGATCACGTGACGTGAACCATACCCAGCAAGTTAGAGTCCTCAAGAGAGGGATAAAGAAAATGGGAGCAAAAAAATGCAAATTTGAGCCCTCGGGCCCTATAGTCATGAACAGAATGAAATAGCTATCTCAATGAAGTTGTACACCTGTGGCACTTTCAGGCAGGATCCTCAGACTACTGATTTTTTTTTTAAATGATATATTTTTAGTTTATATATTTAATTAGGTTAAAGCCTATACTGTTCATCATTTATACTGAAAGTCAACAATCGTATCAATGCGAAGTTAGGGCAGTGTAGAGACGGACACTTGTCAAAATTATTATTTCTGCAATAAAATTTTGTAAGATTGTAAATTTATTGCAATATAAAACATTTTTTGTAAGACTCAAGAAAGAAACCTCAAGGCAAGATATCATGGATGTATCTGAGTACCGCACATTGGGAGCCGCGCCTCTCTATAATAGAATGGGGATATTTGCCAATCCGTAACACTCTACCTCTCTCTCTATTCCTTTATTTTTGCTCTCCTCAGCACTCCAATTATTTACTCCCTTCTGCTTTCCGGCCACTTTTTTCTTTGTCAGTCACAGAAACATTTCCGTAAGTAATTCAGTCTCCTCTTTGTCATATTTATGTTTCTATCCCTTTATTATTTGTTTTTTCCTCTATCCCATGACTGCCAATTACATTCCAACACTTTTAATTTATGGAGCTGAATGTGGCATTTGACGGTGTGATGGCAGAAGGTGACTCTTTGTTACTGTACTTCCTGCAATTGGATCGAAGGAATCACGCACGACAACTGCAGCCTGAGAGACGAGAAGGTGACATTCGCCATCTCATCACTCCAGTGGTGGCTGCTTCTCTGCTATTGTGTAATGCCCTAAATTAGTATTTGAAAGAAATATAGCACCTCATAGGCCTGGTTTCAGTTTTACACTGAAATAGTATAGCGAGTAATTTATTTTCCTTTGAAGACATTATTAATGCTTAATTATTATCATGGTTTTATACAACAACTAAAGCTGAACTGTAGTCTGGCTTTAATGAAAGAAATGTGTGCAACTTGATAACCTATAGATGTATAAGGATATATCTATAAATTGTCTGAAATTCCTCATGAATTGGATTCAGTGCCGGTTTATTTATGGTGTTATAACTAGAAGTCATTTGAAGAATTGATTTACTCTAAATATTTCCGAAAGTGATCATTTCTGTTGATTGCACCTTGTTTGTAAATGTTCTCTGCTGCGCTACTTTTCTCCATTCAGTGCAGATCAGCAAATGCAATTTATTTCCCTTTATTGTTCTGTCCTCTGGTCTGCTGAATTTACCATGGTTCAGGAGCGGAAGCAGCAGCAACCTGCAAACCTTGAGACCTCACCTGGTGCCGCGGCCAAACATAGGCCCCGATTTTAACTTCTCCCGTCTGGGGGAAATCTGGTGGGGGGGGGGGGGCAGTTAAAATTAGGGGAATAACTTTAACTTACGCCCTCAAATCCCACCAATGTTTCCTTGTGGGCCACGAGGAGGAGGAGCATTCCTCCGGGGCCCACAAGGAAACCTTGGACCTCCCTTGCCCTGGGCTTCCCCCTCCCTCCCCTGATTGCCTTTGCCCCTCCCCCCTCCCCCCCTTCCCACTTACCTGACTGCCGGGGACCGATCCCATGGCCCCTTATTTTCAACTTGGCCCCTTATTTGCATATGCAAAGGTTCTAATGCTTCGGGCATGGGGAAAGGGCGCCTCTTTTGTCCTTACCAAATACGGCAGCACACTTCCGGTTGGAATTGTGTGCACGTTGCATGTCTGCCATTTTGGGGCCATAGGAGACAGTGTAGCACCTGAAAAATGGGTGTGACACGGCCCAATTTCACTTCCATAATTATCTGGAAGAGGTGAAAAACCAATAGCATTTTGATGCTGCATTAATTCAAAGCATTGCTTGAAAAATAAAAATGTTAAAGACATGTTTGACTAACTTGATTGAGTTCTTTGATGATGTAACAGAGAGGGTGGATGGGTAGTGCGGTTGATGTTGTGTGCATGGATTTTCAAAAGGCGTTTGACAAAGTACCACATAATGGACTTGTGAGCAAAATTAAAGCCCATGGGATTAAAGGGACAGAATTGGCTAAGGAACAGAAAGCAGAGAGCAGTGGTGAAGGGTTGTTTTTCAGACTGGAGGGAAGTATACAGTGGTGTTCCCCAGCAGTTAGAATTAGGACCACTGCTCTTTTTGATATATATTAATGACCTAGACCTGGGGCATAATTTCAAAGTTTGCAGATGACACAAAACTTGGAAATGTAGTAAACAGAGGAGGATAGTAACAAACTTCAGGAGGACATAGACAGACTGGTGGAATGGGCGGACACGTGGCAGATGAAATTTAATGCAGAGAAGTGTAAAGTGATACATTTTGGTAGGAAGAATGAGGAGAAGTAATATAAACTAAATGGTACAATTTTAAAGAGGGTGCAGGAACAGAGGAACCTGAGGGTGCTCATACACAAATCTTTGAAGGTGGCAGGACAAGTTGAGAAGGCTGTTAAAAAAGTATATGGGATCCTTGGCTTTAATAGAGGCATAGAGTACAAAAGCAAGGAAGTTATGCTAAACTTTTATATAACACTGGTCAGGCCTGAGCTGGAGTATTGTGTCCAATTCTGGGCATCACACTTTAGGAAGGATGTCAAGGCCTTAGAGAGGGTGCTGAAGAGATTTACCAGAATGGGATCCGGGATGAGGGACTTCAGTTATGTGGAGAAGCTGGGAATGTTCTCCTTAGAGCAGATAAGGTTAAGAGGAGATTTGATAGAGGTGTTCAAAATGAAGAATGGTTTTGATAGAGTAAATAAGGAGAAACTGTTTCCAATGGCAGAAGGGTCGGTAACCAGAGGACACAGATTTAAGGTAATTTGCAAAAAAACCAGAGGCGACATGAGGATTTATTTTTTACGCAAGTTGTTGTGATCTGGAATGCACTGCCTGAAAGGGTGGTGGAAGCAGTTTCAAACAGTAACTTTCAAAAGGATATTGGATATATACTTGAAGGGAAAAAAATTACAGCAAGGAAGTTATGCTAAACCTTTATAAAATACTGGTTAGGTCTCAGCTGGAGTATTGTGTCCGCACTTTAAAAAGGATGTCAAGGTCTTGGAGAGGGTACAGAAGAGATTTACTAAAATGGTACCAGGGATGAAGGACTTCAGTTATATGAGAAAACTGAAGGAGCTGAAGAAAGAGCAGGGGAGTGGAACTAATTGGATAACTGTTTCAAAGAGACAGCACAGGCATGATGGGCCAAATGGCTTTCTTCTGTGCTGTATCATCCTATGATTCTCTGATTCTATTTCATGACCCTGATGAGGTCAGGTAAGCCAAATCTACTAGGTTCTTATTTCTTTTTTAATTGAATTCATTATTAACTCTTGGACAGGACAGTATCTGTTCACACCAGGGCTATTTGCTATTTCCTTTACTCTGGTGTCTAGGATTCCTAGCATGTAGATATGGCAGGCCCATTTAATGTAGGATGTGAATATTTAATTCATAATACAAATTGCTATTTTCTGTCTCCAAATAGAAGAGGGACAATAAACAGGATGTTGTAACATTTGTGCAGCAATTAAGAATAGACTTCATTCCTATCTATCCAGTTCTCAATATTGAATTGTATTATGATTATGCATTTGAATTTGACATGACATATTATGAAATTACTACCCCAAAAGGACCTTGATGATATAAATGTGCACTGAGTACCAGAGTAGGAATTTAGAATGAGTCGCAGTTTAAAAGGGCGCAATCTTTATTAATAGGATTTGGAAAACTTTTTTTTTCTATAAATGCATGACATGATGACTTTAATTGCATTGATACACACCATTGCACTAGTAACATATGACAGCATAATGACAAAAAATGAAATACACTTCTTTTGTCTCTTCTCCCTTCCAAAACAGAAAACAATTTTACAAAGATTTTTTTTAATGAAGTTAGCATCTATTAAAGGAGCTTAAAGGTATGGCTGCAATATTTAAATTTAGGATTTTCCAGCAGCAAAGTGCAGCTTTTTGGAACCTTTATAAATCCTGATTTAGCTTCTTCAATAAAAATGTAGGTTCCTCTGGTACTATACTAAAACCTACCTCTTTGACCAAGCATTTGGTCACCTGTCCCAATGTCTCCCTCTTTGGCTTGGTGTCAATTTTGACTGATTACGCTCCTATGAAGCGCCTTTGGATGTTTTACTATGTTAAAGGCGCTATATTAATGTAAGTCATTGTTGTATCTCGTTTGCATGATGCAATAGCCTGGCTATTGGAGACATGATTAGAAAATGGCAGTCTTGGCAATTTCTTGGCGAGATCAAGTCAACAAAATGAATTAATACCAATTACCACGACAGGGTTGGGACTTCAAACGACTGAAGTCTTATTAGTGATTTTTAATTGTACATATAGCTTTCAGTAAAGTGACTGGGAGCACCAATTACCGAATGTGAAATGCTAACTCACTTTGTATTGACCCTAGTGTCGTTACACACATGTGGTTTAAGATGTGTATTTTGTGTTGTTTTTAGCTTCATGCAAAGTATGCCTAACTGCAATTTATAGTTTCAGTCAAATGTTGATAAAAATCCAAATATCTTGGTATGTCTATCTGCAATACATCAAAGTTTTAATGAAACCAGTGCTTGCTATACTGTGCAACATGTTAAAGCTTCAGATGGTAAGTTATGTAATTAATACCTCAACATTACTTATCGTGACCTTAAGATAATTCACTAGTTGTTTGAAAACTGCTATTGGTTGAATGTAATTTATTCAAGTAATTTTAACTGTCAAAGCTTATCACATCAACTATTGTAATGGTCCAGAAAGCAAGAAATAATCTAGCATTTCAGAACATTGGAGCTATTTAAATATCAATGAAATTAAATGTTATATTTTAAAAGGGTGCATAAATGTCACTGCCATGCATGTATTGCAAACATGTTTAAATTCACGGCTGCATCCCCCTCACTTTTCCCATTCATAGTTAATAAGACAAAATCTTTCCCCCTATGTTGTTCAGTGAAAAAATCATAAGTGTCTATTATAAAATATAGCTTAATAAGGTATAAGAATTTGTTGACGAGACGGCAAATTGATGCATTGCAAAAATACACCAATACAATGAAGTAGATTTTCAACTTGGCATGCTGGGTACAACTGGTATTGCAGATTGGTCGCCCAATCAATGGAAATAAAAATTGAGTGTTTTTTTACAATGGGGGCCAATCCGGAATACCAGTTTTACACCCGATTAGCAAGTTGAAAATCTACTCCAATGGGGAGATTTTAACTGCCTTCCGCTAGGTGGAAATGGTGCAGTGACAATCCGAAAATCGTGGTGCAGTGCCCGCTCCTGATCCGTCCGACGCCATTTTCTTCGGGGCTTTCACGAAGGCGGCCCGGGTGCCCATTTGAAGTAAGCAGACACCTCATTTCAATATTTAAATTGGGATTTTATGTGGTCAAGAAGACCCCAATACCATTTTTGAATGGAAAAGCAGAAGTTCCACTCAGTGGTATATCTGGCCACGAATGTTTGGTGTTACAGGTAGGAAACGGCATTTGGGTTAAAGGGGCACTCACCTGAAAATGTCAGATATTAGGACTCCTCCTGCAATTGGTTTTCCTGGCTATTTTGAGGACTGTGAGACTTGTAAAAATTATATACTGCTAAACTCTGCCAGAATTCCTTCTGCAACGTCAAAGAGGGAATGAACACTTCTGCCATGATGTCATCCTGGCCACTCTCCTGTGGCTGGAGGAGGAGGAGGAGGAGGAAGAGAAGCAGTAGTAGCGGCTACTAGGGAATCCTCAGTGAGCTGCATTTGGATCGCTGAGGAGGGTGGGGGGCGCTGTTCACAGGCACCCCTACCCTGCAAATAGACACTGAGTCACCTACCTCCAGTTTTAAGAGGAGCAATGCATCAGGAGGCTGCGATTCTCCACGTAAGTGATCACAGACCTGTGCAGCCTCCTACAGGAAGACCAACAACCAATTCACCCAGCTGGCCATTCCTTGAAGATCACTGTGACCCTAAATCATTCCAGATATTAATCAATCTGCAGTCCATGAAACAGGTCACAGATGCTCTATTTACCAAGGCGAATGAATTCATCAAGTTCCTCATGGACGCCAGTAGCCAGCAGAAAAGAGGTGTAGGGTTTGCTGCCATAACAGGGTTCCCCCAATTACAGGCAGCTCCAATGACAAAGAAGATGGAGGAGAAGTGAGAAGACAACAACACCAGCATGTAGCCTGGGCTCTGCGTCAGCAGCTAATTGACCACTGATTCAGCTAATCTGGACCATCCACCCATCACCCAACCCTGCATTAACTGTCCATTAACAGTCCATCTGAACAAGTACATCCACCCTGCAATAAACAACTTCTATCCTCTGACTAACACAGATATCACTTGCCATTAACTCAGTGCCTACTAAAAAACCCACACTGCAGTCAAAACCTCAATTTCCACATGTACAACATTTTAATGACTGACACAACTGATATAACACAAGACAATCACCCATTTGTTGCCCCACGGTGCTTTTTTAAGTGATTTACTGCCTGTTGTAATTCTCCCACGAGGTGCTCCTCCAGTGGCTTGAGCATGGATGACGGAGGCTGCTGATGCTCAAATGAGGGTCCTTGAAATGCTCCTGGTCGGCGACCTCTGGGAGCTTGGAGCCATGAGGGCTCGACTGCAGACTGCAACAACTTGGCTGCTGCCGGGGCAGCCAGGCCCGGCTGGCTTTCTTGCACCATGGTAGGCATTAGTCCAGTGGGTGGAGAGGAAACAGACGTACTGTCATTGTGAGAAAGGGCAACATGTGCCACTCGCATTGAGCCATTGCCAGTCCCATGGCCACTGTTCCGCGGGAGATCAGACTGTAGAAGATGTGAGACGTAGTGAAAACCCCTGTCAGTATGTTCCCCCAGCCTTTCGAAGGTTGTGGAGATGGTGGAGCCCTGGGCTTGAATGGTACCAGTTGGAGCTTCAGTCAAAGCTGCAAGAGCCTGTGCAGAGGGCCTGGCTGTATTATCCACAGAGGTGACCACATGCTCCATGGTAGACTGCAGAGTGCTAATGCCACTGGCCAGAATGCCAGGCAAGCTGGGATTGGACTCCTCCATACCCTCAGGACATGCTGTGCCAGCTCCTAGTCAGGCTGTCCAATACCTCCAATAATTGATGGTGGACATCAAGCAGTCTCCTTTTGTAGTCTGGGCCTCTGAAGTCGGCTCAGCAGAGCTCGGACCCGAGCTTGCCCTCTCTGGAGCAACCCTTTCCACAAGCCCCGACTGTTTTTACCTTGTGCATTTCAATCTAGCTCACTTTCTATCCCAACCAGCTGGTGCTTGTGAAGGATAGAGTGAGTGCCGGTGCTTCTTCTGGACAGTTGTCCCTCTCCAATCTTCTTGGGCATGGGAAGAACCTAGAGAAAGAGGAGAGGGTCAAGGGTCAGCATGGCAATGGAAGGTTAGCAGCAGCAGTTGATTGGCGGTGCTAGGCAGCACTGAAGTGCCTGCATGTATGATTGCTGAAGGAAAGAGAGAAGGTAAGATAAATAGGCAGACACCCTTCTGAGCATTGCCTCCAGCCTCGCCATCACCGACACTGCTCGAACTATCATGAGGGCTTGGATGGAGGCTGCCCTGTTCTGCCCGTCTCCTTGTTGTGAACCAGCTTGTTCTGCATAAACAGTTGGAGTGAGTTAGTGAGTGGTTCTTTGAAAAGGTTGTGTAGCTGTGAGAGGCATTTTCGTTATAAACATGACAGGGGGAAGCAGCAAGTTGGGGAGGTGGTCATGTGCAAGAGAGTGGCTCCAGTCAGATGTCTGCAAGCAATTAGCAGAAGAGCAAAAGGCCTTCTAGTTATGAGCAGGTTAACACAGAATACTGCCGTGATGTCGTGAGAGCAACGCCCAAACAATTCTGCCGGACGGGTTTAATTAGGATCTCATTGGCGGGCTGTCCATGCATTTGAAGCACGCATTTCCGAGTGCTATCATTGAAAAGATGATGGTATCTCAAAGTAACAAAGGGGAAGAAAACATTTGGGCAATGGCCAAGTGAGTTTCCTCAATCTGCAAGGAAAGTGAGAACGGTTAGGAGGCAGCACATTCCGGAAGTTACAAAGAAAATTGGGATACAGCCAAAGAAATGAAACCACAATCAAAAAGTGGAGGGATGGGGAAGGAGGCATATATGTAACAGCACAGCTGGTAGTATGAACTTACTGATTACAAATAGACTTTGTGGTCTTTCCATGTTATTTTAAAAATTGGCCTGCCCTTCACATTTAGATAAAAATACTATCCTAAATGTTTATGCAACTACTGCCTAGTAGAATTATAATAATTTACAGAAAAGTAATTACTTCTCCCACCAAAAATGATGATGACGTCAACCTTTTTTTTGCCAAAGAGTGGAATGCATTATTTATGTCCTCATAAGGAACAAAAGCAGTTCTGTGAAAGGGTCTGATTCATTTGTTGCCTGAATTTCATGTTTCACCAGTGGTATTCCAGTAGAAGCTTTATTTTGTATCTTAAAGCATGTCTATTTAAAAATATGCCCAAAGATAGACATAAATTAAGGAATGAGCTTGAACTAGTGGCCCTAGTTCTAAAGCGCTGTAATTTACAAAAATATAAACAAGAAATCCGTTTGAGACTGTAATACAATCTTGGGACTTCCCCAATTAGATTGCAGGCTTCTAACACACTCCAAAGTATCAATTTCTACACATGTATATTAGATTGAGTGACATTGTGTTTCTATTATTGAATTTAAAAACAAGCCTTTTAGGGCTTACATGATAATGGAGGACTATTGTGTGTAACCCAAGTACTAATTTAACATAACTAGACTAACATAATTTCACAGCATCACACTCAGCCTATATTTTGCAGCTACTAACTACAAGTCGAATTGCTGAGTGTTGTTAGTGAATAAGTGAAGGGCTGCATTAACTAAGGGACTGAAGGAATCACCTGTTTACAATATTGCTTCCCTTGCTGGAAAGAGGACATCGACCACTTCTAGTACTCCATTCTGATTGGCTGGTGCTGATTACCACACTGAGAATACACTGAACACTAATCCCACTGCCTTTCTCCAGGAGATCAAATACATTTGATTAGAGTTCACCAGGGACAAGACTGTACATAGTCTGTGGAAGGAACTGTTTTGATAGGCTGAATGGCCTTTTGTTGTTCCATGATCAATAGGTAGCTGGGACTAATTACTGATGGGTATTTTGGCCAGTACAAGTCCAAAAATTATTGGCCCAAATCAGCTTCATTCTGTGGGCTCCCCAACCCATTAAAATATCAGAGGAGAAATTGCATTTGACTTCCTGATACAAGAGTAATAATAATAATAAGAAGAAGAAATATATTTTCTTCTTTATAAAATCCTTCACAATACTTAAGCATTTATTAGATTTGACAGGAATTAATTGCATCAACTACAGCAAAAGAAATAGATGATGCACTCTGAAGGAAAATCTCTTAGAGGAGATCACATTTACATATTTTCATGATTGATTGTAAATTTAACCAACATTTGGGATCTTTTCCAATTAAATGGTTTGACAGCAATGTACCAAAGTACTAAATAAGGTTGAAGTGGTTTGATGTGCTGAGATTTAACAAGTGATCTTCAGTTGATGCAGGCCATGGCTTTTCCTGAATACTTGTCTGCCCATTCAGCAGGAGACAGTTATCAATCAGTATAACAGGTCAAAGCAATTATCTTACAGCATAGCTGATGTAAATAAATTATCAAGTCTTTTTTTTTGGAACTGGCAGAGTTATTCCTATTTGATATCTACTTCTCAAAGTGACATGATTGACCCCGACTTAACCCCTTTTATGAGATACTTTGCCATGTGCCCTGTCATTTGTGTGGTCTCTACCATTGGTTGAGGTTACAGTTTTGAAAAATTATCTCCCGCTTCCTCAATTTCAGGGGAATTATGAATACAGTGACACAGTGACATTGTATAACCAATTCTCAGGTAGTTCAAAACTGGTGGTTGCACTGGGAATTTGCTGTAAATAGTAGTAGAAAGAGAATTAAAGCACCCAACCAAAAAAAATAGCAATTTGTAAGGCCAGCAATTTGATCTATTGCTTATTAAAAATGAAGGCATATACAGATATAACTTGTGCACTGAGATGTGATGCCATAAGCTAGAGATCAAATTTACTTCTGGTGGACACCATTCTCCCTGTTGATGTTAAAGGACAAAAGATTAGTCAACGATTTAATACATTTCTATCACTTATGGAATCTCATTTAGGTAACAAGTATGCGCATAAATCTTTTAACTGGGCATTTAAATTTCTTTAAAATTATATAATTTGTAACAGTCAAAATGACAAATGAACTCCAGTTCTTGTTTAATTTTAATTCGAATGATGAATTCACTAAACAGTGCATTATGCATAAAGCTGTGATAGAGATGTTATCATTTGAAACCTAATGTGCGGTTGAATTTTTATTCACAAAGGCTAATGGCACTACATAAATACAAGTTCTTTCTTTAATAACTAGCTATATGTGGCATAAATATTTTCACAAATGAGCTGATGTTGCAAGTATATTAAATCAGTTCAGGAGTGGAAATATTGTATACTCATCATCCATTCCTTTGTTTATAGCACGGTTTGAAATAGTATTTGAAAACTAATTTTTAAAATTTATTTTCAAATTACTTTTAATGGGAACTATTATGCAGGTAGAAGCCACTTTAATTCGCTCCATGTATCAAGTAGCTAGAAACTGATCCAGCTATTTGCTTTTGTTAATGTGGGTCCTCACTCTGCAGGATTTGTTATTTTTATTATTACTTGTGGTAATATTTGAATTGGATTATTCCTTTCTTGCAATTAGGGCAATCATGAGATCGGATTTACAATAAATCAAAAATATTCTATTAATATACATAAATTTGCCATAATAAACAAGAAAGTTAGTTTACTGAAATGATAAATAGGCACCTGAGCAAGCTTTTTCAAATAATTTAGATTTTTATGCAGAGCTTTAAGTGTGTCTCCATGCTAAGGTACATTGTCATAGGGTAAAAGGACATCAAATATGTCAGCTGTTTCTTTAATGGCCTTACACACTCGTGAATATGAGATTGAAGATAGTAATGTCGTGATTTTGGTACTGGACTAGCAACCCAGGTCAAGAGTTCAAATCCCATCATGGCAAGTCATGAAACAAAATTCAATGGCTTAAACTTTCCTTAAAAAAAAACATTTCCGGGCACTGTCGAGGTGGTCTGGCAAGTAAAACGGGATGAAGAGGCCGTCTGATGAAACATTCCCCCCCAAAAATGGCCCATTTCCCTCCTGTGACCCTACTGTCATGCTGATCCGCTTGCCGGAAACCTGCTCCCCACTGCACTTAAATGAAGCAGTAGGTGTGGCCAAGTGTCCCCGATATTTTCCTGCATTTCCACCTGCTTACCACCTCTGAAAACCACTGCCGTTGGTAACTGGTGCTGAGCCTGTAGCGTGCCCCACAGATGGGAAGAGATTGGCAAGGTGAAAGGTCACACAGGAGTGCAATTCTGTAGCTATGAGTGGAAATGATAACAAGAAGTCTTTTTGGCAAAAATGCACAAACACACCAAATTTCCAGAAATGTACATGATTACTACCACCTTGTGTCCTATTTCTACTGTCACCTCTTATCACCATCATTGCCACTTGTGCCCATAACTCTTTTTACAAGTAATCTTAATCACTTACTTCTATGTAGTGCCATCTCAGTGTTAGGATATTGTGAGGTTTGTAACGAACGAGACTCTACCAATGGAACCCTCAAGGAATGAAGTGGTGCTCATCACAGTGAAGCAGATGTCCTTAAAGGACTTGCTTCCAGTGTCATGGAGCTTGCGAGACCAATGCCTAGCAAGCCCAGACTGAAAGCTCCCTCCCAAAGTGGCCTTGGAGGGGACTGCATTGATGTAGGCACATTGTCACTGCCATGAGAAGCAGTGACATCTGCATCCTCTCTTTGCAGCCCACTAGTTCGAGGCATAAGTTCAGTAGGGCCAATGGTCTGTGTGAGAGCAGGTTGAATAGTCCCAATTAAGTCCTGAAAGCCCTGAGCTAAATGCTCTTCAGGACATCTGTGGAAGCACTCATTGCTGCCATTCCAGAAGTGAAAAGTGCCCTCAGAGCCTCCTCCAGGCTTCTTGAGGCTGCATTAAGCTCCTGGACGGCCGCAGTCACCAGTGTTCCTCATATCAAGCCATACCTGCATTTTATTGCAGATGTAAGTTGTGGATTCTTCTAACGATTCCACCACATTGGAGGAGACTGTATCCACTGCCTGCATGTGAGAGCTATGCTCCCAAGTCATAGATCTTTTAAAGATGGGATTCCTGAGATCTTAGTCTTTGGAATTCTTGACCAAGGGCAACCGCTTCTACTGTCTTCAGGGAGAGACATCTGTTTCAGCTTTTTAGTGCCGCTACTGTGTTGATATGGTTAGAGTCATACGGCACGGATAGAGGCCCTTCACTAGTTAACCAGCTTCACTATATAGTTATACAGTTTTGTTTTCTTTTTTAGTACCTGTGCATATGCATGCACTGTGTGTATGTCAGGTATTGCTTGTACATGGATTAATGCATGCAAATATGCTTTTTTAAAATTTTAGTCACTCAGCGTAGGAGAAGACGGTGCGAGACGGGAGGAGTGAGCAGAGTAGGAGCGATAAATGGGAGCGAAAATGTGGCAAGAATTTACGTGGCAAATCAAGCTTCTGTTTTATTCTAAAAAGTATTCTCATGCATGAAATTGACGATGACAATGACAGTGACAATTTATATAGTATCTTTAACGTAGAAAATGTCCCAATGCGCTTCACAGAGGCGTGCTCAGACTTCATTGTGTCTAATTATCATGAACTCGAGTCCCTAGGCCATTGTTTCTTTAAGTCTTTAAGAGTTTTCTTTTTAACACAAAAAGACATCAGGGGATCGATATTAAAAGTAAAAAAAACAGGTGGGTTAGGGGTTGGGGGGGCATTGAAAATTGCCACCATTTCAGACCCGCCCATTTCCGGTTTTCATGGAAGCGGAACGAGGGGCAGGCAGCCAACCCGCTCCCAGGAGATGGGTCGGGCCTTTAAACCTTTCATGGAGGCTTCAGGCCTCCATTTTTCACTAATTCCCGATTTCAACCCCGGGGGGGCCGGGATTCCTGAGCCTTCTGTTTTACACCTCGTGAAAGGAGGTGAGAAGGTCCGAGACACCAGGTAAGTGCATAGAAAGGCACAGTTTGTGGGCCCGGAGGAGCAGGAGTGCTTCCCCCAGGCCCAACAAGTCTACCTGCACCGACACCCTCCCCTCAATCGCGGAGGCCCCCCCCCCGATCGCGGACCCCCCGACACCCCCGATCATGGACCCCCCCCGATCGCAGACCCCTGACCCCGATCATCCGATCCCAATCCTCCCCCTCCGACCCCGATCCTCCGACCCGATCCTCCAACACCGACCCCAATCCTCCGACCCTGACCCCAACCCTCCGACCCTGACCCCAACCCCGACCCTCTGATCCTCTGACCCCGATCCTCCTACCCTGATTACCCGACCCCCAACCCTCCCCCTCAACGATCGCGGACCCCCGCGATGTCCTCCATCCCGCCTCCCCCATGACTGATCCCACATGATTCGCGACCTCCGTGCCCACCTATGTCCACCCGTGCCCACCTATGGGCACCTGTGCCCCTTGCCAACCTGTGCCCTTTGCCCACCCATGCCCCCCCCCCCCCCATGCAAACAAAGACATACCTGCAGACTTAATTGCTGACGTCCTCTCCCTGACTGGTCTCCTGTTCGACTGAGACCAGCCTGTCAAACAGCCGGTCAGTCGGATGGGAAACCGACAAAAAAAAAGACGTCCTTACTAATAGGTTTCCCGACCTCAAATTGACCCCCTCCCCCGCCTCCATCCCAGCTCCATTTCCAAATTGAGCCCCAGGACACCATTTGTTGCTAATTCCAAAAATTTCAACAATAAGTAGCAATTTTATCATATCTCTAAGAATATTTTTCATATTTCCGTCACATCTTTCCCATGCACTATTTTGGAATTCTCATTGTTGTAGACCACATACTTTTCACAAAATAGCTTGACATGTCTGCAACCTTTTTTAAAACAGTTGGGAGTAGTTTATCCTCACTTATAATCTATAAATGGTCAAAAGTGATGTATCTGAGTAAATTTGTCAGTGATGTAGCACTGTAGAGTCCCTTCAACCAGTCAGATCACAGGAACTACTGTCTATTCCACCAATTGCTTGATCACGAGTACTACCAACCAGCTCAAGTATCTGAACGACTGGTTTTCCTCAGAGAGCCAATCATTGAGACTTTCTGTTTGTACTTTGTGTGTTTTTGTGTGAAACCAGTGTCGGCAACAACTTACCATAAGCAGTGTCACAGGAGAATCACTAGTAGATCATATATATATAAAATATATATGTAACACCAAAAAGACATACATATTTATGGCAAAAATTTACAAAACTCATAATAAAATTATATCAATTCTGATCTCAATGGTGGGAGTGAAGAAGTTAGAATATTAATTTTGTCAAAGGGATATTCCTGTTTAATACAGAATATTAAAATGGAACTCAAAATAATGCTTCCCAATCCCTATATTATTCATATTCTAATTATAAATGTTTTCCTCAATTTAATACTCACAGCTCCACACAATGAGAAAAGAAAAACAATTCTAATACAGCCCTAGAATAGTCAGCTAGCCAGATAAAATATAAACTTAAAGTGCATAAGACTGGTGGTTCAAACCTTATTAGAAGTACTATTTTTGACAAAATTATATTCTCAGTAAGGTTTAATTTTCTCAACATTCATTAACTATTTAAGAGATCAGAACTATTTGCATACAATATAAAATGATAGCTGTCCAATTGATACCAGTTACAGATTGCACATACATAAATACCAAAATCTAAAAATCTATTTACATTCAGGACTAATTTCTTAAGAACCTGTTAACCTTTCATTAATTATATTTTTAAAATATCAAATACTTTATATTTTAGGTGACGTTGAGCTGCAGTTTTGCGTTGATGTGAAGCCGTTTCAGGTGCTCACTGATGCAAAAAGTGACAGTACATGTAAGTGTCAGATCCTGAGCTGATGATCAAGTGCACTAAAGAAATGCAGTGTAAGACCCCCACTAAGAGGTTGTCTCACATTGCTTTGAGTTTGCACCAACTGCAGTATATCTCCAGCTGGATGTGAAGCCCCATTTGAAAGATGTCCAGGCTAGGATCACATGGGAACTTTTAAAACTTTGTACGAAATGTTTGTAATGTTGAAACAAAGTGAACATTCCCATTTGCTGCCTTCTAAAAGTCAAAATTAGTGGCTGGAGAATCGGAGCTCTGTGCATCTATCAAAGCATGCGCGGAACTTCATTACTTCACTACTGCCAGTCGGATTGACATTGGTCTGGTGTGTAATTAGGGTCTGCTGACTCCATTGCAGTCTCCGGTCGGTAGCTTCAGTATAACTGCGGCCTCAAACTTTCCCTAAATCCAATCCAATTTCAAAACAGTTTTTTTTCCCATTGTTGCTACTTGCATCACGTTCACTGAGCAATTATGCAGCGATTTGTGTTGGAACTTCCAAAATACAGTCCTACAGGGCAGCCTAGGCTGGTGAAAAACAGCTTCAGACTCAGTGTTTGAACCAATTAGTAAAACAACTGCAAAATGGTTAACATTTTCAGTTGCGATGAGGAAAGGTAGGACAGCCTTATTTTCTTGCCCCAAATTAGAAATAATCTTGAGAAAATAGACAGATAATTAGAACTATTTGCAATCTTTTATAAAGTCGTAAAGCTGTGAAAAAATGAAAATTGATTTAAAATACTGAAGAGTCCAAAGCTAAAATGTTTCAGCTAACTAAACAGACTCAAGTTGATAGAGACAAATGCTGTATAGAAATCAATGAAAAGGATATATAACTCACAGTTAGTGAGCTGCACACAGTCTAACATCTTTGAAGCAAATCTAATATTGTCACTAATATGCATGTTTTTTTGCCAATAACCAAATTACAAGATAATGGACCTATATTTCCAAAGGTTGATGCTAGACTCTTGTTGTTTTTCTTAAATATGGTGACAGGGTGCCAATTATCTATTAATAAGAGATTGTGCCATGGATTTAAAACTCTAAGGGCATACTTGGTCTCTGAGTAGGAAAAATGGATTGGGATTTATTTCTCTTTTTGGCGTTTTATTGTAATTCTATTTTTTATTTGGCTTGGGGTTGTCCTACATTATCCTACATTTAGCGGATTTGTTCCACACTCAAATTTAAAGATCCAGCCACAGTTCGGCCATCAGTAGGAATGCAGTGCAACCTTGATTGAAGTACCATTTAATTCTTAGTTCACCTCAATAATATCAAGGACTGCAAAGGACAGTATCTGATGCACCTCTCACCTGTATGATGTAATTGTGCACTGCAGGTTGGGATATTTGGCAGATACCTGCAGCTGTTCTTAGGAAGAACTCAATGGAGTGCAAGTTCAAGGCAACTGTTACCGTGACAGTTACCAGCAGAGATGTCCCTGTCCTGGAATTCTCCATAGGTCTGGTTACAGGAATGTGTATAGTCTTGTAATGGGACTCTTTGTTAGTCTCTGCATGCAGGGACTTTTGGATATGTTCATGTATGATTGCCTGGCCCGATATAAAAGTATGTTGGTGTATGGGCATCTCAGTTGCAAAGACATCTGTGGGGTATACCACCTTTAAACTTCCACCTCTTCTTCCAAATCCTGAAATTACAGAAGGATACCCATCTCAGCAGCCCAGCATGAAATATCCCTAGAAAAACAAGCAGCTGTAACTGATGGACTGCAGCTTTAAGAAGCTGAAAATGTCCAGTTCCTTTGTATCAAACAGCTACATTGCATATTAAATTTCCTTTTGGGTGAAAAAAATACAGCAGGGACAGTCAGTAAAGTCACTTTAAGGAGCAACAAACAGCATAAGGGAACAGGCTTCCCTTCCTGCACCCATTTCATATGGCGCTCAATGTCTCCAGCATTCTTTAGGTGCAGTAGTTGCACATGGGGTGCTTTCCTAATTTTGGTTTGGAACATCTAACAAACCTTGTGGACACATTGTGCACAAGGTCTAGTGCTGCAAGTGTTTTAGGATGCATTATCTTACACAGTGTGCACTGGATGCTGTGTAGGCCTCTCCTTTGTGCTCATACCCTGCTGCACAAATGGCATCTGAGTTTGCAAGGTGAAACTTCAATTTTTTTTCATGTTTTATTGTCACCCCTTTCTGTAGAAGGACAATTTTGTTGGAATTTTCACTGAGAGTGAAGCTCTGAATGCCAATTGATTTTTCCAAGCGATCATAAATGACCTTTGTAAGGTCATTGTTTCACTTATCGACATTGGCCTTCAATCTTTTAGCATATTTATGATACCCTAAGTAGGATCAGAAACTATTTTAGGACATTTTTAGAATATGAATTTTGAATGAGCTCTCAGGCAGAGAACAAAACTAAACCAGTACCATATGTTTTTATGATACTTTTTATTCCCTAATGATGGCACAGGAACATAGGAGCAGGAGTGGGCCATTCAGCCCCTCAGCCCTGTTCCGCCATTAAATTAGATTGTGGCTGATTTGTATCTCAACTCCATGTACCCGTCTTTGATCCATGTCCCTTAACACCCTTACTTAATAAAAATTTGTCAATCTCAGTCTTGAAAATTACAATTGGCCCAGCCTCTTGGGGGGAGAGAATTCCAGATGTTGACCGGAGGTCACCGGTTAGGGTTACTGGCTTAGTACAAAGAGGAGAAGAGTCAATTCTCTCTTAACTCTCAATTCACTTTATTCACGCCGTTAGATCATATACATATAGCTTATACGTCTGATTAGATATAGGCATGCAGTTTACACCAGGTTATACAGTCTTATACCCAAACTAAGATCTAAACGCACACCCACTAGGTTTCTCTGACACTCCCTGAGTGGTCACAGAATATAAAGGATAATACCCGAAAAGGAGATCTGACGCTGGCCAGGCGTTCTGTTCTCTCTTTCGACGTCGTCTCTACGTCCCTGACGTAGGGTCTTCCACTTCTGCGATGGTTGGTCTCCAGAGTCTTCGCTCTGGCTCCATGCCCCAGATCCTTCATTCTTATTCCGAATCTTATCTCTTCAAGCTGTGCTGTCTCTCTATTTCGTTGGTTTAGGCTTCCTCGGTTACCCTGTGTCTTCTCCTCATTGGCTCTGTCCCAAGGACTTAGGTAGCATTACCTCATTACTCCTTTTCTAAATAAGGACTTGTGTCTTATCACATTTCCTTTGTCTTTCACAAAACTTAGCTAATTCAAACCGGTTCCAGCCAGCTAAGGTCAGTGACTGAACTCAGGTTCAAAAGTCGTTCCTGCCTGTGTGTATCAGCAGCTGACGTCTCAGGTTACTTTCTGCAGCCCCTTGCCAACACAGATTTCCACTACCCTTTGTATGAAAAAGTGCTTCCTGATTTCACTCCTGAATGGCCTAACTCTAATTTTAAGATTTTGCCCCCTTGTTCTGGAACCCCCCCACCAGAGGAAATAGCTTCTCTGTATCTATCCTATAGAATCCTTTTATCATTTTCAACACCTCAATTAGATCACCCCACCACCTTCTAAACTCTCAGGGGGTGTTTTTTTGGGTTGCAACCGCAACATTTTCGGACTTTGCATTCCCTGTACTTTTACTCGCCAACGTTAAACCCGGAAATAAAGCCGGGTTGCGGTCACGACCCAAAAAACAACTATTTTCAACTCCCACCCACCCCCAACCCACCCGTTCTTGGGGGTTAAAATCACCCCCTTAGGGAAATTGGTGAGCTCACAGTACAACAGCTGACTTGTTGTCCTATGGGATTGACTGGGAAATTGCTACCGGTCCTGGCTGCAGCTTGTACCTGACGCTATTGCTTTGCTCTAGTAGCAGTGGGATGCATATTGGAATTCCTGATCTCACAGTGGATTAGGAATTCCTGCCGACTTCATCAAGAGGAGCTGCAGCTGGAGTTTGCAGTGAGATCATCATGAAGACAAGCGTGCCTCTCTGATCAGAGAAGGGATGGGAAGTTGGAGATAGTAGAGTGCCTTTGTGAATTGGAGGGGCTCGAGAGGGTAGAATGGCTTGAAATAGTGTGGCTTTTTGAACTCGGAGGTCGAGGGTGTAGAGTACCTCTCTAAATTGAGGGATTAGAGGAAAGTCTCTCTGTATTGGGGGCTAGAATGCCTATTTGAAACACGGACAGAGGCAACAAAGGGGGAAGAATGCCTCTGTGAACTGAACTAGAGTAGAGAAAATAGATTGGCTTTATGGGGAGTTAGAGGGAGTAGAGTGCCTCTCTGAACTGGTAGGTTGAGGTGGGAGAATGCTTCTTTGGGCTGAGGGATAAAGAGAGAAGAATGTCTCTCTGAACAGTGGGGAGAATTCTGCTCTGAACGAAGGCAATAGAGAGAATAGAATTCCTCTGAACTGAAAGAAATTAAGGGTAAAGATTACCTTTATGAACTTGAAGAGTTAGGGGGTTTGTGTATCTCTTTGAACTGACAGGCAGGTTAAAGAAAGTAGAACAGGAGTAGGCCATTCTGCCCCTTGAGCCTGTTCTGCCATTAAATTAGATCATGGCTGTTCGCATGAAGGAAAGTAGAATGTTTCCTTGAACTGGGTGGAATTAGAGGTGGGAGTTCCTCTTTGAAGTGTGAGATAGAGAGGTAGAGTGCCTCTGTGAACTGGAGGGGTTGAGGGGGGTAGAGTGCTTTTCTGAACAGGGTGTCAATGTGTCCCTGAACTGGGAAGTTAAAGGATGTAAAGTATCTCTGTGATCAGGAGGTAACAGAGAGAGTAGAATGCCATTGTGGATTGGAGGAGTTAAAGAGGTAAAGATGCCTCTTGGAACTCAGGGAGGATAAGGTGGTGTAGAGTGCCTCAGTGAACCAGGTAGTGGGGATAGTATCTGTGTGAACAAGATTAGAGGGGAAGAGAGTCTAGATGAGGATATAATGGATACAGTGAGGACAGAGTGACGTTTCAGCAAGCTTTTGGGGAACTGATCGGCATTTATTTCCCTATTTTTAGATTACAACTTATCAATTGTGAAGCAAAACAGTGTTTAAAATTAATTAGAATGCCCCATTTGTAATGTAAAAATTCAAAATTTTCTAGGGAGGCATATTCTTGGATTCCCTAGAAAAACATGCATCATTGGGAACAGGGCGGTATCTACATTTCTAACTTTTCTGCCCGTGCCCCTGTTCTCCAGTTTTGATGCTGACAGTTTGGGGCAGAAATCTGTCTGGGCCTGTTTTTGGACCCAGACTCACCGCTGCGTAGGCAGCACGCACCGCAACCAGGAAGTCTGAGGCTGGCCCGAAATTGGGCCTTATTTTTTGCGGGAACTACCGGCACCTCCACATGCAGTTCTCGCATTATAAATTATGAATGTCAGGCCACTTGAAGGTTCTTTTTTATTCATTCATGGGATGTGAGCGTCGCTGGCAAGGCCAGCATTTATTGCCCATTCCTAATTGCCCTTGAGAAGGTGGTGGTGAGCTGCCTTCTTGAACCACTACAGTCCGTGTGGTGAAGGTTCTCCCACAGTGCTGTTGGGGAGGGAGTTCCAGGATTTTGACCCAGCGACGATGAAGGAACGGCGATATATTTCCAAGTCAGGATGAAGAGAAACATGCGAGTGGTGTTGTTCCCATGTGCCTGCTGCCCTTGTCGTTCTATGATGTGGAGATGCCGGTGATGGACTGGGGTTGACAATTGTAAACAATTTTACAACACCAAGTTATAGTCCAACGATTTTATTTGAAATTTACAAGCTTTCGGAGGCTTCCACCCTAACCACATCAAAGGGGCCATCCCCTATGGACAGGCCCTGCGAATACACAGGGTCTGCTCAGACGAGGAGGAACGCGATGGACACCTACAGACGCTGAAAGACGCCCAAGTAAGAACGGGATATGACGTTCGACTCATCGATCGACAGTTCTGATGGGCCACAGCGAAAAATCGCATTGACCTCCTCAGAAGACTAACACGGGACGCAACCAACAGAGTACCCTTCGTCGTCCAGTACTTCCCCGGAGCGGAGAAACTACACCATGTTCTCCGCAGCCTTCAACATGTCATCAATGACGAAGAACACCTCGCTATGGCCATCCCCACACCTCCACTACTCGCCTTTAAACAGCCACCCAACCTCAAACAGACTATCGTTCGCAGCAAATTACCCAGCTTTCAGGAGAACAGCGTCCACGACACCACACAACCCTGCCACGGTAACCTCTGCAAGACATGCCAGATCATCGACACAGATACCACCATCACACGAGAGGACACCACCCACCAGGTGCATGGTTCATACTCCTGTGACTTGGCCAACGTTGTCTACCTCATACTTTGCAGGAAAGGATGCCCCAGAGCATGGTACATTGGCGAGACCATGCAGACGCTGCGACAACGGATGAACGGACACCGCGCAACAATCGCCAGACAGGAGAGTTCCCTCCCAGTCGGGGAACACTTCAGCAGTCAGGGACATTCAGCCACCGACCTTCGGGTAAGCGTACTCCAAGGCGGTCTTCGAGACACACGACAACGCAAAATCGTCGAGCAGAAATTGATAGCCAAGTTCCGCACCCATGAGGACGGCCTCAACCGGGATCTTGGGTTCATGTCACGCTACACGTAACCCCACCAGCGAACAAAAGCTATCTGTTTTTAATATAACGGGTCATTTGCTGGCTTTCTCTGCCTTCCGGATGTTTCTGCCTCTCTGTTTTTTTTTCTGTTTGTTTTTTTTTGTTGACTGTATATTCGGGGGCTCTGTAGGTAACACCTCTCTGTCTGAACACTGTGATTGCCTTGGCAACGGGCAGTTGCAAAGACTATCTGTAATCACCATGTATTGTTCTGTGATTTATAAATGCGTAGGCTTCGAGGAGTTCTTGACTTGTCCTTCTTGGTGGTAGAGGTCGTGGGTTTGGGAGGTGCTGTCGAAGAAGCCTTGGTGAGTTGTTGCAGTGCATCTTGTGGATGGTACACAGTGTAGCCACGCTGCGTCGGTGGTGGAAGGAGTGAATGTTTAATGTGGTGGATGGGGTGCCAATAAAGCGGGTTTATCCTGGATGGTGTCGAGCTTCTTGAGTGTTGTTGGAGCTGCACTCATCCGGGCAAGTGGAGAGTATTTGGGGAGTAAGGAGGTGAGTCACTCGCTGCAGGATACCTAGCCTCTGACCTGCTCTTGTAGCCACATTATTTATGTGGCTGGTTCAGTTAAGTTTCTGGTCAATGGTGACCCTTAGGATATTGATGGTGGGGAATTCGGCGATGGTAATGGCGTTGAATGTCAAGGGGAGGTGGTTAGACTCTCTCTTGTTGGAGATGGTCATTGCCTGGCACTTGTTTAGCGTGAATGTTACTCGCCACTTATCAGCCAAAGCCTAGATGTTGTCCAGGTCTTGTTGCATGTGGGCATGGACTGCTTCATTATCCGAGGGGTTGCGAAGAAAATCCCAGGATTGGGGTAGGAGGGGGCTACGGGGCAGGGGAGCAATTGCGATGACTGTGGAGTCCCGGGGGAGTGCTCCAGTTCTGCCTGGCTCCACAGGTCAGTTATTTTTTAAAAAATGATCTTTCATTGGCGGCCGCTGAAGTATCGTGAGCAACTGCTCCGTTCATCGGAAACAAATTTTCCAGAGGGGGTCCTTCAACAGGCGTTAGCCTATCCAAGAAGCCTAACAGGACACCTGAAAAATGGGCCCGACGAATTTAGCAGTGGCCCGAACCCTGCACAGATTGCAAATTTTTCAGCGTTGCGTCAGTTTTATGCCTAAAAAATGGTTGCAACGCATACAAATTTCTAACCCTTTGTTTTTCAATTGCAAATGCCTAAAATGTATAATAGACACCCATAATCTTTTTCACTTTATGTGTCTTAGGTGAAGATCTTAATTATTAATGTTCAGTGAATTTTCATCAAAAGCAAAGCATCATTAATGGTGTTGAAATAGGTAAGGATGAAGCTGAAAGTGACTAGGTGTGTTTGTAGATTTGATGTTCAACATTTCAAAAAATACTGAGCAGTTATCAACAAAGCCAATAAAATGTTGAACCATGGCGCCAAAACAGTAGAATACAAGTTGAAGTAAATTATGAACAAATTGTATAATGCTTGGTCAAAGCACACCTTGAGTAGTGCGTCCAGTTCCGATCACCAAGACCAAACGGAGGCAGTGCAAAGAGCTCCAGTGTCAAAGGCTTGACTTATGAAGATCGAAGAAACTTGAACCTATCAGTCTTGAAGAGAGACATCAGAAAGGTGATGTTATAGAGGTATACAAAATAAGGAAATGAAAAAGGCAAATCAGGAATATGACTTTAAATTGCAAGAGCAGGAGAAGGGGACACAGGTTCAAACTAATAAAAGGTAAATTTAGGACTGATAATAGGAAGTTTGTCTTCACACACTGCGTGATCAACACTTGGAATGGATCTCAAGATAGAGTAATGGAGGCAAAATCACTGGAGTCATTTAAGATACAATTACATAGAATTTACAGCACAGAAACAGGCCATTCGGCCCAACTGGTCTATGCCGGTGTTTATGCACCACACGGGCCTCCTCCCATCCCTCTTCATCTAAACCGATTATCAGGTCATTATCTCTTTGCTCTTTGTGGGACCTTGCTGTGTGCAAATTGGCTGACGCATTTCCTACATTACAACAGTGACTACACTTCAATAGTACTTCATTGGCTGTAAAGTGTGTGGGACGCCCTGAGGTCGTGAAAGTCTTTATATAAATGCATGTCTTTCTTTTTTCTTTAACCTATCAGCATACCCTTCTATTCCTTTCTTCCCCATGTACTTATCTAGCTTCCCCTTAAATGCATTTATGCTATTTGCCTCAACTACTTCATGTTGTAGCAAGTTTCACATTCTAACCACTCTCTGGGTAAAGGAGTTTCTCCTGCATTCCTTTATTAGTGACTCTCTTATATTTATGAACCCTAGTTTTGGACCCCCCACAAGTGGAAACATCTTATCCACATCTACCCTACCAAACCCCATCCTAATTTTAGGTCTATTAGGTCACCCCGCAACCTTCTCTTCACCAGAGAAATTTGGATGCTACAATGGAGAAACTGTATGGTCTTCTTCACTCGCAATTAGCTTTAGATCAAACTGATATCATGCTCCCGCCCCCCGCCCCACCTCTTTCCTGCCTTCTGGTTTTGGACTTGAAGAACGAGTGTCAGAGAAAGCAAATGACCAGGCTTAAGACCTGGCAAAGATACATCGTTAGGCTTTCGGCTTGTTTGTCCTGAACTTAAATGGTGGGGACACTTCCATTCTGGACAAGACGAAGAGTAAGATCAGAAACAATGGAGATGTAACAATGGCCCTAGGTGGGGGGGGGGGGGCGTGTCATGTGACCAATCAGAAAAGAGGGGGGGGGTGCGTGTGGGCGGGGGGGGGGGGGGGAGATGATGAATGTCACGTGACCAATCAGAAGAGGGCGTGCGGGCGGGGGGTGCACGTCACGTGACCCATCAGAAAGGGCGGGGTGTGTATCCACGCAACCTGCGTTGTGACGTCTCGCGCCCATCCCTCGTGCCCGAAGCTCGAGCGGGTTTTTCGCCACCCGCGGGCCGAGGGTGGATCCATAAATGGGCGGCTGGAGGACGAGGCGGCGGCGTCGACGGAGGCGGAGCGCGGGGTGGGGGCTGTCAGCTGGTTCATTCAGGGTATTTAACCCGCGGTGGAGACCCTTCATTGTTATTATGATTGTGTGTGTGTGTGTTTTTTTTTTAAAAAAGGCAGTCGGTGAATTATTTATTTAACTCCGTCTCTCGGGTGGTTTCTGCCTCTCGGAGTTGTCGAGATCGCTGACAGGGGTTGGTCGGGGGGGTGAACAAAAAAAAAAATCAAAGGCCCGGTGTTGCTGACGGGGCACTGGAGCCGCAGCCGCCGAGTTTCAGCACCTCCCCGGCGGTCCAGTACAAGCTGCGCGCTCCCTGCCTCCCGTCCTCACCCTTTATTTATTGTCTCAGTGATAAGGCCGTTTGCACAGTGATAGTTAAAATGGAAGCAGATCGAAGAGCGGGCGGGGGGGATCTGTTTCATTTGGGAGAAAGGAGAACTCTGCCTCCCGTTTAGTTCTGCATCTGTGCGGCTGCTAATTTAATTATTGGTTTGAAAATGAAAGTCTGATTTTCAGGCCTACTGGTTGGAATCTCAGTTGTAAATCCTCATTCCTGAACAAGTTAAACCCCATTGGTTTGACAAACTGAGTGATGTTTAAAGGCAGGGCTCATTTATGTAACACAGTTTATCTCAATGAGCATCCAACAAATGTTGCTTTGCCTGAGTGTTTCCATCCAGCATTTTCTGTTTTTATCTAAGGCATTGTACTATTCCATATACTTTATTTATGTCATTATCACATTTGCTGTAGGACCGGTTGCTGAACTGCTGTGTTATTGTGAAATTAACTTCTCTACATGACACCATACTGACATTTACGAAGTAGCTAATTTGTGTATATCTTATTTATTTAGTTATCTATCAGAGGTATTTTGTCATAAAACATTGGCTATAAATCACTGCACCATAAAAATACAAGTTTGCATTAACTATTGTTACGGAAACACACAATATGCATTTTTTGTCCCACAATTAAGTAGATGTTTGAGTTTTTTTTCTCAGTTGTGCTTTATTGTAATTGGGGCATAACATTTCTGAAATTAAGCCAGTGATTGTGGAAAGCAGGCTGATGTTGACTGTCAAAATGTCAACAGTGACCTGTCTTATTTTTAAGCTTCATCTGACCCCCTCCTTCATATACAGTTCATCTGACTGATACATGCACTAATCTGCATAAGGCAGCATATTCTGAAGTGACTAAATATAAAAATACAGTCCACACTTGTTTTATAAGTGAATGTGAACTGTGTGATCTAGAAATATGGTAAAGTACATTAAGTATGGATGCTAATGGACTCTAAAAGACATTTCTTCTGTTCATCTGTTGAAGTGTCCATGTTAATAGTTATCTTTCAAGCTCTTCATATCTCAGCTTGTTGCCACAGAAAGTGGCCCAACAGTGCAGCAAACCTGCCTGAAAACAGTAAATGTTGTTGTAGCTGGAAAAAAATTAAAGTGGGATCTATACAACTCTGATTTTGCTTATGGTAAATCTCATCCCTCACTCAGCCTTCATAACAAAAATATGTAGTAAGACTAATCTTTCAGCAGTCATTAAGGCCATTGCTAAAGTGATTTATGGCACTAGAGTTACCAGCATGTGGAATTAAGCAAGCTAAACAAAATCTGTTGATGAATGAGTTTAAAAATTATGATTGTTTTTATAATTTAAAATGATTTTTAAAATTCTGATTTCATTGTTTTTATAGGATTGTGCATAGCAGGAAAAATAGCCATGAATCACCTTAGGACATTCACTGCAAAATTTAAACCACTGACTGTCAAGAAGTTAACTCAGCACAATGTAGCAGTGAGGATGGTGTTACAGAGTAGGCTTTGCAGTACACCTGGGGCTTCGGAACCTTTCCTTAATGGAAGTAATTCAAATTATCTTGAGGAAATGTATTATGCCTGGCTTGCAAATCCAAAAAGTGTTCATAAGGTAAGAATTGCGGTTTAGTTCTCAAGTAAAATCTTTTGATTTCTCTGAATATATTTGTGATTGAGAAGTTGCAGTTTACACAAGAGCAGAAGGGTGCAACTTGTAAGATAAACATAACACTGCATTAATTAATGTGTAGTCGTATGTAGATGTTAATTATATTTGGAAATCAAATGTAAAGAACAACTTTGTAGTATCCACCATTGGCAATTTAGCTATAAAGGTATTGCGTCAACCTTTAAGTCTGAAGCGATGCTATGAACAATGACTGATAGGAAAAGACCCTCTGGTCCATCCAGCCTGTCCCACGCAATCGTGATACCTTGTGTATCACAATATATACACTTCCCACCCACCCACACCATGTGATCTCCTGGAAGAGGACAAAAACCAGATTAAAACCCAGGACAATTTGGGGGGGCAAAAATCTGGGAAATTTCTCCTTGCCCCCTTTGGAGATCGAAACTAGTCCAGGAGCTCACTCTGGCCCTGATAATTGTATGTATTACATTACCTACCTTCTGTAAAAAGTGATCTTCGCCCCAGCCAGAAACAGGTCCAGCTCTTGCTTAAAGGAATTCAGCGATTGATGTCCACTGCACGAGCCGGCAGTCTGTTCCAGAGATCCACTATTCTGAGAAAAGAACCACCACCTAACATCTAACCTAGATCCTCCCTAATATATTTAATTGGAACAAACTCTCTTATAAACCTCAATCAGATCATCTCTAAGTCTGTGCTTCTCTAAAATAAAGAGTCCCAGCTCTTTTAGCCTATCTTGATGGCTAGGATGTTTTAAGCTGGTAATTAGTCTAGTGGCTCTCCTCTGCACCCTTTCCAAAGCCTCAATATCACCCACCATGTGAGGAGACCAAAACTAGACACAGTATTCCAAATGAGGCCTGATCAAGGTCTTGTACAAGGACAAAATAGTATGCTTTTTCTTAGTCAATTGTCCTAGAAATGCACCCCCAACACCCAATTTGCTCTAGCTATCGCTTCACAGCATTGCTAATGAACTTTTAGAGACCTATGCACTAGAACGCCCAGATTTCTTTTTCAACCTGCTTTTCCCTGAAGCATGTATGTATATTGAGCATTTGTCCTGCCCACATGCATAATACTGCACTTAACTCCAAATTAAATATAATTTGCCAGTTGCGAGCCCAGTCCCCCAACACATCAAGATCCACCTGAAGCAGTGGAGCATTATCTACAGTCCTGACGCTTGCACTGATCTTGGTATCATCTGCAAATTTGCAGATCATACCCCCAGTACCTACATCTAGATCATTAATAAAAATAGTGAAGAGCAACGGTCCCAACACCGATCCCTGCAGGACACCACTTGTGATCGGTCTCCAAACAGATCCAAATCCACCTATAACTACTTTTTGTCCACATCCTTCCATCCGGTTCTCAATCCAGCTCAATATATTACCACTAATACCGGATGCTTCGATCTTTTAGAGAAGCCTCTTGTGTGGCACCTTGTCGAAAGCTCTTTGTAAGTCTAGTTAGACAATGTCTACTGGGCTTCCCTCATCCACCATCTTGGTGACTTCTTCAAAAAATATAATCAAATTTGTTAGACATAACCTTTTTTTGAAGCCATGATGGGTGTCCCCAGTATGTCCCCCTCTATCCAAGTAATCATTACATCCCTAATGATTCCTTTGAGTATCTTTCCTATTACTGATGTCAAACTAGTGGGCCTATAGTTACCTGGGTCCATCTGGTCTCCTTTTTTAAAGATGGGGACTGTATTAGCCACCTTCCAGTCTACGGGAACCATCCCAGACTGCAGTGAACTATTAAAAATACAGGCAAGGGGCTCGCACAGCAATTGTCCCATCTCCCTGAGGTAGATATCATCCAATCCGGCTGCTCTGTCTATGTTCAGGTTCTTAATTCTATCTAAAACAATATGTTCATCTATGTTAACATTACTAGTTTTATTATTAATATTATTAAATTGTAGCAGTCGAGCATCGTCTTCAAGAGTGAAGACTGATATAGGAGGCTGGTCAGAAATGAAGTTCTGGTTGTTGATCTGAATTTAATGGTGCATAACATTGTTATCTAACTTTTTAAAAAAAAATTCTTAAAGATGGCACTTTTGGGTATTTTTGTTGCAACATAAGCAGAGCAGATTAGTGTGATCTATAATACCATAAGCAGTGAAATACAGAGTGGCATTGTGACCTCAACAGTATATTAGAGAGAACCTCCACAGGTCACCTCCAGATTTGACGATTCCAATAATTACCTACTAGCCTCCCATGCTCGTAAACTTAAACTCATCCAAAACTGTGCTGCCACCCAAGGAACTGCACTGCAAGATGACTCAGCACCTTTGGGAGAGTAGGGAAGAAAATTGATGGGTGGGAAATGCTGGAATACAAAAGAATTCCAAGTAACAGTCATTAAAAAGGAAAGTGATTGGCACTACATAAATACCAATATGGGTGGAAATTACTGGAATATAATCTGTATGAGTGTGGAATTTACAGTAATTTTCAAAAATAACTTGGTAATCTTACATTGGAGTAAAGGCACAGACTTTATGACCGAGAAGCCTCTGATACAAATTCTGTGTCTTTATGTCCTATGTTATGCAGCATCTTGAAACAGAAATGCAATACCATAACAAAGGAAATTAACTGGAGAATCTTCATAACTTTTTCTAGATGGTAACCAATACTTGGTAAATCACAGAACAGTAATCCATTATTGGTGTTTATATAATGAATATAAAGGCAGTTTATGCCCTTCAAACCCTGACTGGATTGTTGCTTTATAATTCTTTCATATTATATTGAAAATTAACCACTGGAGCAGTGTTGCTTTAAATTTACAGTTTTCTATTTGAAAGCTAAACATACTTTAATTTTCTAAGTAATTTACATAGATCACAATTAGTACAACTGATCTAAAGATTTGCTTCCAATATGCAAATCTAGTTTAGTCCCATGTGCTGACTTTCAGCTCACATGTATACAGGTTCACTCTTTGATATTTCCTTTGCCTATAAATACAGTACTATATATTTGATGCTTCCAAACTGACATTTCATTGTTGCAGCATTTTTTTTAAATGCTAGAGATCCAGAAGATATGTTCATTATAGTTTGAGTATTTTAAGCATCATTTCATTTTCAGTAGCTGTGCCCGAGTTCTCCTGAGTGAGCCATATCCTTTGTGATCTCGATATGTGAGTCATAGATTGCATATCCCAAGGCTAAAGGTTACTCAATTTTGCAGTGAAATTGTACACTGGAATTTATGTGGGATTCCCTGATGTCTTCTAAAAATTTGAATGTAGAAATATTGCACCCAGGGTTAAAATCGTGACTATTTATTTACACTTAGACCAAATATACAAAAGTTTAGGAATTGAGCAAAACAATAATCACCAAGCAATATTGTGTATACTGTGTCTGTATAAATAGGATGACCTAGGGCAAGGTCAGCCCATTTGTGTAATTTACTAACTCTCTTGGAACATGTCTCTTGTGCTGCACCTGGAGCCCAATGGCTGCATTATCTGCCACTGGCTGCCAGTGAAGGAATTCTGGCTGCCTGTTGTATGCTGTGCACCTTCACAGCATGGAATGGAGGTCCAAAGGGCAAGGGTGCCTGAATTTTATTTGGAAAAAAGAATGGTGGCCTAGCATTCACAAGTATCAAGCAACTGGAGCGCTGCTTAGTTGCTCTGGTTGCACTGTGGAGTGGTTGCTTTTTTTAAATAGAAGTTGGAGACCTAATGATCCTAGTGTGCTTGTTGGCACACTCCCAGATACCTTTGTAGTTAACACCTGCTTTGGGGTGCACGTTGTGCCTTGGGCATGTTGCAGCCCTGGGACCACTGTGTCCAATTTTCCAGGGAAAGGATGGCTGATTGCTTCAACACATTATCTGTTTAATAGTCATGATGTGGAGATGCCGGTGATGGACTGGGGTTGACAATTGTAAACAATTTTACAACACCAAGTTATAGTCCAGCAATTTTATTTTAAATTCACAAGCTTTCGGAGGCTTTCTCCTTCCTCAGGTGAACGATGTGGACCTCCACTCCATGCTGTGAAGGTGCACAGCACACAACAGGAGGCCAGAATTCCTTCACTGGCAGCCAGTGGCAGATAATGCAGCCATTGGGCTCCAGGTGCAGCACAAGAGACGTGCTCCAAGAGAGTTAGTAAATTACACAAATGGGCTGACCTTGCCCTAGGTCATCCTATTTATACAGACACAGTATCCACATCGTTCACCTGAGGAAGGAGAAAGCCTCCAAAAGCTTGTGAATTTAAAATAAAATTGCTGGACTATAACTTGGTGTTGTAAAATTGTTTACAACTGTTTAATAGTGTATACAGAGTCTATCTTCCTGCTGTGGCTGCTTTTCCTTCTGTAGAAGATTGTCTTCTGCAGGCTAACAACACAAATACTGCAGGCTAACAACACAAATACTCTTACATGGTTTACGGCCTCAACCGGGATCTTGGGTTCATGTCACGCTACATGTTACCCCACCAGCAAACAAAAGCTATCTGTTTTTAATATAATGGGTCATTTGCTGGCTTTCTCTGCCTTCCGGATGTTTCTGCCTCTCCCTTTTTTCCTGTTTGTTTTTTTGTTGAATGTGTATTCGGGGGTTCTGTAGGTGACACCTCTCTGTCTGAACACGGTGATTGCCTTGGTAACGGGCAGTTGCAGGGGCAGTCTGTAAACACCATGTATTGTTCTATATGTATAAATGCGTAGGCTTCAAGGAGCTCTTGACATTTACCTGAGGAAGGAGGAAGCCTCCGAAAGCTTGTAGATTTCAAATAAAAATTGTTGGACTATAACTTGGTGTTGTAAAATTGTTTACATTGGTTTACAGCAGTAATGTCTTGAATCCATGGTATCTTTCTTGGGAATGTATGTACCTTAGGCTTTCATTGTGGAGCTGTTTGTTCAGCACTGACACCTTGTATTCTTCATTTGAATTATAAGCATGCTGCCTTCTGGATCAAAGTGAGCTTTTACCTTGGTCAATCACAATGTAGCCTCCAAAGCCCATATAATAATTCAATAAATCCAGGAACCTGTTTAGCAAAGGCTGCAATAATCAGTACAGTGTAACTAGACCTGTCAACATTAATTCAGCATTTTTGGTATGAGACTAGTTGAAGGAAACAAATCTTGCACTGCTTGGCCTTCACACCAATTTTGATATAACTACAACTCTTTCAAAAGTTTTTAAGTTTTAGGTCCTTATGCTGTCAAAAATGTTAAATGGTTCAAGAAAAAAACAGTAAGATCTAATAAAGTGTGCCACTGGTCTACAAGTTGACTTTTAACTTCCTAATGTTAGGAAAAAGCTGACAAGTGTTTCTTTTCTAATGTTAAAAGTTTCTTCACCTGATTAGCAGCACTCTGCGTATGTATTTAAATGCACATGCATAGAGTTTTCCTTTGATCTGAGAATGGTGTAAGCTGGCATTATTACTCAGTATAAAGTCAGTATGATTTCACTATTAGATTCTTGAATTTATTATTTGCTCAAGTAGTCCTAGAGTTGCACAAGTACCTGGTGGAAGTCATCTAACTGTGCCTCTGGCTTGAACTGAATGATGAGGGTGAAGGAATTACTTAGTGTGTCTTGTTCTGTGCCAGCTACCTCGGGATGAGCAATGTTTTGGTGTTGTCACACTATATATTAATTCATGCAGAACTAAATGTAAATCAGTTTTGTGTCAAAGTTTTACAGATATATTCCTGATAAAAGTAAATCCAATGCAAAATCCGGATAGACAAATAGATAGAAATAATTATGAAGTTCCAGAATGGTCCTTACAAAGCAGGTAATCTTGTTAAAGGTGGTTTTGACTTGTATACATTTTTTTGGGTCTGTTCCAGTCTACAAATTTTCTTTCGTAATAAAGCTGGGAAGATTAACTTTATTGTTTAACGAAAGGTCTTCAACCTGAAACTATAGCCCTACCTTCTCTCCACAGAGGCTGCCTGACCTGCTGAGTGGTTCCAGCATTTTCTGTTTTTATTTCAGATTTCCAGCAGCTGCAGTATTTTGCTTTTTGTTTTATTGTTTAACTGCTGTCATTTATCTACTTTTGTAAATTTAAAAAAATTATACAACAGGATGATAAGTGGGCTACTTTAATAGCTCTTGCTGTATCTGATATTTGTCCTTGAGTCATTTAACATCGTGTTGAGTACATAACATAGCTGAATAGACTGATAAGACTGTATGATAAGAGCAAATACTACACTGATTAGGATCAGTCTTCAAACAAAGAGTGTAACTAAATGCAGCCAAGTGTTGGGTGATTATTGTCCTCCCACTTTTTGGCGGTACAGCTGCAAATCTTAATTACACCAGGTGGTATTACTAAACGCAGCGATTTTAATATATAATAGATATATTCCATTTCAGCTAAATTTATTGTTGATCAAGGATTTAACAATCTGCAGTGGATACACTTCTTGGTTTTAAAAAAAAATCTGCTTTTCACTTTACAAAACGGTTCCTGTTTTTTCCTTGCAGTCCTGGGCTATGTTCTTCCGAAATTCCAATGTGAGTGCATCTTCAGGCTCGGTGTTGAACAGCACATCTCCATTGGGAAGCCTTCCAGCTCCAGCTCATAGTCAGGGCAGAACACAAACGTCTGCTAAAGCTGAGAAACTGATTGAAGATCATCTAGCTGTACAGTCATTGATTAGAGCATATCAGGTAAGCTTTCTCTATGGGTTGAATGTATGTGCTAGCTAGATGAATTCCTTCTTAACTCATAAGTTGACAAGACTTAAGAAACTCAGCAAACAGGAACAAAATCGATGTACTTGGGTAGTTGTTTATACATGTGTATGTTTTGCGTACCAGTGATCACATTCACTTTTCACCCTGAAGTGATTACAGAAACTCAGTACGGCCTTGTTTTTCTCAAACTGCTATCATAATATAAAGTAGATGCTTTTGAACAACAGTTAACTGGAAAATACAACTTCTTGAACAAAAATGTGTTACTATTTGACATTGGCCCGTAAATTGCTTCGAGCAGCGAATGAACGGCGCTCGCCGCTCTGTAGATTTATCCTCGCCCACTAACTTACCGCGGGCACTTCCTCTAAAAGGAAGCTGCAAAGAGCCAAGCATTAACTCTAGCAAAGCTAGGACCAGTGGAAGAAACGAGAGGATCACTCTCTCCCCTCGACCAATCAGATTGCAGCATCCTTGAAAAGCTGTGAGGAGTCAAATCCTGGAAGTACAAATAGCAACGTAAAAACCAGGAAGTGAAAGCCACAGTCATTAAATCACTTGTAAAAACAGTTATAGACAATGAAAAAAGAGAGGGCAAGAAATAATCAAATTAAATAAGAGACAGAAGGAAAAAGTAAAAAATTAATTATTCAATTTTTAAATTTTTTTTTCAATGACCAGAAACTATTAAAATAAGGAGTAATGAGACTTCACATTTTTAAAAGTTAATTTTTAGTTGTTTGGCAGTCATTAAGACTTAACGTGCTGTTAAAACCTAGTTTAGACCTGGTATATTTAAGCGTACCTGTTTTGTGGCGCTATTAATTAGTTTCCAGCTAGGCAAAAGAGCAAGTTAGTCCGTTGATTCTGTTGATTGCAGCCGACGATATCCCTTTAAGGCGAACCTGTCAGATTGCTGGCGAACCAGGAAGAGCAAATTCCGGATTTCAGCAGTTGTCTTCGCATGTGCGAACGCTGGAACTCACTCTTTCATTTGGCCACTAACAACGATGAGTGCTATAGAATCATAGAAAGTTACGGCGCAGAAGGAGGCCATTTGGCCCATCGTGTCCGTGCTGACTGAAAGAGCTATCCAGCTTAATCCCACTTTCCAGCACTTGGTCCGTAGTCCTGTAGATTACGGCGCTTCAAGTGCACATCCAAGTACTTTTTAAATGAAGTGAGGGTTTCTGCCTCTACCTCCCTTTCAGGCTGTGAATTCCAGACCCCCACCACCCTCTGGGTGAAAAAATTTCTCCCTGGCAACCCTCCAATCCTTCTACTAATCACTTTAAATCTGTGCCCTCTGCTCCCTATCTACTGTATCTAGTCCCGTCATAATTTTATATACCTCAATTAAATCTCCCCTCAGCCTCCTTTGTTCCAAAGAAAACAACCTCAACCTATCCAATCTTTTCTCGTAGCTAAAATTCTCCAGCCCTGGCAACATCCTCGTAAATCCCCTCTGTACTCTGTCGAGTATAACCACATCTTTCCTGTAATGTGACCAGAACTGTTCGCCGTACTCAAGCTGTGGCCTAACCAATGTTTTATACAGTTCTAGCATAACCTCCCTGCTCTTATATTCTATGCCTCGGCTAATAAAGGAAAGTTAACCACACTATCTACCTGACCTGCTTCCTTCAGGGATCTGTGGACATGCACGCCAAGGTCCGTTTGTTCCTCTACACCTCTCAGTATTCTTCCATTTATTGTGTACTCCATTGCCTTGTTTGCCCTCCCCAAATGCATTACCCCACACTTCTCCGGATTGAATTTCTTTTGTCACTTTTCTGCCCACCTGACCAGTCCATTGATATCTTCCTGCAGTCTACAGCTTTCTTCCTCACTATCAACCACACAGCCAGTTTTTGTATCATCTGCAAACTTCTTGATCAGGCCCCCCACATTCAAGTCCAAATCATTAATATATGCCACAAAAAGCAAGGGACCGAGTACTGAGCCTTGCGGAATCCCACTGGAAACAGCCTTCCAGTCGCAAAAACACCCGTCCATCGTTACCCTTTGCTTCCTGCCACTGAGCCAATTTTGGATCCAACTAGCCACTTTCCCTTGGATCCCATGGGCTTTTACTTTTTTGACCAATCTGCCACGTGGGACCTTTTCAAAAGCCTTGCTAAAGTCCATGTACGCTACTTCAAACGTGTTACCCTCATCGACCCTCCTTGTTACCTCCTCAAAAAATTCAATCAAGTTAGTCAGACACGACCTTCCTTTAGCAGATCCATGCTGACTGTCCTTGATTAACCCGTGCCTTTCTAAGTGACGATTTATGCCGTCCCTCAGAATTGATTCCAATAACTTGCACGTCACCGAGGTTAGACTGATTGGCCTATAATTCCTTGATCTATCTCTTTCTCCCTTTTCAAACAATGATACAACGTTAACGGTCCTCCAATCCTCCGGCACCACGCCTGTAGCCAGGGAGGATCGGAAAATGATGGTCAGAGCCTCTGCTATTTCCTCCCTTGCTTCTCTTAGCCTGGGATACATTTCATCCGGGCCTTGCGATTTATCTACTTTCAAAGATGCTAAACTGCTTAACACTTCATTTCTCACTCTGTTTATCCCATGCAATATTTCACACTCCTTCTCCTTAACTGCAATTTCTGCATTGTCTCCCCCTCTTTTGTGAAGACAGATGCAAAGTATTCATTAAGAACCATACCCACATCTTCCATCTCGACACATAGGTTATCTTTTTGGTCTCTAATAGGCCCTACTCTTTCCTTAATTATTCTCTTGCTCTTTATGTATTTATGAAACATTTTTGGATTTCCTTAATTTTACTTGCCAGTATTTTTTCATGCCCTTTCTTTGCTTTCCTAATTTCCTTTTTAATTTCACCACTACATTTTCTATACTTTAGGCTTTCTGCAGTATTGAGCTCTTTGTCTGACCACCAACTTACCTTTTTTGCCTTACCTTACCCTGTATGCTCTTTGTCATCCAGGCGCTCCAGATTTGGCAGTCCTACCCTTTTTCTTTGTGGGAACACATTTACTCTGAACCCCTTGAATCTCCCCCTTGAATGCCTTTCACTGCTCTGACACTGATTTACCTTCAAGTAGCTGCTAAATCACTTCTCAGCTTAGTAAAATTGGCCTTTCCCCAATTTAGAACTTTTACTCCTGTTCTATCTTTGTCCTTTCCCATAACTATGCTAAATCTAACTGAATTATGATCACTGCCACCAAAATGTACTAGCTAAAAAAAGTTCTCCTGAATGCAATTTAAGAATTCTGCACCCTCTCTACCTTTTGCACTGATTGTATCCCAGTTAATATTAGGGTAGTTGAAATCTCCAACTATTATTGCCCTATTGTTTTTGCATTACTTAGAAATTTGCCTACATATTTGCTCTTCTATCTCCCTCTGACTGTTTAGATGTCTATAGTACACTCCCAGAAGTGTGACTGCCCCTTTTCTGTTCTTTAGCTCAACCCACACTGCCTCATTTGATGATTCTTCTAATATATCATCCCTCCTCACAGCCGTAATTGTTTCTTTAACCAATATTGCCACTCCCCTCCTTTTTTATCCCCCTCTATCTCATCTGAAAACCCTCTAACCAGGAATGCTGAGCTGCCATTCCTGTCCCTGTTTAAGCCATGTTTCAATAATAGCTAAGATAGCATACTTCCACGTGTCCATCTGTGCCCTTAGCTCATCTGCCTTATTTACAATACTCCTTGCATTGAGGTATATACCATTAAGCACTGACAAACTCCGTTGTGGTCTTGTTTCTAACCTTTGTTTCCTCTGGCTTCCAAACTCACTTACTAATTTTCTGCCTTCCATTTCCAGCTCTGCTTCTCTCCCTTCTGAATCTACACTCAGGTCCCCATCCCCCTGCCAAGCTAGTTTAAATCCTCCCCAACAGCATTAGCAAACCTCCCCGCGAGGACATTGGTGAGGTGCAACCTGTCCGGCTTGTACAGGTCCCACCTCCCCCAGAACCCGTCCCAATGCCCCTCTCTCCTGCACCATCTCTCCAGCCACGCATTCATCTGCTCTATCCTCCTATTTCTATATTCGCTAGCGCGTGGCACCGGGAGTAATCCAGAGATTACTAACTTTGAGGTCCAGCTTCTTAATCTCTTTCCTAACTCCTTGAAATCTGCCTGCAGGACCTCATCCCTCTTTCTACCAATGTCATTGGTACCGATATGGACCATGACCATATCGGTACTCTCCCCCCTCCAGAATGTTCTGCAGATGCTCTGTGACATCCTTGACCCTGGCACCAGGGAGGCAACATACCATCCTGGAATCCATCTGCAGCCACAGAAACACCTGTCTGCTCCCTTAACTATAGAATCCCATATCATTATTGCTCTCTTGACCTTTCTCCTCCCGCCCTGTAGTGCTGAGCCGCCCATGGTGCTATGGTCTTAGCTCTGGCTGCACTCACCGGGGAACCCTCTCCCTCACCTGTATTCAGAACTGAATACTGGTCAGAGAGTGAGATACCCTCAGGGGACTCCGCACTACCTGCCTGGTCCTCCTTGTCTGTCTGGCGGTCACCCAGTCCCTCTCTGCCTGCACTCTCTTAAGCTGTGGGGTGACTACCTCTTGAAATGTACTATCCACTTAGATCTCAGTCTCCCGGATGCACTGCAGTGATGCCAGCTGTTGCACAAGCTCCAAAACCTGTATCTCCAGCTGACAACACTTCCTGCACCGGTGGCCGTCCAGGACACGGGAAACGTCCTGGAGTTCCCACATGGCACAAGATGTGTGTTCCACGGGAGTGAGGTGCCCTGCCATGCCTCGATTTATTATATTATTAACTAAACTTAACTGAATATAAACTGAAGACAAAAAAAAATACTCACCAATCAGCTCCTTCCCTTGTGCTGACATCACTTCGGGTTTGTTTTCTCTCTCTCTGATGCTCGCGCTCCCTCTCCTCTGCTCCGCCACCTCAGCTGTTCTTAGGTCTCCGACTCCTGCCTTTTTATGGGCTGCTGCTCCCCTCTGCTCCGCCACCTCAGCTGCTCTTGGGCCTTCGATTCCCGCCTTTTTTATGGGCTGCTCCCCCTCTCCTGTTCTGTCGCCTCAGCTGCTCTCGGGCCTCCGACTCCCACCTTTTTGTGGACCGCTGTATGAATGTTTGCGTTAATAAAAGTGAAGGAAGGGATTTTTCTTCTGGCAAATGGAACATTTTTCACCCTTTTGGCTTCTAGTTTCAGCATCAACAACTACTTACATTTGTATAGTGTTGCTAACATAGAAAAATATCTCCATGCTCTTCACAGAAGTGTAATTGGACAGAAATGGATGCTGAGTCAAAGGAGGAGATATTAGGAGAGGTGACCAAAAGCTTTGTCAAAGAGCTGGAATTTAAGGAGGTTCTTAAAGGAGGAGAGTGAGGTGGAAAGATGGGGCAGGGTTAGTGAGGGAATACCAGTGCATAGGGACTAGACAGTTGAAGACATGGCCACCAATGGTGGGGCAAAGGGAGGAGGGGTTGCACAAGAGGCCAGAATTGGAGGAATGTGAATTTCTTGAGAGGAGGGATTCTAGGGCTGTAGGAATAGCGAAGGGCATGGTCATGAAGGTATTTGAATACGCGGATGAAAATTACTGGGAACAAATATCGGTCAGTGAGAGCAGGACTCGATGTGGTATAGGTTACAGGCAGCAAACTTTTGGATGAGCTGAAGTTTAGTTGGAGGATTGGAGGCCAGCCAGAAGAGCATTAGAATAGTCAAGTCTGGAGATGACAGAAGACATAGATGAGGTTTTAAGCAGCATTTATTCCCAGATCAGATATAGCACGCTTAAATGTACAGTAAAGCTCCTCTGCTATCCCCCAACAATGTGACTTAATTCAGACGGTTGAAGAGCATTCTTCTCATTTGTAGCACTGTGAACTATGGATGGTCTTGTGTCTGAAACCATCTTGTGAAGCTGGACTTTGTTCTCTCCTCAACTCAGTCAAAGAAGTTTAACATCAAGAACTTGGGCACCTTTACTCTTTCAAGACATAGCAATCCAAATCTGAAAATAAGTACAGTCATTCTTCAACAGAGAGAGCTTCATCTTGCACAGAGAATATCATATTCAGTCACAAGCCCAATTCATTTAAGGAACACCAGCCAAGACAGGCATGGCTTTACATTGTTTTGTTTCGGTGAGGAAAAATCATTGGGCTCTTCCATAACTCCAGCTTCCACCCTAAAACGTCAATGTTGACAGGCACGAAGGAGGTTCTGGCCTCAGATCACCAAACTCCTTGGCAAAAAGGGTGGAGGTGTTAATATTCCACCAAATTTTATATGTAAGCATTATGCTTTTCCCTCCTAACTGTAGGTGCATGAAACTACTCAGAATGAATGAAGCGGCTTTCTGAGCTGTCAGAAGTAGTGACATTAGATTCCTGCAGACTTCAAATTTGTGCAGTTAAGCAGACATCCTATTCTGTGTTAAATAAATGAAGTCTAATTGAAAGTCAGATGGAGCTGTTTGAATTATGGTAGAACTTAACAGTTCAGCCTCCAGTTAAAAATCAAATAGTTATGCCAAGAATGATTGAAGTCTTTTCATTCATTAATTCAATGTAACCCTTTTTAGTTCTTCATTACTGCAACCTACTGCCTAGCTTCCCCTCTCAGCTCATGGTGATGGTAAGTTTAAATTTGCAGAACTCGCCACACAGAGATTGTTGGTACGATTCTGTGATTGTCTAAGTGGAAATGTTGTCCTGCTATTGTAATCAGTTAAAGGGTTCAAGAAATATTTGTAAATTGCTCAAGCTTTGTTCTTGCACATGATGTTGTCTTAATCTGTCACTTGGTTTGCAGCCTTGCAACTACTTCATGCTTCATCTGTATGAATTGGACAGTGAATATAAACTTAAATTAATTCAATAAGAGAAAAGTGAATGTTTATGGTATTTGTCTTAATTTTCAACTAGTCCTCATTTGTGAATACTTGTTCATGACTGTACTGCCATATATACAACTGATTGTATATTTGGAATGCTTCAGCCGTGATCCTGTGTGCTGAGAACAGTGTTGCTGCATTGAAGTAAGTAAAAATTTGTGGCCCATATTGTACCATAAAAATTTAGTAACAAGTTCTGCCTATAAATCTAGTTTGCAGTGTGACATTCTAAATATTGTCTATTTTATTAAAATTTAATTTATGTCTCCACAGTACATCATTAAATGTACAAATACAGTAATTTTGTTCTATAGTTAATCAGTGTCTTTGCAATTAAAATACTCTGTTCAGGTTGGTGAGCACTACATGACTTGATTTGCTTGGCATTTGTTAAGATGGCATTCGCTATAGATTTGGGATATCCAAACTATAGCTCATGAGTCAAGCCCTGACAATCCAGCCCATGTTCCATGACAACTCAGTTAAATTTGTGCTTAGATTTCTTACTCAATGTTTGTTTTATTATGTTTGAACTTTGTAGGCATGGAGGTTTGAAATGGGCAGTTCTTTGTACTGTTGCCTCATTGTTGGATAAGTCCTTAATCAGAACACCACTGTATCCACTGTTTGAGATATATGCAATTTAATGGAAACATGGATTTAAACTTTATATGTGATGCGCAAATCTCCATTGTATGCAACTAAGCAACCTGTGAAGACAAAAAGCTTGGATACTCCTGCTTTAGATGATTCTGTGAATGAACTAACCTGGAGATGGATGAATTTGGGTGGCCTTCAACCTCCTCATTTGCCTTTCAGATCCGTGGACATCATGTGGCTCAGCTGGATCCATTGGGAATCCTGGATGCAGACTTGGACTCAAGTATTCCATTTGATTTAATCACTACCATGGATAAACTTGGTGAGGATTATCTGGTGATGCTTTTGCTTTCTTCCATAGTGCTGCCTACACTTATGCAATTTTCACATTGCCTAAGTTTCCGTTATCAACTCCTTGTTAAACGAAAAGACTGTGCAACTCCTTTTTTATTAAGAAGATTTAATATTTGATCTTTCTTTGTCTTAAGTATTCATTGCCATTTCTTTCCTCCTCTCCCTACACTTCCTTAGGGTTGAATTTAATTGTACTTGTGCCAATAGTCTTCAGGAATTTTTTCCTTTTGCAGTAGATAGGAAAGAAGACATTTCAAATGCTATAGACTAGTTTTACTCCTAATTGAACACAATCCTTAATTTTTCTTGCAATAAAGGCAGGTACTGGTTAAAAGTTAATCAGGTTTAAAAACTTAGGAAAAGAAAGCTATATTGCTGATTATTTTGCTGTAATAGATGATGGAGTATCTGTTCCACGATAAAAACAAATGCTTGATTTACATGAACAAAGCATCATGAAAGGCATCCAAAAATGGATATTATGTGATTCTGTGCATGTAGGCTCGTGTAAATTTTGGAATTTTGTGAGCCTTGCGTAGAGTTTTTTTTAATGATCTCATACTACAGTGCTACACTAGAGTGTGTCTGTATTTGATATTTCTATCCATTGTAATTTCTCACTTAGTGTTTCATCAGTATAAAAACAGTCTATTTCAAAGAAGTCTGATTTTAGAAAATAGCAAATACAACTTAAACGCTGTATGCGTGCAGTTATAATGAAGGTCCAGTTATTAGCTCAGCAATCATTTGGGCCTCAAGACTTAACCAGTTTGTTTCACTGCATTTGCTCTCACTGTATAGTAACTCGTATTCATCTGTAGAATGACTAATTTTTTTTATTCGTTCATGGGATGTTGACATCGCTGGTGAGGCCAGCATTTATTGCCCATCCCTCATTGCCCTTGAGAAGGTGGTGCTGAGCCGCCTTCTTGAACCGCTGCAGTCCATGTGGTGAAGGTTCTCCCACAGTACTGTTAGGAAGGGAGTTCCAGGACTTCGACCCAGCGACGATGAAGGAACGGCGATATATTTCCAAGTCGGGATGGTGTGTGACTTGGAGGGGAACGTGTAGGTGGTGTTGTCCCCATGTGCCTGCTGCCCTTGACCTTCTAGATGGTAGAGGTCGTTGGTTTGGGAGGTGCTGTCGAAGAAGCCTTGGCGAGTTGCTGCAGTGCATCCTGTGGATGGTAGACACTGCAGCCACAGTGCGCCAGTGGTGAAGGGAGTGAATGTTTAGGGTGGTGGATGTGGTGCCAATCAAGTGGGCTGCTTTTGTCCTGGATGGTGTCAAGCTTCTTGAGTGGTGTTGGAGCTGCACTCATCCAAGCAAGTGGCGAGTATTCCATCACACTCCTGACTTGTGCCTTGTAGATGGTGGAAAGGCTTTGGGGAGTCAGGTGGTGAGTCACTTACCGCAGAATACCCAGCCTCTGACCTGCTCTTGTAGCCACAGTATTTATATGGCTGGTCCAGTTAAGTTTCTGGTCAATGGTGACCCCCAGGATGTTGATGGTGGGGGATTCGGTGATGGTAATGCCGTTGAATATCATGGGGAGGTGGTTAGACTCTCTCTTGTTGGAAATGATCATTGCCTGGCACTTGTCTGGCACGAATGTTACTTGCCATTTATCAGCCCAAGCCTGGATATTGTCCAGGTCTTGCTGCATGTGGGCACAGACTGCTTCATTATGAGGGGTTGCGAATGGAACTGAACACTGTGCAATCATCAGCGAACATCCCGATTTCTGACCTTATGATTGAGGGAAGGTCATTGATGAAGCAGCTGAAGATGGTTGTGCCTAGGACACTGCCCTGAGGAACTCCTGCAGCAATGTCCTGGGGCTGAGATGATTGGCCTCCAACAACCGCTACCATCTTCCTTTGTGCTAGGTATGACTCCGGCCACTGGAGAGTTTTCTCCCCGATTCCCATTGACTTCAATTTTACTCGGGCTGCAAGGGTGTACACTTTTCAGCTATTAATTGTGTGGTGTAAGCGAGGAAAATCCGGAAGGTAAAACAGAACTAACAGACTTAGGTGTTACCCAGATCAATAGTTTATTATGAGTGCACACGGGAGAACAATCTCAGCCACCCCAGCTGGAGACCTTGTTCTCAGAGGAAAAGTGGCAATATAAATTAGTTTATACAGTTTATTAGACAACACCCACTAATTACTAATGGGGGTGTATACATGATAATATTGATAAACCATTGGTTTATAGGGTTAATCAATCAGCTACTAGGACTGCCCTTTGAACTCGAGTACCTCCCTGTGAGAAGCTTATGGGCTGCAGAGGCTTCACTCTAACTTCGCATTCTTGAGCTATCTCTTACCCTTGTTATCACTATAGGGAGGTATCTTCAGCAGGAACATGGTCTGCTGGACTACAAAGCGCTATTGAATTATGCAGCCAAACTGACTCCGTTCCCATACCATCAGCAGTTGTTTCATCAATACGCCTTTGTACTCTTATCTCTTCTCAGGAACAGCCCCCTTCTAAACATTCCTCAAGTAAGCTGGGAATGTCCTTGGTTAGCTAAACCTATCTGTTAGTTTGAAAAGGGTTAACATAGTCAAGTACCCATGGTGCTTTGTGTCTTGTTTCCAGCCTAACAAGACTGAATGGTCCCTTTCAGACCGTTTTATACCGGCCAATTGGGGCCCACCCCTTTATATCCCTTAATCCAAATTTTATCCCTACATGTAGCATGAATTTTATTAACCAGCTGGGCTTGCAGCAACCAATTTTTAAGTCCTGACTTTCTGCAGGCTCTGTTTATACCTGTTTGCTGATGCTTATACAGATTTCATTTGAATGCCTTTTCATTGAGTATGTAATCTTCAGTTATGTCTCTTGTTACTATCTTGCAGTGAATCAAAACAGTCTATCTGGCATACAGTCTCATGATTTTATAGGTCTATATCAATTAAATTTTGATTGTGAGAAAAAAGGATTGAAATGTGTGTCTGTAACTAGGGCTTTAAATATCATGTCTAATCTGACTCTTTAGTCTTCTATAAACCAACCCAATATTGTACAGACATTAGCAGTAACACATCCATCATAGGTTGAAGTACCATCTAACACTTAGCTCACCTCAGAGTTACCAAACACAGATGAGACACAAGAGATTATGCTGAAGAACTATTTTATTTCACAGTTTCTATGAAGACAAGGATAATATAACATCAACGTAATGATCACAAACAATATAACTTGGTTTCAGAATTACAGTTTCACAGCTGTATCTGGGTTTAATTTAACATAATATAACTGTAAAGTTCTATTATGTTAAATATTGCAGTAGTATAATCTTAGCTGTGTTCAGCTTAATATATTAGAATTGAAAAGTTCAGCTTTGCACATTGTAATATGTTTTTGGCCAAATTGACCATTTTCAGTTCATTTATCAGTGCAGCAGCAGCTATTGTATGTTTCCTGTTTAAGCCTTAGATTGATTTTAGAATAAGGTCATATCACCTCTTTATTTGACTGCTGCATTACAACTCCAGTTCCAACTCCAGGATACGTCTTCAGCAACTGATCTGTCATTATCTTTCGTGGTTTGTTGGTCATCTTTTTCTTTCAATTTTTTCTGGGTATCACCTTGCACGTACTCAAAGTTGATACATTATACTTCTGATACATATATAAAGTCCATATGCACGATATCAATTGCACTACCTTCATCAACCTTCTCTGTTATTTCATTGAAGAACTCAATCATGCTTGTCTGACACGATTTGCCTTTATCAATTGTATGTTGGCTGTCATTTATTAATCCATGTTCTTCCAATTTAAGTTTGTACCGGATTATGGTCTCTAGAAGTTTCCCTACGACCGATGTTAGGGTTGGAGTACCAAAATGGTGCAGAAAATAACAAATTTGCCACAGGTTTTCCTACACTGTGCTATCATGTCAACTGGTGTGGTTACTACTGTTGCATAGAATAAAAACTTCCTCTATTTTAAAATAAAAACAGAAAATGTTGAAAATACACAATGCCTTTGGATCCGCTGTGAGTTTATTTCAGATTATCAGGATTTGCATGGTTTTTTCAAATCTCGTTTCTTTTTTAATTTTGTTAGAATTTATTAACAAACAGCTAACTTGATAGCTTTTCGAAAAGCTATCAATGGACAGAGGCAGCTTAGCTGAGAGTTTTGTTTTGCTAAAAAATGCCTGTATCACTGATCTTTTAACTTTTTTTGGAGTAAGGTATGACTTTTGGACATTGATCAATTAGTATGAAGATCACTATATATAGTGTATATCCATAAGTTGCCATCTGTCACTTTAGTTTTTATACTTGTTTTGACTGTGAAATCGAATAACTAGGAATTGCGCAATAATCAAAACCAAAGACAATTATGCTGAAGTAAACTGAGGATAAATATCTTGTCTGGTGTTTAAGCACTGGGATAGATTTTCACATTGGACCGTTTAAATAATTGATCCGTAACGCCAGTTTTATGCCTGAGCAGCAAGTTTAAAACTTGCAGCAATCCATTCTCTCAGGTCCAACCCTGATATTGTCATTAAACCTGCTGACAAGGTTGGCGCTGTTGTTGCATGGCGAACAGACCTCTACTTTGCGGAGGCTGAACGCCAACTGTCCGACATCTCTTCCTACCTCCCCCGGACCATGACCACACCACTGAACATCAAGCCATAGTTTCCCAGACCGTCATTGACCTCATCTCCTCCGGAGATCTTGTCTCCCATGACCTCCAACCTCATAGTCCTCCAACCCCGCAGAGCCTGCTTCTACCTCCTTCTCAAGATCCACTGCTCTGGGAGACCCATCGTTTCAGCCTGTTCTTGTCCCACGGAACTTATTTCCTCCTATCTCGACTTTTTTTTCTCCCCTTCTCCAGTCTCTTCCGACCCACATCCTTGACCTTTCTAATGCCTTCCGCCAGTTTAACAGTTTCCAGTTCCCCGGCCCTAACCGTCTCCTTTTCATCATGGACTTCCGGTCTCTCTACACCTCCATCCCTCACCGGGGCGGCCTGTGGGCCCTCTGCTTCTTCCTTGAACCGAGGGTGGTGGAGGCCCATCCACCACCACCCTCCTTCGCCTGGCTGAACTTGTTCTTGCGTTGAACAACTTCTCCTTTGACTCCACTCACTTCCTCCAAATAAAAGCTGTCGTCATGGGAACCCGTATGGGTCCCAGTTATGCCTGCCTTTTTGTGGGCTATGTGGAACATTCCTTGTTCCAGTCCTATTCAGGTCCCCTCTCTTTTTCCGGTACATTGATGACTGTATCGGTGCCATTTCCTGCTCTTGCCCTGAACTGGAAAATTTCATAAAATTTGCTTCCAATTTCCACCCTTCCCTCGCCTTCACATTGTCCATCTCCTTCTCTTCCCTTCCCTTCCCTTCCTTGATTTCTCTCTCTCCATTTCTGGGGATAGAGTGTCAACCAATATCTATTATAAGCCCACCGATTTCCACAGCTACCTTGATTGCACTTCCTCCCATTACACTTTCTCCCACCCCACTTCCGTTAAGGACTCTATTCCCTTCTCCCAGTTTCTCCGTCTCCGTCGCATTTGTTCTGATGATGCCAATTTCCACACCAGTGCTTCCGATATGTCTTCCTTTTTCCTCAACCGAGGATTCCCTTCCACTGTAGTTGACCGGGCCCGCAACCATGTTCGCCCCATTTCCTGCACTTCTGCCCTCACCCCTTCCCTTCTCTACCAGAACCATGATAGGGTCTCCCTTGTCCTCACCTTCCACTTCGCCAGCCTCCATATTCAACGTATCATCCTCTGCCATTTCCGCCACCTTCAGCATGATCCCATTACCAAAGTCATCTTCCCCTCCCCTCCCCTCTAAGCATTCCGAAGAGACCGCTCCTTCCGCGAAGCCCTGGTCCACTCTTCGATCACCCCCAACACCCGCTCTCCTTCCCGTGCGAGCGCAAGAAATCCAACACCTCCCTTCACCTCCTCCCTTCCCACCATCCAGGGCCCCAAACACTCCTTCCAGTTGAAAAGGTGGTTTACTTGTACTTCTTTCAATTTAGTTTACTGTATTCGCTGCCCACAATGCGGTCTCCTCTACACTGGGGAGACCAAACGCAGATTGGGTGATCGCTTTGCTGAACATCTACACTCAATCTGCAAGCATGACCCTGACCTGCTGGTTGCTTGCCATTTTAATTCCCCGTCCCACTCCCACTCTGACCTCTATCCTCGGCCTCTTTCACTGTTCCAATGAAGCTCAACGGAACCTCGAGGAACCGCCCCTCATCTTTCGTTAAGGCACTTTATAACCTTCGGGACTTGACGTTGATTTCAATAACTTCAGATCATAACCACTGCTCCCATTTTTTTCGGACAGCAAGTGCTGGTTATGGTTCTGCTGTTGCCATTCATATCTACTCTGGACCAATCTTTTGTTTCTTAACTTGTCCCATTACCACCTTCCTTGCCTCGCACCGTCATCCCTTTTGTCATTTAATCACTCTTGCCCTCTACCCTATCACAGACCTTCCCTTTTGTTCTTTCCTTTCCTCCCCTCCCCTCCCTCTCTTTCTTCTCCCCCCACCTCTGTCCCCCTGGCTCTGTACTTGCTTAAAAATTTTAACCCTTGAACATCTTCCAATTCTGATGAAAGGTCTTTGACCTGGAACGTTAACTCTGTTTCTTTCTCCACAGATGCTGCCTGACTTGCTGAGCTTTTCCAACATTTTCTGCTTTTATTTCAGATTTCCAGCATCTGCAGTATTTTGCTTTTAAGTTTAAAATCTATCCTACTGTGTTGCATTGATTGTGTAATTCAGAAATAGTTATGAGTTGACCTTGCGTAAACATCAAAAACTTGATGTGATTTGTTTATTTCATACCATTAATATGATGAACCTTTTTCTCTCTGCTCAAGAGTTTAAGTTTGTTTTTACTTAGCTTTTTGCCAATCTTAGGTGTATTTAGTGAAAGGCCAGTTATTTTTTTTGTGTAATCTACCTTAATGCTGGTTTGATTTTAGGTTGGGTCTTGGTTTACATCCAGATTGCTATTACTTTTAATTCAAATTTGTCACAGAAAATACTTTTTGTTTAGCTGTCTTGTATTTTCTTGCATAGTTAGATTTTTTTTTGCCCTTGTCCGTGTGATCAAATTAGGATATTGTGAAAATACAGCAATTAAGGTCCCAAGTACATATTCTCCCATGGGATGATCTGTGTTTTAAGTTTCAAGAGAATGAGCTGAATTAGTGAATTTAATTACGTACACTGCAAGGCAATATGAAATAAAATGCAAATGCACATATCACAGAATTACTCTACAGATTTTAAATTGCAATTCATAGATCTTTGACCCTCTTTTCCATAATGAATACCCCATTCCTTCCCATTTGAGTAGTGTCATTATAATTATTACAAAGAAAAAAAGTAAAATTAAATTACCAGCTGTTCATCCTGTCAGATTAAATGAAAAGCTTAACGATAACAAGATTTCTCTGACACACTGTTTGTAAAGGTTATCTTTTAACTAAACTAGTCTATTCAATGATTCTATCAATCTTTGCCCTACCGTGTTTGTTTTCATGATCTATAATTGGAAATAATTCTCAAATATATCTTTTTTTTTCCATATTTTCCTCATAATCCAGCTGCTCCAAATTCCAGAGTAATTTACACTCTAGTATAAAGCACAGTATGTTATTTGAAGTATTATTTTGTGGTTTTTCCAACAACTGTGATAATGGGTGCTCAAACTAAATTGCTACCTTTGGTAAATGTTAGCTGAAATTACACATTAAATTTTAACTAGTGGGGTCATGATATGTAATTTTGTTTTGCTTGTAAGCAAATTGTAAACTTTCCTCCTTTTTGCTTCACATTGTTGACTGACCCAGAAGCTACGAAACAAAACTATTTCCTAAGTTTTATCAACCTGTTGCTGATAAGATTTTTAACATGTATGGGAGATGGAGGGTTGCTGGGAAATGTTTGGTTGTTCAGTTTGTTTCTATGAAAGCCGGTTTAAAAGGTGAAAATTTACAGGGGAATTAAAGGGTTTGTATTTAAATTACATACTCCCAATTGCTTAATCAGAATTGTTTTCAGTTTTACTTCTAGTAGAATATTATAACAGCTAATTAGCACCCTCATTCCCATGCATTCTACTTTTTTAAAAAGGTGAGCCTTAAGCCCAATTTACACTTCATGTACTTTTACGTTTAAGTGATTGGTCTCAGGAGAGCATCACTTAAGCAGAGTAGTTTCCAAAGCACTGCTCTCCCCTATTTACCTTTCTTCTTACCATCACTCTAAATCGAGGCTTGTTCAAGGCAGTAGATGGCAATAAATATTTGTCTTGGTACATTTAGACTTGAGCAGAAACCATGAAAATGTGGCTCTGCAATAAGATCAGAATTGGTGGAATACCCTATTTCACATTTGAGTTTATTTATAACTGGAGTTCCGTGCATCTGCAATTGATGGTACTCCTTTGATGTCTATTGTCTTTTTGAAGAATTTGTCTTAACAGCATAGTGAGGTGTGTACAATTGAATATTACAGCAGCTAATTAGCACCCTCATTCCCATGCATTCTACTTGTCTTTCTCTTTTTAAAAAAAAAATGATGTGGCGATGCCGGTGATGGACTGGGGTTGACAATTGTAAACAATTTTACAACACCAAGTTATAGTCCAGCAATTTTATTTTAAATTCACAAGCTTTCGGAGGCTACCTCCTTCCTCAGGTAAGGAGGTACCTCCTTCTACCTCCTTCCTCCTACCTGAGGAAGGAGGAAGCCTCCGAAAGCTTGTGAATTTAAAATAAAATTGCTGGACTACAACTTGGTGTTGTAAAATTGTTTACAATTAAAAAAAAATGGTGAGCAGTGAGCCCAATTTACACTTCGTGTAGCTTTTTAATTAATGTTATGTTCCATCCCATAGGTAGTAGTACTGTCTGATTATTATATGCATGTGTCTTTAACATCTAAAAGCCAGAGGATTTTGAGGATTGTTGGCTTTTAATCTTTACCCTACCAGTGAACCATCTTTGAGAAAAGTTGCAACAAATTTACTTCCAGTTTGAGAATAACAAGAGATCTTTGCTGATACATTGGTTGCTTTTACATTGGGATGCTTGCGCCACTGATTCCTGATGCACAGGTTTTGCTATTCTGGCAACAACTGTGCAAATTTGCCATATTTGCCAATCCCAGCTGCTGAGAGGACCTGGAAAAAGTTTTTCTCAAATAGCTGACCTTTTGTAAATCCACAAAAGTTTGCGTTTAAGTTGGTGGCATATGCATGAGACTTAAGAGTTAGGAATCAGCAGCATAAGAGCTCCTCTTAAGGCCAGTGAATTGCCAATGCCAAAATGGACCTCTAAGTATGTAATAATGCAATACAGCAGTTAGCCATACAGTTTTCTTCTTGATATTAATTAGTGTTAGAATTGTGTCCAGTGTTGAAATACTGAGGCAAGCGACTGAATTGATCTGTTTTGGTAGGTGCATTCAGTTTTCTAAGTGACTTGTATGATGTGTGGTTGGGTGCACAATAATTTGGTGAGGCTTGACAAAGTATTCATGCTTATCTTAAAAAGGAGTGTATTTAAGGCTATTCTGAATTTTGTTTAGGATGTAATGATATTCCTAGTAAATATAGTTTTTTGGGGGAGTGATGACTTACTGCTTCTGACTTGAGTGCCAAAACAAACCTGTAAACTCTAAGTGTTCAGAGTGATAGAGTACAATAATGAAGCCAGTTTTGAATTTTTGAATTCATTCAAATTTGAACTACTATTTAGTTTTTTTTTTAATAAGTGTTTAACTCTTGGTGTCTAGCTCATCTTCCAGATGTGTTCAAACCACTCAACATTTGAATTGTTCTTGACTTCTCTTTTTATTCATTCATGGGACGTGGGCGTCGCTGGCAAGGCCATCATTTATTACCCATCCCTAATTGCCCTTGAGAAGGTGGTGGTGAGCAGCCATCTTGAACCGCTGCAGTCCGTGAGGTGAAGGTTCTCCCACAGTGCTGTTAGGTAGGGAGTTCCAGGATTTTGACCCAGCGACGATGAAGGAACGGCGATATATTTTCAAGTCGAGTGTGTGACTTGGAGGGGAATGTGCAGGTGGTGTTGTTCCCATGTGCCTGCTGCGCTTGTCTTTCTCGGTGGTAGAGGTCGCGGATTTGGGAGGTGCTGTCGATGAAGCCTTGGCATATTGCTGCAGTGCACCCTGTAGATGGTACACAGTGCAGCCACGGTGCGCCGGTGGTGAAGGGAGTGAATGTTTCGGGTGGTGGATGGGGTGCTAATCAAGCGGGCTGCTTTGTCCTGGATGGTGTCGAGCTTCTTGAGTGTTGTTGCAACTGCACTCATCCAGGCAAGTGGAGAGTATTCCATCACATTCCTGACTTGTGCCTTGTAGATGGTGGAAAGGCTTTAGGGAGTCAGGAGGTCAGTCACTCGCCACAGAATACCCAGCCTTTGACCTGCTCTTGTAGCCACAGTATTTATGTGGCTGGTCCAGTTAAGTTTCTGGTCAATGGTGACCCCCAGGATGTTGATGGTGGGGTATTCGGTGATGGTCATGCCGTTGAATGTTAAGGGGAGGTGGTTAGACTCTCTTGTTGGAGATGGTCATTGCCTGGTAGTTGTCTGGCGCGAATGTTACTTGCCACTTATCAGCCCAAGCCTGGATGTTGTCCAGGACTTGCTGCATGCGGGCATGGACTGCTTCATTATCTGAGGGGTTGCAAATGGAACTGAACTGTGCAGTCATCAATGAACATCCCCATTTCTGACCTTATGGTTGAGGGAAGGTCATTAATGAAGCAGCTGAAGATGGTTGGGCCTAGGACAATGCCCTGAGGAACTCCTGCAGCAATGTCCTGGGGCTGAGATGATTGGCCTCCAACAATCACTACCATCTTCCTTCGTGCTAGGTATGACACCAGCCACTGGAGAATTTTCCCCCTGATTCCCATTGACTTCAATTTTACTAGAGCTCCTTGGTGCCACACTCGGTCAAATGCTGCCTTGATGTCAAGGGCAGTCACTCTCACCTCACCTCTGAAATTCAGCTCTTTTGTCCATGTTTGGACCAAGGCCGTAATGAGGTCTGGAACCGAGTGGTCCTGGCGGAGCCCAAACTGAGCATTGGTGAGCAGGTTATTAGTGAGTAAGTGCCGCTTGATAGCACTGTCGACGACACCTTCCATCACTTTGATGATTGAGAATAGACTGATGGGGCAGTAATTGGCTGGATTGGATTTGTCCTGCTTTTTGTGGACAGGACATACCTGGGCAATTTTCCACATTGTCGGGTAGATGCCAGTGTTATAACTGTACTGGAACGGTTTGGCTGGAGGCGCGGCTAGTTCTGGAGCACAAGTCTTCAGCACTATAGCCAGGATGTTGTCGGAGTCCATAGCCTTTGCTGTATCCAGTGCACTCAGCCGTTTCTTGATGATATGTGGAGTGAATCGAATTGGCTGAAGACTGGTTTCTGTGATGGTGGGGATATCGGGAGGAAGCAGAGATGGATTATCCACTCGGCACTTCTGGCTGAAGATGGTTGCAAATGCTTCAGCCTTGTCTTTTGCACTCAACTGCTGGACTCTGCCATCATTGAGGTTGGGGATGTTTACGGAGTCTCCTCCTCCCATTAGTTGTTTAATTGTCCACCAGCATTCATGACTGGATGTGGCAGGATTGCAGAGCTTTGATCTGATCCGTTGGTTGTGAAATCGCTTAGCTCTGTATAGCATGTTGCTTCCGCTGTAGTCATGCATGCATGTAGTCCTGTGTTTTAACTTCACCAGATTGGTACCTCATTTTAGGTATGCATGGTGCTGCTCCTGGCATGCTCTTCTACACTCCTCATTGAACCAAGGTTGATCCCCGGCTTGTTGGTAATGGTAGAGTGAGGAATATGCCAGTCCATGAGGTTACAGATTGTGCTGGAATACAATTCTGCTGCTGCTGATGGCCCACAGTGCCTCGTGGATGCCCAGTTTTGAGCTGCTAGATCTGTTCTGAATCTATCCCATTTGGTACGGTGGTGGTGCCACACAACACGTTGGATGGTGTCCTCAGTTGGCAGACAGGACTTTGTCTCCACAAGGAATGTGCGGTGGTCACTCCTGCCGATACTGTCATTGACAGATGCATCTGCGACAGGTAGTTTGATGAGGACGAGGTTAAGTAGGTTTTTCCCTCTTGTTAGTTCGCTCACCACCTGCCGCAGGCCCACTCTGGCAGCTGTGTCCTTCAGGACTCGGCCAGCTCAGTCAATAGTGGTGCCACTGAGCCACTCTTGGTGATGGACATTGAAGTTCCCCACCCAGAGTACATTTTGTGCCCTTGCTACCCTCAGTGCTTCCTCCAAGTGGTGCTCAACATGGAGCAGGCCTGATTCATCAGCTGAGGGAGGACGGTAGGTGGTAATCAGCAGGAGGTTTCCTTGCTCATGTTTGACCTGATGTTGAGAGATTTCATGGGGTCGGGTGTCAATGTTGAGGACTCCCAGGACCACTCCCTCCTGACTGTATACTGCTGTACCGCCACCACTGGTGGGTCTGTCCTGCTAGTGGGACAGGACATACCCAGGGATGGTGATGGAAGAGTGTGGGACGTTGGCTGAAAGGTATGATTCTATGTCGGGCTGTTGCTTGACTAGCCTGTGGGACAGCTCTCCCAATTTTAGCACAAGTCCCCAGATATTAGTGAGGAGGACTTTGCAGGGTCGACTGGGCTTGGTTTGCCTTTGTCGTGTCCGGTGCCTAGTGGGTCCGTCTGGTTTTATTCTTATTGTTACTTTCTATTGTACAACTGAGTTACTTGCTAGGCCATTTCAGAGGGCGATTAAGAATCAGCCACATTGCTGTGGGTCTGGGGTCACATATCGGCCAGACTGGATAAGTACGGCAGGTTTCCTTCCCTAAAGGACTTTAGTGAACAGATGGGTTTTTACGACAATCCGGTAGTTTCATGGCCACCATTACTGCTACTATTTTTTAATTCAAGATTTTATTTCATTAATTGAATTTAAATTCCCCAGCTGCCTCACTTCAGAGAGTGACTGCCTGATTGTGGTTTTGGAGAGGGCAATGATCTAGACTGATGACTGGCAAGGGGTGTTTGGTCGTAATCAAAAGAAAATCTAAACTCAAAAAACAGAAGTGGGGAGAAAAACTAAGAAGGAAAAAGGTCATGTAAGGAATTGATAATTGAAAAAGAAAGCAAAGTGTGAAAAATAAGAGAGAGACTGATTTCTTCCATATTTAAAAATACACATAAATATTAGACAAGTGCATTTTACATGCATGACATTTTTGATCCAGTGTTCTAGAATGAACATTATGTACCCAGTTGTGTGAACACTCCTCTTTAGAACCAGTTAAAAATTCAAGTGTAGTGGAGGGCACAAATATATTCGGCCAGAAAGAGATTTGTTTGGAAACCTGATCTTTTGTTTTTGGTGTGAAGAACAGCATTAAAAATGTGGAGTGACTTTGTCTAGTTATATGCATTAGTGAAATAAAGAAATTTGCATTGAGGTTATCACCGGAAGAACGAGATCTGTATATTCGGAACTAGTAGCGCAAGCATCCCTCTTCATTTTGCTGAGACATACTTTTGCAGGAGTCTTAGCAATTACTGTAGTAATTTACTTCTGTCAGTACTTGAGTCGTGTTTATGGACCACACACTTCCATCTGGGAATGTCAAAGGATACCTATTCTCTGCACCTCTGCTTGAGACAGCCTGATCTGCAGACAATGTCAAGACTGGGACTGCAATCCCCAGAGCTATGAAGGTTACTATGGCATTAACCTTCCATACCACAGGATCTTTCTAGGCCACGACAGAAGACATTTTCCAGATAGGCCAATCTGCAGTTCATTCCTGTATAAAACAAGGACTAAAAACACCTAGGATCCCTGGCTGTGGCCTTGTGCTGCTGGGTTTTCTCGCCTGGCAGCTGGCCAGGCTGTCAATTTGGCCAGCTGCCGGGTGGGAAATGGAAGAAAAAAACGTTAATGAGACCCTGCCATTAAGTTTGGCCGGACGGTTGCAGCCTTGCTGGGTTCTTCGGCCGTTTTCAGCCTCCTCCACGTCCTCCCCGCCTCCCCATAAATATCGGAGCCATTGTATCCTCCGTCTTATTTGTGCAATCTCACAGGAGATCAAAATATATGTAATTTTCTTCTCTTTAATTATCCAGGTTATGAATTTGTTTACACAGTATGTAATAAATTACTCTGTACAGCTGGAATATGATAACCACATAACTAGTGAAGCAACAAATTTATGCTTCTGTCACACCTATCAAATGCTGGCGGGTGAATTGTTAAAATTTTACAAGCCTACTGCCAGATTAAGATACTTTACAGATTATGTGTAGCATTGTGTTGGTATCTTTTCCCTATTATGATGAAAACAGAGTATAAGAAACAAATTTAATCTCCATGCAATGTTCCAGTTCTACCCCTTTCGTGCAGTTGCTGATAGATACCAGCTGGGACACCTGGAAGTTGAACTTTGCTTCTATCATGCAGCATCATCATACAATTTGAAATTCACTGTTGATATGCAGTATAGATACTATTTTGATAACTGGGGTGAAAGATGGTATTCATTTTATTTGAAAAGTGCACTGTAGAGACTTAGTAAATAATTTACTATCACAGCAGGAGTCTGCAGCTTGTCTTTTGCTTGAAAGCTAGAATGCATATTATTGAAGGGCAAGCCATGGGCAGCTGTGCTAAAAAGTGCAGTTAAGAATGTTGTGTTTTTTCTAAATAACATTAAGTTCTGGAAAAGGTTAATAATAGCACAGACATGAAAAATGTTTTTGAAGAGCAATTTTCACTTTGGTGTGAATGAAATATAAATGTAAAGGCATATCATGGTCATTGAATCCACTAAGCCTGTCGCCGAGTCGTTTCTTATCTGGAAACGTGTGTGAATATGCTGATGTTTCTGGATTGCAAAATGGATTTAATTGCTTTAAATCGTCTGAGGCTAAAAAATGTTTTGTTCAATTGCTACATATTATAGGTTTTGATAGCTTTGCAAAGGAATGATCCGTATTATTTTTATTTATTATATTATGGTAATAAACCAGCTTTTGAAAGGAGTACAAAGTTGCCCTTTGTAAACTGTAGTGTAATTGTCAGATCCAGAATAAGCTAAAGCAGAATGCAATAGCCTTTGTCTATCTGCTTTTTAAGTGAGATTACAGTAATATTTGAGGGTAGATTACTGTCTTTGGAGTCATGGCGTGCTGCAATATTTTACTAGCTGTTAATGAAGGCAGTCTTGTGTCTCTACGTATTTGTTTCTTACCTACTGATTTCGAAGATGTTTTGGATAGCCCACTTCAAATCACAGTCCCTCTGTTGCTTTGTTCCAAGAAATGGCCTCCTGTTCTTGTTACCTTTACACCTAAACCTCATAACATTGCACAAAATGGTTCTTAAACTCAGTTCCTTGATTTGAGTTCACATATCTCCTGCTAGTCGTCTGATTCTCATCACCTGAATTTTTTTTAAAAGTGACCTCCAGATGAAAGGTTCCCTAATACCTGTCAGTTACTCTGGTTGAATCGCCTTGACTCACATTATGCTAGTTCACAGTCACACAAACCACTACCCCATTCTCATCATTTTGGTACTCCAGTCTTGGAGCATCTTATCCTTTAACCTCACACACCTCAACATTATCACTTCTGACAAGTGCCAGAATGTGTACAAATTAGCTATTGTGTATGTGTAGATAACAGTGACTGCACTTCAAAAGTAATTTGTTGGCTGTGAAGCACTTTGGGACACCTTGAGGTCATGATGGATGTGATATAAATATAGTTAGTTTACTTTGAGGTACAGAGACAAAGTTGCAGTATTCTAAAGATGGTCTAATTAATGCAATAAATAAAGTTAATATCACTACATCGTCTTGGACTTTGATTTATTAATCATAGTGGTGACACATTACAACCAGTATTACTCTGAAGTTGTTTAAAATTAGACCTTCAGAGTTTCATCCTTCATTATTGAATTGTATTTAACTTACATGCTCACTCTCTTTTTGACGTAGACAAGTGTTTTGAGGGCCTGGTCACATATCTGGATCTGTGAACCAAAATCAGTGTGGTCTGAGTACCCCACCCACCTCTCCTGAGTCCTGTAACTACTAATTTAAAAGCTGAAGTGTTTGAACACAGCTGCACACTGTGGGCAGGAATAAGTTCCCACCCACAGTATGTAGCCATATTCATTCACTTTACTTTTTAAAGCAGCAGTTATGGCACTGGTGGGGGTGGCAAAAGGGACTGGGGAAAATGTAAAACCTGGGATCACTGCTGGGAAGGACAGTGTTGGCATAGATTAGAAAGTGGGGAACAGAATGCTTTCATATCCCTGTTTTGTTACCTTCAATACAAATCTAGGACTGCTTGGTGTACCTGCAGCTTACAATACAAGCTTCTATCCCACTGCTTTTTCAGAATAATTATTTGTTTTTGAATCATCTCCTTTGAGGTTTTTTGAAGCTATTGGTCAATTTTCTTAGTTGGCTTGTATGATTTAATATTTTTTGCATCAGTGTGCATTACTCTACATTGAGCTACATTGAATGCTTGATGTTTTCACATTTTGCCATCCAGTTGATCAAAAGCAAATTGAAATTCCTCAAATGTTTGCGGGTTGGGGAAGCTGTCATTGTAATGTGAAGTCTATGCTAGATCCTGCATGGTGTCCCTTTTTTTTCTTCGCAATGGTAAAAAAACAAAAATGGGCAAATGTCTATTGAACACAATTAGGACAACAAAAAAGATAATAGTGTCAGTTTCTAGTACAAGTTTCTCTGCTCTACCGTCCTTCTTTCTTTCTGACTGCCCCTGGCATACACCACCAATTTATATGTACAGTGTTTATAACCTGCAAGTTACTACAATCATTTATTTTAGGTCATTTAACTAGAGAGAGCCCATTGGCTACAGCTTGCATGCTGAGCTATTATTTATTAACCTCCCACCAGGGGGTGAGCAGTTGATTGACTGCCTTTGACTGTCTAATTTAACATGTTTAACTTTCCTACTGTTTGCCTGATCATTTTGATTTCAGTAACCTTTTCCTCTTTGGATCAGCTTGAACTATGACAGTTTGAGGAAAGTGTTTGAATTTTCTGTAGTCAAGCATTCATTCTCTTCAGTGAATTTTTTTTCCCCCAAGGAGTCCGGTTAAAATTATGGTATATGACTAAACATAGGGGGTAAAATTGGGCCGTTTAACACCTGTTTTTCAGATGCTGTGCAGCCAACCAAGCCTCAAAAATGGGGCCAAGATGCTCATGCACACTTCCGATGGGACGTACGCGGGATGCCATCTTGGTAAAGGGGTTTGTGCGTGCGCACCTAATGACCCGGCAGCATGCAGAGTAGGGAGATTATGACGCAAATCAGTGTGCAACGCTGATTTAATGGGACCGCTGCTATTTTGGAACTCCAAACTCCATCCAGTGCACAGTCTTAACCTTGCACAGCTGAACATGACTTAAAGGGCATGAATGGACCCCCCCCCCCCCCCCCCCTGCCAGCGGTACTTAAAGGGATCATGCAGTAATTACAAGTTAGTTGCTGGATTATTTATTCTGGCTGCTGGTGAATTTGTACATGTTTTTGGAGGTTTCCTACACTGGGATAAAGTTTCAATACGCTACAGGAAGTGGGCTGGCTGGCAGACAAGCAGGCAACAGTAAGGGCACTGGTGGGGTGGGAGCAGGAATGCTGTCATCTTGAGAGGACAACAGGTTCATGTTCCATGGAGCCACTGCCACTTGTTGCCTCCAGTTATGCGCCTCCTTCCCCTGCAAGAAAGAGGGAAATGTTTCAATGAGTATCCTGCAAGATGTTTGGGTGATGTGACTGTCATGGTTGATTAGCTACCAGTGTGTGTGTGAACTGTGAGTTCTGGGTGTGAGGCATGCAACAGTGATAAGTGTGTGAGGGTGAAATAAAGTGAATGGTTGAGTACTGATTGAAAGAGATTGTTGGAAGGTGGGTGATGGGGATGTAGTGAATTGAGCAATGGATGAGGCTAATGGTGCAGTTGGTATGATATGCCATTTGAAGCTTGAACTCACTCACCTTGACAACTTGTGTTAAATCATTGAACTTCTTCCTGCACTGCATCTATGTTCTTGGAGATATGCTCCTGGCATTGACCTCCTCCGCTACTTCCTCCCACTGACTCTTGAGCATATGTCTGGAGGGCCTCCTGCCCCCCTGCGGAAAAAGGATGTCCCTCCTTCTCTCCAATTCTTGCACCAAGGCCTTCAGTGCATCATCAGACAACCTTGGTGCACGCTCTCTCCAGGCGTAGTCATTCTTCGAAGTATCACAGCACAGATTCAGTTTTGAAACGACTTCCACCACTTCTTGCAGCCACAATGCACAGTTCAGGCTGCCTTTAAGAATCGCGAGCCACTTGTGACATCAGGGTCCCCTGCTGATGTATGTAGCCAATCAACAGTGCAGGTAGTGCTGGCAGTACGCAGCAATCATTTAAAACAGCAGGCAGCACGAACCTAATGTGCTGCTGCATCGCAACGACCAGGTTAATTGCACTCCCGTGCCGGTTTTCAGGGGTTATCCAATTTAACCCCCATAATCTCTGAACAACAAATCACACAAGATCCAATGTAAGTGCACAGTACCAGACCCTGTGAAAGGCTTTGAATTCTTTTTTTGCTTTAACTTTGTCAAACAGGTTTAACATCTTTACTGCCTCTAGATTGTACTTTAACTTTTCCTGCATCTCAGTCCTGCTTTCTGCACTACTTGCCTGTATTATGGACCATTGCTGTACTTGCCATTTGCTAAAATGTGACCTGATTTAAGTGCATTTTTTCAAAACAAAGCATTCTTCTTTGAGTGAAGTCACTAACCTTTAGAAGGGGAGGCTGGTGTGCATTTCATGAACAAGTTCTTTGAAGAACTGAGACTTTAATGAAAATAACACTGATATGTACTGCTAAAAGTAGGCAGAGGTAGGGTTCAATATAAGTGGAATACTTTCGATAATTTAGAGTTGGAAAGAAATAAATAACTTGCATTTATATAGAGACTTTTGCGGCGTTGGAATGGCTCAGTGTACTTCATAGCCAATTAAATATTTTTGAAGTGGAGTCACTGTTGTAGTGTTGCAAATGTAACAGCCAATTTGAGCACAGCAAGGTCCCACAAACAACGAGATAAATGACCAGATTATCTGATTTTAGTGGTGGTTGAGAGATAAATGTTGCCAAGGTTGCCAGGAGAACTCCCATGTTTTTTGCATAGTGCCATGGGACCTTTTATGTCCACCTGAGAAGGCAGATGGGGCCTCTGTTTATCATTACCATGAAATACAGCACCTCCGACATGGCAGCACTCCTTCATTCATGCACAGAAGTGTCGGCCTAGATTATGTGTTCAAGTCTCTGGAGTGGGCTTGAATCCACAACTTTTCTGACTTAAAGGCGAGAGCACTACCACCAAGCCAAGGCTGGCACATTGAAGGGCAGAAAGCACATAAGGATTAGAAATCAAAGAAATTCCAAAAGGTTAATTTGGAGGAAAATGAAGGAAACAAGAAGGAAAATGACGGAAAATGAGATGTTAGAAAAAGCAAGCAAGCATATTAAAATAAAAAAAGTGGGGTGGGGGGAGGGGGAAGTAATTTGCATGACTGAGTGACAGTGAGACTGACTAGGTAAATATAGAGCTCAGTATGAGGTTGTTGTAATCAACAGCAGTGACAACCTGCATTTATATAGTACTTTTTAATGTAGAAAAATGCCTCAACGTTTCACAGAGGTACAAGGGGAAAAAACAAAAAGAAATGCGTAAGATATGTTTGGATTAAAAAAAACTACAGATGAGTAGATAGCTGTAAAAATCCTCCACTATAATTGAATGTATTTGTATTGGAATGTCAGCATAAAACTTGTATATTGCTGCACAGTTCCACAGAGTTCCATTTGACACAGTTCACGTTTTCTTTTAACGTTTAATTTATATGTTACAGATTGGAAAATTGCAGTACTATTAAGTCACTTTATCTGGAAATAAACTAATATTATTGCTTCTCTCAACCATTAAAAAAAATCCATTTTCTTAATTTGAACTGTCCAGCATATAAGTTAGTCTTTTCTTCTTCCCACCCCCCCCCCCCCCCCCCTCATGGCTTCCACCCTGGTTATTGCATTCCATGTTAAACTCTGGGCCTGATTTTGCTGTGAAAATAACGGTGAGGCTGATGGTGCTCACCGTTTTTTATGTGCAAATCAGAAAGCAACTCCCGGCGACCACACATGCGCAGTTAAATGCGGAAATCGAAAGTTGCTGGCCAAGCTGCCCTGCTCCTCCAAAACCTGTGCGAAAACGGCATCTCGTCGGCTGACTCAAATATATTGAACGGTGTGCAATTCCTGTACTTATCTCACAGATACGGACTAACCTCGCCAAAAAAAGTTAGGGCTTGTCTATTCCAATGTAAGTACACTTTTAATGGTGTGGTGAGTCTTAATTACTGCCAAACAACCTCACTGGCACTGAAAATTAACTTTTACAAGTGTGGAGTCTCATTCATTCAGCTTTGAATTACTGGATTTTTAAAAAAAGTTTATTTTTTCTCTTTGTCTCATTTATCTCTGTCTCTTAATACAATCTTTCTTTCCCACTTTTTATTTTGCTTACTGTACCTGATTTGACATTGAATTCAGTATTGTAACTGACACTCCCTAGTTCAGACTCTGCGCTGCTCATTAACAATGCTTCAGTCTGATTGGTTAAGGAGGTAAACAGCTGCTTGCCTTGTTCACACAGGTCCCCGATGCCCGCATTGAATGGATCTCTAATTTACAAGAACTTACTGCGCAGAACCCCATAGAAAGCCTATGGGCAAGTCGTTCGTTTGCCGCTCACAGCAAAATTGATATTTGTTCTGTCCTTTGATGGGACTCTAGCATTTGGTTGCCTAATAATACATGAAATGAGACAGGAATTTGGATTAAAACCGCTTTAGTACTTTCTCAGTTATGTTGGCATTTTTTTGGTATTCTACTTGAATGCTGTGTGAGCTTAACAAGAATAAAGGAACATGCCTAGATTTATCACAAGACACAATTTGTTTTGTGATTTCAGGTGTTTTTTTAATTTAAAAAAAATGCAGCCAGTTCTGATTTGGGTTCTGATTTTATAAATCAGTAAATTATTTTAATTTCTTATATTTTATTAACTTTCCTTCTGGTGCTTAACTTTTCACCTCTTAATAATTTTTGTCTCATTTTTCAAACTACTTCCCATAAATATTTTAATGAAATGTTGCACTTTTTGCTGAATCATTCACAAAAGCAACACGCACTCTCTTGTGTAACAAATATTAAAAATTTTGATTGAATCTGACATTTTTTCATTAACAAAATTTTATGTTGCTACCACTCTTTCCTCATAATATTCTGTTTTCTGAATGGTTTTGCACATTAACCACTTTATGCATTTATGTATTGCTCCTGTGTAATGTGCTTTTCCTATTGCTCCCTCCTATTCATAACCATGCAGGATATTATGGACTGCATGAGTCTGATCTGGATAAAGTTTTTCGACTGCCTACGACAACCTTCATTGGAGGAAATGAATCTGCAATCTCATTGCGTGAAATCATAAAACGATTAGAGGTCAGTACGTGATTGTCAATGCATAGAATATTTTACACTCTAACCAGAATTGACCTTTTTTTAAAAAAAAAGTTTTGAAGTTTCACTGTGGGACATCATGCTTTGTATTCTGGCCATGCATCATCTTCAACACGTGGCCTCAATGCAGTTCCCTGGAGATCTCCCTATTCACCAAATTACCTTATTGTTCCTGGCTTCTCCGTTAGACTTTTTGGCAATGGCTGCTATCTGATATTCAGGAGGATTCCTGCATTTTTAGATTTTGTTGTTCTTTGTGAGAAGAATGTTTGCAGGACAATACATGACAATGCTAATGACCCTCAACAATGAAAACCATTTGTATGTTAACAAACTATGCAGTGGTTGGGAATATAAATGTAGTTTGAACCCCAACTACAGATAGCATTTTTGATCCTTTATTCATTAGAATTTTTTTAAAAAATCAATTTATCTAAATTAAAATGACCTCTGGCATGATGCATTTTAATAAATCAAAAAAACTTTCCCGAACTTCTTTGAAGTTGCCAGTGTCTTTAGTGCTTTGGGATTGAATTGTAATTGAGGAATGCTACTGTAGATGCACTTTTACTTTAAGAAATCCTTTAATTTAATTTCCTGACAACTTTGATTCCCTAGCATTCATGTAAAGGGGAAGAAAAGTCTAGGGGAATACTTTTTATTCAAAGTGCTCCCCCTTTTATAGAGAAAAAGCATTAACTTCTTTGACTTTTTAGTTAAAAGCTGCAATTGGTCTGCTTTAAGTAGGGTGTCCCCCCCACCTTGCCAGGCTGTGCTGGGAGCGGTTCCATAATGTACAGAATGGGAGGGGCACAATTTCAAACTGGTTTGGCGCTACCTGACCATGGAAAACAATGCTACCAGTTAGAAATTTGCATACACAGCCTTTTACATTGTTTCCTGGAATCAGGCAACTTTGGAGCAGCTTTCAGGTGAGTCTGAATTTGCACCGTTGCTGTTGTTGTTCTGCGACACTACCTTTATGGTTATATCGGCAGAACACTTTAGGAGACCCGACCAGGAAGTGGGAAGAGTTCTGACCTGATTGCTGTCCAGTCACCACCCTAAGAAAATGTTTGTGAATGTCAGATGAGGATGGGATTGGGTGACACCTATCACAGTTGTACAGTCTGCAAACACTTGCTGTCTCAGCTCCGACCTAAAGAATGTCTACTTGGACGAGGTACTGCAGTGCAGTGCAGTGGTAACTGATGACCATTTTGACAGGTGAGGCATACGCAATGTGTGCCTAACCAAGCCAGCTCGATACCTTGGCAACAGGCCCTTCATGCATAGAACCATAGAATGGTTACAGCACAGAAGGAGGCCATTTGGCCCATCGAGCCCATGGCGGTTCTCTGCAAGAGCAATTCAGCTAGTCCCACTCGCCCTTTCCCCATAGCCCTGCAAATTTTTTTCCTTCAAGTACTTATCCAATTCCCTTTTGAAAGCCACGAATGAATCTACCTCCGCCACCCTTTCAGGCAGTGCATTCCAGATCATAACCACTTGCTGTGGGAAAAAAAAAGTTTTTCCTCATGTCGCCTTTGGTTCTTTTGCCAATCACCTTAAATCTATGTCCTCTGGTTGTCGACCCTTCCGCCAATGACAACAGTTTCTCTCTATCTACTCTGTCTAGACCCCTCATGATTTTGAACACCTCTCTCAAATCTCCTCTCAACCTTCTCTGCTCTAAGGAGAACAACCCCAGCTTCTCCAGTCTGTCCACGTAACTGAAGTCCTTCACCCCTGGAATCATTCTAGTAAATCTTTTCTGCACCCTCTCTAAGGCCTTCACATCCTTCCTAAAGTGCGGTGTCCAGAATTAGACACAATACTCCAGCTGTGGCCGCACCAGTGTTTTATAAAGGTTCTTCATAACCTCCTTGCTTTTGTACTCTGCCTCTGTTTCTAAAGCCCACGATCCCATATGCTTTTTTAACCACTTTCTCAACCTGCCCAGACATCTTCATCGACCTGTGCACATATACCCCCAGGTCTCTCCGTTCCTGCACCCCCGTTAGAATTGTACGCTTTTAGTTTATATTGCCTCTCCTCGTTCTTCCTACCAAAACGTATCGCATCACACTTCTCTGCGTTAAGTTTCATCTGCCACATGCCCGCCCATTCTACCAGCCTGCATATATCCTCTTGAAGTCTAACACTATCCTCCTCACTGTTCACTACACTTCCAAGTTTTGTCATCTGCAAATTTGGAAATTGTGCCCTGTACATCCAAGTCATTAATATATTATCATGAAAAGCAGTGGTCCTCGTACCAATCCCTGGGGAACACCACTGTTTACCTTCCTCCAGTCCGAAAAGCAACCATTCACCACTACTCTTTGCTTCCTGTCAGTTAGCCAATTTGGTATCCATACTGTCATTGCCCCTTTTATTCCATGGGTTTCAACTTTGCTGACAAGCCTATTATGTGGCACTTTATCAAACACATTTTGGAAGTCCATAAACACCACATCAACTCTCTCTGTTATCTCATCAAAAAACTCAATCAAGTTAGTTAAACACGATTTGACTTTAACAAATCTGTGCTGGCTTTCCTTAATTAATCTGCACTTGTCCAAGTGACCTGTTAATTTTGTCCTGGATTATCGTTTCTAAAAGTTTCCCCACCACTGAGGTTAAACTGACTGGCCTGTAGTTGCTGGGTTTATCCTTACCCTTTTTTGAACAATGGTGTAACATTTGCAATTCTCCGGTCCTCTAGCACTATCCCCATATCAAAGGATGATTGGAAGATTGTGGCCAGTACCTCTGCAATTTCCACCCTTACTTCCCTCAGCAACCTAGGATGCATCCCATCCGGACTGGGTGACTTACCTACTTTAAGTACAGCTAGCTTTCCTAGTACTACCTCTTTATCAATTTTTAGCCCATCCAGTATCTCAACTACCTCCTCTTTTACTGTGACTTTGGCAGCATCATCTTCTTTAGCAAAGACAGATGCAAAGTACTCATTTAGTACCTCAGCCATGCCCTCTGCCTCCATGAGTAGGTCTCCTCTTTGGTCCCTAATCAGCCCCACCCCTCCTCATACTACCTGTTTACTATATATATATATATATATATATATATATATATACTTATAGAAGACTTTTGGATTCCCTTTTATGTTCGTTGCCGGTCTATTCTCATACTCTCTTTGCCCCTCTTATTCTCTCTTTCACTTCCCCTCCGTACTTTCTATATTCAACCTGGTTCTCACTTGTATTATCAACCTGACATCTGTCACATGCCCCCTTTTTCCTTTTTCTGCTTCATCTTGCTCTCTATCTCTTTCTTCGTCCAGGGAGCTCTGGCTTTGGTTGCCGTACCTTTCCCCCTCGTGGGAATGTACCTGGACTGTACCCGAACCATCTCTTTAAGGAATGATCCTATACACTGTTCCACAGTCTGGGATGCAAGCTGGACAGTAATCTGTCCACCATTTTTGGGTATTTTTTGTAATGAAACAAAAAATCCCCCAAAAAAGAAAACTGTTTTATTATGAATGTACTGCAATTTCCATGCCTGTGTTAAGTTGTATATGGATTACATTGCACAAATCAGAATCTATTCAGAACCTACACTTTTCATCAAATATTGTACATTTAAGTGATTGATTATTAAGTTGTCACCTTGGTGCAAGTGGGTGAAATTATTTCAGTTATGGATGGTTTAATTTCCTTATTTGAATCAGGACACTTACTGCAGGCATATTGGCTTGGAGTTCATGTTTATAAATGATGTAGAACAGTGCCAATGGATCAGACAGAAGTTTGAGACTCCAGAAATCTTGCAATTTACCAACAAGGAGAAAAGAAGACTGTTGGCTAGGCTGGTCCGTTCAACAAGGTATGAGCTAAATATATTTAGTTTTATTAATAAAAATATTTTAATATTTCAAATATGTCAAACACAAAAGATGCAAATTAAACTCTTGCTTAAGATAGCTTTAGCTGAAGTAAGTTGACTGTAGTCACGTTTAAACTTATTTATGACATTTTATTTTTGTTTCTTTGAAAGTAACAGTGAGCCTTTATTCAAGCTTGCGTAAGCAAATACCACTTACTTTACATAATATTTGTATCATTGTGCTATTTAAATTATAACAGTGGATATCTTGTGGGGTTCACAGGTAAATTTGCTATATTACAGCAATAGGCAAACCACAGTCATGTTCAGGCAAGACCATTGTAAGTATGAGAAAATGCAAGTGGTTTGCCTGAACATGACTGGTTTGCCTATTGCTGTAAGATAGCAAATTTACTAAAGCAATGCATGAAATTAACTGACTCGTCAAAATAATACGCAGTTTACTTACACTCTCTCTCCTTTTTGACTCTTTCACTTTGATTTTGGGGAAAATATTGAGGGATTGGTTCACTTTTTTCCCTACTTGCTCCTTCCTCATTGGTTATCGACTGAATTGAACTGCTTTTCATTTGTTCATGTTTAGTCAACAATCAGGTATTTGATGAATTAAGATTAGTCCTCATTTTGGCCAGTCACTAATTATTGCCCTACAGATGTGGGATATCCTGAAGTCTGTCACTTTTGAGGTGTGATGTGATGGCCACAAGCTAGACGTAATCACTGATGGATATCCCAAGGCGTGCCTTACACGTCAGAGAACACTGTTATATAAAAGGAATGTTACACCAAATCAAACTCAGTCAGTATTTATTTCTCTTTCTCTACCTGTCTTTCTCTCACTTCCGCTCTGACACACACACACAAATAATTATATATTGTAAATAAAATTGCTATGTCTGGCATGCAATTTTGTCACAGTTTCTGTGACTTTGTGGCCTTAATGGTGCCTTAGCAGCAGAATAATACATTGTGCATTATATAGTATAACACTACTGTTAATATAAAACAGAGCAACACCTGACAGGTATGGGCAACACAATGGAATTTTTTTTTTATTCGTTCATGGGATGTGGGCGTCGCTAGCAAGGCCAGCATTCATTGCCCATCCCTAATTGCCCTTGAGAAGGTGGTGGTGAGCCGCTGCCTTGAACCGCTGCAGTCCGTGTGGTGAAGGTTCTCCCACAGTGCTGTTAGGAAGGGAGTTCCAGGATTTTGACCCAGCGACAATGAAGGAACGGCGATATATTTCCAAGTCGGGATGGTGTGTGACTTGGAGGGGAACGTGCAGGTGGTGGTGTTCCCATGTGCCTGCTGACCTTGTCCTTCTCGGTGGTAGAGGTCGCGGGTTTGGGAGGTGCTGTCGAAGAAGCCTTGGCAAGTTGCTGCAGTTCATCCTGTGGATGGTACACACTGCAGCCACAGTCTGCCAGTGATGAAGGGAGTGAAGGTTTAGGGTGGTGCATAGGGTGCCATTCAAGCAGGCTGCTTTGTCCTGGATGGTGTCAAGCTTCTTGAGTGTTGTTGGAGCTGCACTCATCCAGGCAAGTGGAGAGTATTCCATCACACTCCTGACTTGTGCCTTGTAGATGGTGGAAAGGCTTTGGGGAGTCGGGAGGTGAGTCACTCGCCGCAGAATACCCAGCCTCTGACCTGCTCTTGTAGCCACAGTATTTATATGGCTGGTCCAGTTAAGTTTCTGGTCAATGGTGACCCCCAGGATGTTGATGGTGGGGGATTCGGCGATGGTAATGCCGTTGAATGTCAAGGGGAGGTGGTTAGACTCTCTCGTTGGAGATGGTCATTGCCTGGCACTTGTGTGGCGCGAATGTTACTTGCCACTTATGAGCCCAAACCTGGATGTTGTCCAGGTCTTGCTGCATGCGGGCACGGACTGCTTCATTATCTGAGGGGTTGCAAATGGAACTGAACACTGTGCAATCATCAGCGAACATCCCGATTTCTGACCTTATGATGGAGGGAAGGTCATTGATGAAGCAGCTGAAGATGGTTGGGCCTAGGACCCTGCTCTGAGGAACTCCTGCAGCAATGTCCTGGGGCTGAGATGATTGGCCTCCAACAACCACTACCATCTTCCTTTGTGCTAGGTATGACTCCAGCCACTGGAGAGTTTTCCCCCTAATTCCCATTGACTTCAATTTTACGAGAGCTCCTTGGTGCCACGCTTGGTCAAATGCTGCCTTGATGTCAAGGGCAGACTCTCTCCTCACCTCTGGAATTCAGCTCTTTTGTCCTTGTTTGGACCAAGGCTGTAATGTGGTCTGGAGCCGAGTGGTCCTGGCGGAACCCAAACTGAGCATCGGTGAGCAGGTTATTGGTGAGTAAGTGCCGCGTGGTAGCACTGTCGACGACACCTTCCATCACTTTGCTGATGATCGAGAGTAGACTGATGGGGCGGTAATTGGCCGGATTGGATTTGTCCTGCTTTTTGTGGACAGGACGTACCTGGACAATTTTTCACATTGTCTGGTAGATGCCAGTGTTGTAGCTGTACTGGAACAGCTTGGCTAGAGGCGCAGCTAGTTCTGGAGCACAAGTCTTCAGCACTACAGCCGGGATGTTGTCGGCGCTCACAGCCTTTGCTGTATCCAGTGCACTCAGCCGTTTCTTGATATCACGTGGAGTGAATCGAATTGGCTGAAGACTGGCTTCTGTGAGGGTGGGGATATCGGGAGGAGGCCGAGATGGATCATCCACTTCGCACTTACGGCTGAAGATGGTTGCAAACGCTTCAGCCTTGTCTTTTGCACTCGTGTGCTGGACTCTGCCATAATTGAGGATTGGGATGTTTACAGAGCCACCTCCTCCCGCTAGTTGTTTAATTGTCTACCACCATTCACGACTGGATGTGGCAGGATTGCAGAGCTTTGATCTGATCCGTTGGTTGTGGAATCGCTTAGTTCTGTCTATAGCATGTTGCTTCTGCTGTAGTCATGCATGCATGTAGTCCTGAGTTGTAGCTTCACCAGGCTGGCACCTCATTTTTAGGTAGGCCTGGTGCTGCTCCTGGCATAGTCCTCTACACTCATTGAACCAAGGTTGAGCCCCTAGCTTATTTAGCATGGTGATAGTGCCACACAACACGTTGGATGGTGTCCTCAGTGCGAAGACGGGACTTCATCTCCACGAGGAATGTGCGGTGGTCATTCCTACCAATACTATCATGGACAGATGCATCTGCGACAGGTAGATTGGTGAGGACGAGGTCAAGTCGGTTTTTCCCTCGCGTTGGTTCGCTCACCACCTGCCGCAGACCCAGTCTGGCAGCTATGTCCTTCAGGATTCGGCCCGGTTTATCAGTAGTGTTACCGAGCCACTCTTGGTAATGGACATTGAAGTCCCCCACCCAGAGTACATTCTGTGCCCTTGCTACCCTCAGTGCTTCCTCCAAGTGGTGCTCAACATGGAGGAGGACTGATTTGTCACCTGAGGGAGGGCGGTAGGTGGTAATCAGCAGGAGGTTTCCTTGCCCATGTTTGACCTGATGCCATGAGATTTCATGGGGTCCAGAGTCAATGTTGAGGACTCCCAGGGCCACTCCCTCCTGACTATATATCACTGTACCGCTACCTCTGGTGGGTCTGTCCTGCCGGTGGGACAGAACATACCCAGGGATGGTGATGGAAGAGTGTGGGACGTTGGCTGAAAGGTATGATTCAGGGAATGCCCATTAGTGGGTCTGTCAGAGTGTTATATAAATAGCTGATCTCTTGTGGCGTGGCTCATGCACTGTATTTCGAGGTCCCTCTTTCTCTTTCTGTTCCACCCTGATTCTCTGTATGGCTACCAGGTTTTTCTTTAGTGTCTATAGGGTATAAATTTGCCTTGGGCAGTGTCGCAAACCAGGCGATCGCAAATCAACAATCCATTTTGCACTTTACCCAATTTTTCTTTTTTCGCCCTCAATGGGAATGAAAGTTGGGCGGACTGTAAAGCGGGTTGCCAATAAGCAGGCTTCCAATTCATTACCGCCTATTTTGGGTTACCACCCAAGGCTAATTTATACCCCAGTATTTCATTGTGTCCAATACTTTTTTTCACTCTCCCTGTTGCTTGATCTCTCAATCTGCCGATCACTCTAAGTCTTTCTTTCCCTCTATTTCCTCTCTCCTGTATGTCTGTCAATGTCATTGTGAGACTCTTATGTTCCTTTTGTTGATGTATCAAATTTCTGTGTTTTGCCTTCCATAAAACTCTACACAGCAAGGTGGCATTCAGTGAGAGGTGGGTACTGGGATCAGGTGTGAACATGCACGGGTGAGAGGGAAACTGGGAATGCTTAAGTGGTGTTGAGGCCGAAAGAGAATGTGGAGGCTCAGACCTGGGGGTAAATTTTAACTGAGAGCCGGGAAGGGAGCAGGGGGGCGGTGGGAGGAGTTTTTTGGGTGCGAAACCCGGAAGGTGAATGGGTGGGTCATAATGAGGCCCATCAATTTCACTTCCGGGTTTTGCGCCTGGCAGGCAGCCTGATTGATTGATTGGCTGGCTGTCGGCCAGGAAGGCCTGCTGTAGCAGGCCGCAACTGGGGATCAGAGGGAGGGATCATAGGCCGTGGAGAAGATCAGGGGGGTGGGCTGAGGAAGAGATCGGGGGGCTGATGAAGTGATTGGAGGCCTGGTGGAAACGGGGCAGTAGTGGAGTTAAAATCAAGGTGTTTGACTTCCCACCCCCTTCCCACTCCGCCGCTATTTTAATTTGGACCTTCTGGGCGGCCCAGGCACTCGCTTAAATCAGGCAGAGCCTCATTAATCCTTGAAAATCGGGGTCCTATGAAATACATAGGCCCCTGATGTAATTTTAAAGGCCTACCGAGTGCACGTGGACGCTGCACTCAATAATGATGATAATGATTATGGCTTTGGCCCTGTGCATGTGGCAGTGGATGCATTAACTTATGTAGCAGTAAGCAGTTCAGACAGACCTGGAGTCCATAATTGGACAAAAATGGACACAGACAAAGAAGATAGTTGGAGGGGACCATAATCATAATCATCGGTATGGCTCTGGAAGACTTGAGTATCACATCTCCATGAAAGGGAAAATAAATCACTAAATTTAAAATATCTCTTACAAAACAGGTGCTATGCACTCAACTGGCAATAATTTTCATTGATGCCTGACCAATGAAAATTATTGCCAGTTGCGTATTATGGTACATTCAGCCAGTGCTAATTTTTAATAGCTGTGGCAAATCCAGATCTGGTCTGAAACAACAACATAAAATTAGTTAATGAAACTGCTCCACAACTTCTGCTATGTTATGTCCCTGAATTTTAAGATGCCTGTTAACAAGTAGGAAACCTGTAGCTCAGTTAAAGAAAAATGCAGATGTAGACGATGAAGCTACAGGTAAGAAGGATATTTACACGGAGGAAATCACTGTAGAAGTGGCCCCCAAGACATTCTTGTACACTGAGCTCAGCTTCCTGCACACTAAACAGAGCAACGCATAATAGTCCATATTCATTTATTTTCCTGCCAATACTATTCCTGAGAGCTCGTATCTAAGTTTATGATTTGATCTTCGGACCAAATTCCGATAAATAATGGAAGGGTGTAAAATTCTATTTCAGTTTGCTTTGCTTTGAGATTTAACTCAAATTTTCTGGAGCTGGTGGCAACTGTTGCATTAACAATCAGTTGAAGTAATAAACCATTTTATTTCACGTAGAAATATTTATATGATGCTCGATGCTGCATCTAGAAAGTAGTATTTAGAAGCAGATTTATACTGTATAGGGCATTTTTTTTTTGTGACGTCTGTAGGGGCAATTTTTAACTCCCTCTGCCTGGCCTGGTGGAAACGGGGCAGTCGTGGAGTTAAAATCAAGGTGTTTGACTTCCCACCCCATTCCCACTCTGCCGCTATTTTAATTTGGACCTTCTGGGCGACCCAGGCACTCGCTTAAATCAGGCAGAGCCTCATTAATCCTTGAAAATCGGGGTCCTATGAAATACATAGGCCCCTGATGTAATTTTAAAGGCCTACCGAGTGCACGTGGACGCTGCACTCAATAAAACCTGGTTAGTAAGAGGAAGAGGCCGCATAAAGATCAGTGTAAAGCCCGGGCTCTTTTTTTCCCCCACCGCTGCTCCGCCCACGCACCTATCTTCCTGCCAATCAAGTCAGCTTCCGGGCCATATAATACTGCAGCGGGTTACCCATTTGGGGCATACAGCTCGCTGGCAATGTGTTAATGAGGCCCCACCCTTAAAATGGGCCAGGCCTCCTGCCAGAGGCATGCTCTGCCGGCCAGCCGCCTGCTTGATAGTTAAAATCGCCTGTTCTTTGTTTTTAAGGTTTGAAGATTTTCTTGCAAGAAAATGGTCGTCTGAGAAGCGGTTTGGTGTGGAAGGATGTGAAGTATTAATTCCAGCTTTGAAGACCATCATTGATGTATCTATTGCCATGGGAGTAGACAATGTGATTATGGGAATGCCACATAGGTAAGACACTTCGTTTTCAGAAAACATTTGATGTATTTTTTTTTTAAAAACACAGATTTGTATAAAGTGAAAGATGTATGACGAGGAGCAGGAAAGCTATCTGATTTCCCTTTCGTCGTTTGATGCATACACCAATAGTAGTGCACCAAATGCTGGCCCAGATAAGATGGACAAACTCAGCATAGACTTGGATTTGAATTATTGGGTCTGTATGGTTCAGCTACCCCTTTTTACCAACATATCCACAGGGGGCAATTTTTTAAGAAGAATAGTGAAATACTCTCATCAACCCACCGCAAGCTGTTGTTTAACATAGGCATATGAACTCAAATTATAATGTTAGTTTGGGTCGATTTAGGCCACAATATGATCATCTTGTAGTTTGTTCTGTGCATGTTAAGGTAGCCAAGCCAATATGCGGCAATAGACAGTTCTCACTTCAGAGTCAGTTGAAGAGGTCACACGACAAGCTACTCCTTTGTGTAAAAACAGTATATTGCTTGAAACAAAACTTTTCAATAATGTTTTTAATTCTGTATAAATGTAATTAGGTTGAGAATATGATTTGTGTTGCTTATATTTGACTTTTAATATGCATTAGAATACTTCTGGGGGTGGAGGTATAAAACAGTTCCATTTATAGAAATGGAATGTTTCATTCAAACTTGATTGTTTTTGTAAATGTTTTGTTACAATTTTATTTTTGACAGATTTTTCACTTTTTGTCTTGGGGAAATGATTCCTCTTTCATGTTTTGAATTAAACCATACAATTTAAACAGTTTTGATATGTGAATTACAAAAGTTGCAAAGACAACTAGTGACAGTAAAAGACGAGTATGTTCCTTTGTTTATTTGTTTTAACAATTTTGGAGTTTTTTTTGCACCTCGTCTCATCCCAGTTAAATATGTTTAACATGAAGGAGAAAGGAATAGAATGGTATGTTGATAGGGGTAGATGAAGTAGGGGGGGAGGAGGCTCATGTGGAGTATAAACCCTGGCAGAGACCATTTGGGCTGAATGGCCTGTTTCTGTGCTGTCGATTCTATGTAACTCAATGTCACTTTTTTAAGTGTACTATAAAAACAAAATTCAGAAGAAGCCTCATTTTAAAAATCGAATGCTTCAATTTTTTTAGTACTTGAGTTTTCTTTCATATATGTACAAATATAGTGACACTGCAAATTTATAATTAAGTGGGAAGGAAAGTTTATGGCGATTGCTTTTTATTCGAAGTGCTCCTCTTACTTTTTAAAAAAAATTGCTGTTAACTGGTATGAAAGATTTTCTAGCCTCATGGAGAATTACATTTTAGGTCTCCTTTCCTCCAATTGCGCAAATGATGTCGGAATAGGAGTAAGCCATTCAGCCCAGGGAGTCCACTTTGCCATTTTGTTAACCATGGCCTTTTTATCTTTTTAATCCCAATTCCCTGCCTTTTTTCCATATCCCTTATTATTGTTACTTCACAAATAGATATTTATCTCCCTTTTAAACTCTTCATTTGACTTCACATCTATGGCTTTCTTGGGACGGTGTGTTCCACATTCTCCCAACCCTTTGAGGCAGTTTTTCCTAGATTTAGTACAAATTCTCATTATGTCTCCTTATTCTAGATTTCCTGCTGGAGGGAAAAGTCCTTCCCTATCTACCCTTCATTATTTGAAATAGCTCAATCCTATTTTCTTCTGCAAGAAATACAACTCGACTTACCCAGTCTCTCATCATAGTCCAGTCCCTTCATCCCTCGTATCATCCTGATAAATCATTGCTGGACTTCCTTTCTCCAAGGCCAGTAAATCCTTCCTGTGGTAGGGTGCCCAAAACTGAACACTGTATCCAACTGCGGTCTGACGAGCCCTGTGAATAATTGCAGTATTGCTTAGGTTGTGACATTGATATTGATTTAGATTGTGGGTGAATCATATACATTGCAGAGTAACTCTATTCCCTTCAGTGGGAGCTGGTATTTTGGACAGGTCTCGGGGAGGGGTGATCCTGAAGCCACCTGATCTCAGCAGCTGGGTATTAAATTCTGCTATAGTTCCTTACAATTTATGACTTTCTAATTTTGGCCATTTATAAAAACATATACTATAAATTCAAAGAAATGGATTTTCATACTTGTTAAAAATTTGAAAACCTTTCCAGAGGCCGTTTGAATGTGTTGGCTAATGTGATCCGGAAGGATCTGGAGCAAATTTTCTGTCAGTTTGACCCAAAACTGGAAGCTTCTGAGGAGGTGAGAATTAATCTCTTTTAGGCACAACGTTGTAATTCAGTGAGTTTCATTTGAAATCTGGTTTTGCCATTCCAAAAGTAGGCTGATGTTTATTTTAATTTTATGATAGCATGATTGAGAAATTTGCACATAAACTGATATTCAAACTGAGATCCAAATGTAATCCATTAAAAAGGATGTTGTGTTGTATTTTATTTAGATCTGTAAATTTGCATTTGTTTCTAAAATTAATCTGTGGAATTATGTGCATAATTAGCAGCCATTCATTTAAAATATTAACTAAACACACTTTTTATATTTAATTACTTGTGTAAAAAAACTAATTAATTTCACTGTTATAGTGATACAGTCCAAGTGCTAAAGATGTCCAGATCTGTTTCCTGATGCCAGCGAGCCCTGGCTGGTGATGATAACATAAAAGGCTGTGCAGACAAATTATTTTTGCCTGTTCTCTGAAATCAAGCTGACATCAAACAAAATGATGCATAATAAGGTGGAGGTTACACAAACGCAATTTTTATTCTAAAAAAAAACAAGACTTGTGACTGCAGACTTTCACAATCCGTACATTGGTTCACTTGCATCAAATGGGATATGCGTTGTGATTTATGCTTCACTACATGCTGGAATTGCATATCGAGAAATTGTGCTCTTCCAAGTCATGATTTTCCATCCATTCATTTTAATGGGCAGAAAATTACAGGGTGGGGTGCATAATTTCCTGCTGTGCATTCCCAGCATGTACACCTTGTAGTTATGCACTGCTGGTGTCTGTTCGCAGTACCAAATGGAAAATACCTCCTAATATTCTTGTTCCAAAATCTAACATGCTTGGTTTCCAGTGGAGAATGGGGGCATGGGCCATGTCAATGAATATGGCTTCATTTTTGTGTGATTAATTTTAGTTTGGTTACAGGAAATCAATGGAGAGAGAGGAATAAAACTTTTACCCCTCTCCCAAGAAAAACAACTTTAGAAAAAATCCCAAATGTTCAGAAAGCCCCCAAGAAACTTGTTTTAAAATATTTTTTTCAAAAATCAGCAATTAAGCCAATTGATATGAGGGCCATGTGGAATGTGTGAATTTAATATGCTGCTAATATCTTAGGATTTAATATTTCTTGTAGTTCTTATTTTGATTTAAATCTGACAGCAGCATATTGGCCTGGTATTTAGTGATTCTCCTCTCCATATTTCAAATATGAATAGCTGATGAGTTTTCTGGTAAACCGTCTCAATTTTTGAGATTGCCCAGTAGTTCGAGAAATTGTTGCTTTGGAACTGTAATTTCACAACATGTCTCCAATACTTGATGTAGCAGTTCTAAATGGTCAAATGAGTTGGCAATTCTGCCTTCAGTAGGTCAGGAATATTTTTCCTTGCCCCCCCCCCTTTTTTCCTTTATTATGAAATTACTATCCAAAAATCTAAAAATAAATCATGTTCTAATAGTGTTGAATCAAAGCCTAGGCATAACAAAAACTTCTGAGCAAAAAAAAATCAAATTCTAGCTTAAGGTTCCCCTACAAGATATCTATCTTTTATACAACAAAAGATTTATTTTATTGTTCAGTAATAGATAATTGTACACCAGCAGTGTCAAATATGTTTATTTTATTGTTTTGTCAAAAATATATTTAGTACTTTTGTAACATTGGGAATATAACTACACAGACAATTAAAGGTGCTTAAAATACCCATTTTTTAAAAAAAAACAGCAACAATTGTTTTGGTACTGGATTTTGCTTTTGCAGCTTCCATCAAATCTTGGATATTTGCTGCATTCATCATTTTGTTGGGTACAGGGTTTGTGATGCTGACTGCTGAAATTGTCTACAGCTCTCTGACACAGTTTATTTAAGAACTAACAGGGAATTAAGATCTGTTATATCAATAAGAGGAATCCTGTGCAACCTATTCAATGCATCATTTAGGGATCAGGAGATGTTAAGTACCACCTGGGTGTGTACCATGAAAGGATCAACCGAACAACCAACAAACACATTACCATGTCACTTATGGCAAATCCTTCACACCTGGAAGCAGTGAATCCAGTGGTACAGGGAAAAACCAAAGCAGAGCAGTTCTACCGTGGAGATGCCACAGGCAAACAGGTAAGGGGGAGCAGAACAAAAAATTACAAACCATTTCTGTTTAGCATTGACTTTTGTTGTGAATTAAACGACTTAATTGAGTTTAATATTCTTTTAGTTGACCTGGGGTTATTGACCTCTCTGCTAAGGGAAATAGATCCTTCCTATCCACTTTATCTAGGCCCCTCATAATTTTATTACAGCACCTTGAGGTAAAAGGTTAATTCAACGATGAAGTACAGCTATTCAACAACAACTTGCATTTATATAGCGTCTTTAACATAGTAAAACGTCATTCATAGAATCATAGAAAGTTTACAGTGCAGAAGGAGGCCATTCGGCCCATTGTGTCCGCTCTGGCCAAAAATGAGCCACCCAGCCTAATCCCAGTTTCCAGCGCTTGGTCCATTGCCTTGTAGGTCACGGCTCTTCAGGTGTGCACATCCAGGTACTTTTTAAATGAGTTGAGGGTTTTTGATTCTACCACCCTTTCAGGCAGTGAGTTCTAGACACCTACCACCTTCTGAGTGAAAAAGTTTTTCCTCAGCTCCCCTTTAATCCTTCTACTAATCACTTTAAATCTATGCCCCTTTGGTTATTGACCTCTCTGCTAAGGGAAATAGGTCCTTCCTATCCACTTTATCTAGGCCCCTCATAATTTTATACACCTCAATTAAATCACCCCTCACCCTCCATTGTTCCAAAGAGAACAACCCCAGCCTATCCAATCTTTCCTCATAGCTAAAATTCTCCAATCCTGGCAACATCCTAGTAAATCTCCTCTGTACCCTCTCTACTGCAATCACAGCTTTCCTGTAATGTGACCAGAACCGTATGCAGTACTCAAACTGTGGCCTAACCAGTGTTTTATATAGTTGCAGCATAACCTCCCTTCTCTTATATTCTGTGCCTCAGCTAATAAAGGAAAGTATTCCATATGCCTTCTTAACCACCTTATCTATCTGTCCTGCTACCTTCAGGGATCTGTGGACATGCACTCCAAGGTCCCTCACTTCCTCTACACCTTTCAGTATCCTCCCATTTATTGTGTACTCCCTTGTCTTGTTTGCCCTCCCCAAATGTATGACCTCACACTTCTCCAGATTGGATTCCATTTGCCACTTTTCTGCCACCTGACCAGTCCATTGAATATATTTCTGCAGTCTACTGCTTTCCTCCTCACTATCAACCACATGGCCAATTTTTGTATCATCTGCAAACTTCTTAATCATGCCCCCTACATTTAAGTCCAAATCATTAATATATATCACAAAAAGCAAGGGACCTCGTACTGAGCCCTGCAGAATCCCACTGGAAACAGCCATCCAGTCACAAAAACACCTGTTGAACATTACCCTATGCTTCCTGCCACTGAGCCAATTTTGGATCCAATTTGCCACTCTCCCTTGGATCCCATGGGCTTGCACTTTTTTTGACCAGTCTGCCATGTGGGACCTTGACCACAGGATTTCCAGTGTCTTAAATCTTCATTATCCTATGGAATACTTACATTTAACATGTAGACAGTGACATAGTTTGAGAAAAAACAGTTTTTAATATTTGTGAATATTGTTTTGCCATAAAACAGAGCACAAATATTTATGATCATTGCTAAGTTATGTACTGACTAGAATAATTTGAAAATAACTAGGTGTTTCTGAAACTGGTTTAAAATTCACTCAGGTACCTCCTACAAGGGAGTGGTTTACATGTGTATTATAATATATTCACTACTTCAGTATTTTTGAATTGGGAGTTAGTATTTCATTACTTTTGATCTGATGAAATTGATAGCACACTTCACAGTGAATATAAAGGAGTCCGATTTCTGAAACAGCTCTGCAATTTTTTTTAATGCAGGTTTTAAAATTTAAATGATTAACCAATTGAAGAAGTCTTTATTTTTCTGTCAAAATATTTAACTGCAAAACTAATGTTCAGTACAAGTGAAATATGTGCTAGAGTTTGAAAGAGGCAGCTCTTATTGTTGCATGAACTATTAATGAGCTATAACCACACACAATATTAATCTTACTTTAAACCATGCCTAGGCTGCACTGAAAATACCATAATCCAGGAAGAAAATGTTAACATAGCCAAAATGCCAATCTATTACATTGGTCATTAATTACTTTTTAGTTAAAATGACAGCAAAACATAATTTATACTCTGCACCTTATGATGCTGTTTAAGTAATGTGTACATATTTAGTTGAAGCCAAAATTTAAACAGTTTTCTGGAGAATTACCTTCTGTAAAATACAATATCATTAATGTATGGAGATTCCTATGTGTGATCTATTAGTGTTGATTTAAACAAATTAATAGCCCAGTTCATACCTTTCGGAAGTGGAAATCTGTATCATTTAGCATCTCATTCACTATCTCTTGGAATCTAGCAATTCTAAATAATGTCCTTAACTATCCAATTGAATTCAGAATTTTTCTTAGTTTTATACAATGGCATGCTTTAAGGACACTAGCTGATCAAATGGACAAAATTGGGAGGAAAAAATCTTTCTGTCTCCCTCTCTTTTTTCCCCCCCCACCCTGGATTTGCCTCACAATTTCTCTCTTTCTCTCAGGCTGTCTGTCAATCTCTAGCATGCTCTCCATGCCTCACATCGTGTATGCCTCTGCACGCTTTTTCTCTGTGTGTCTGTGTCTCTCACTCCTACAGAAACCTAGAGTCAGACTTGGGGCCACACAATTTATCTCATCTTTCCCTGGGTACGATTGTCCTTTCGAGCACCAGCCTAATCCTAAAACTGCCTTTGGAAGAGTCTAACCACTGCAGAAACACTGGGCATCTGGAGGAGCATGGAATAACCAGGGGGTGGGAGCTCAGTTTTTTTTTCTTGTGCGTTTTGCAGCAGGCTCTGGACACACTGGTACTAGTTGTTTTCTCCCCGTTGTTATCTAATTATCCTTGGTATCAAAAAAATTCAAACAACTTCTTAAAGAATTATTTAACAGCCACAACAACAACATCAAGAGTAATAAATAACACAACAGCAACAAGAGTCTGAAGAACTGCTGTAGGTGGGACTGAGCGGGAGGAGCTGGACTCTATTGAAAGGGGCAACCTATTTCCTTGTGCACCTGTGCCCCTCACCCCTCCATGTGCACAAATCCTTGTGCGAAGGGCACAGCCTCTGCATCCAACATGTCGGTTGGGAGTTAGGTTTCTGATGTTGCCCAGAGGGGACATGGGGAGCAGGTGTTGCTGTGACTACTGGCAACTGCCTCCTGTGATGGGGCAGCTGCTGGCTGAATCATTGGAGGATCATCCTCAGCAGCTGGGTCCTGCAAAGGCTTGTGCATCTGGCACAAAGCCTGGGGATGAAAGGAGGTGGCGCTGGGAACTACTGCATTCCTGCTTGTCAGCACCATATCCCTTATGGCCCTGTACTGTCTCTGCAGCAGGTGGCGCTGCAAGGGGGGGGGATACGGGCGTCAACTGCAGGATGGTTCTGCTCACGGCAAGCAGTTCAACTGCCCATACATCAACCTGGCAGAGGCTGTCCAGTTTCTGCCCTATCTGCCCTGTGCTTCGTCTGGAAAATTGTAGAGTGCAATTCTAACCTCCTTCAGGGGAAATATTGGAGTTGGGCCTATTGACTGCTTTTCATTGGTACATGACATCTGAGAATTATGCAGTTTGGAGCTGGGCTCTGATGCCTACTTCTGACATGTTAATGATTTGGCCTTTTCAACTATACTTCCATATCTTTCTGGTTGCCTGATCTTCCTGAGTTACCAAACAATTTGTTTCTCCCTCCCCCCCCCCCCCCCCCCCCCCATTATTGCAGTGCATTTTTCATTGAACTAGGGCTGCTAACCAGAGCATAACTTAAATGAGATGTAACCGTATAAATCTGAAATGTGATCTACTCAGTCAGAACACAGATGAAATCTGGAGCACCATCCTGCACGAGGCTTCCAATCAGTTCTGTCATAGAAGTAAATCTTGTTCTTGATATTCCTTTTAAAGTGCTAATGGATGGTTGCTTAGATCTGGATAACAAAGTAATCAGACATGGTAACTGGTGTTTTTTGAGTTTTTCAGATGATCAGTGGAGTAAGGCAGTTTTTGAAATGAGCATCCATTAACCCTAGCTCAAATGAATCAGTTGGGCGAGGCTTTTAGTGACTCCGAAGAAGGTGGAAAAATAATATTTGCTTCCAAGTTGTACCAGTCAGAAGTGCAGATAGGAGAGTTGACTGAATCCTATGGATTGGTATTCAACAAGGAGCTGATTTTTTAAAAGCATATCGTAACTTGGAATGCATGCAGCTTGTCCATTTAAGAATGAGTTACAGAAAGCTGCTATATCAGGAATCCTGCACTATTGGCCTTAGCCCTTCATCAAGGTTTCAGTTTAAAAAAAAATCCATAGTATAAATTGAACCAAGTTAATCAGTACCTTTTTTTAAAAAAAAAATTATTAAAATGCTGAAGATTGCAATGACTAATTCAGAAAGTAATTTATTTTTAAATCTAAAGGTGATGTCCATCCTTCTACATGGTGATGCTGCATTTGCTGGCCAGGGTATTGTGTACGAGACATTTCATCTTAGTGACCTCCCGTCATATACTACACATGGTACAATCCATGTAGTTGTAAATAATCAGGTAAGAAAAGGCACATCAGAGCTAAAACATAATAGAATCTGGCTAAGAAACATGAGAAATCAGTCAGTTGCTGAATTGTTTTTGATCACTGAAATGCATTCAGTGCATTTGTTAATACTGGAAGTCAATTGTTCTCTTGCAGATTGGGTTTACTACAGATCCTCGTATGGCCCGCTCATCTCCTTATCCTACTGACGTTGCACGTGTTGTGAATGCACCTATCTTTCATGTGAATGGTGATGACCCAGAAGCAGTGATATATGTGTGTAAAGTGGCTGCTGAATGGAGGAGCACATACAATAAGGATGTTGTAATCGATCTGGTAATTACAAGATATTATGTTGCAGTATTTGAGATGTTACAGGCATGATTTCACGTTATGTTTGGAAAAACTATAAGCCGCACAATTTGATGAGTAGTTAAATAAAGTTAGTTGAATTAATTTCTTGTCCTCAATGTATTTGTATTGTATGTTTCAGTACACTTTAATTCTTAATGTTATAGTATACGTCCACATGTAATTTTAGTAGTTTTATATAACAAAGGGTAGACAATATGTTGAATATTGAATGTATGGAGGACTGTATCTTTAGGAAACTGACTGTTATTTTCTGGCTGCCAGATTGCTCTAGAAAAGACGTGGAACTGGGGAGTACAGTAGTTTGGTAGGCTATCCTTGTGGCTCTGGGGCCTGGGTTTAAACGCAGCCAGCCCAGAATGGTATAATTGAAGATGTACCTGTTTGCTGGCAGTAAGGATCGCTCGCAAGATCAAGTTCCTAGTAGCTGTGAACTACGACATAAAACTGTTTGCGGCTTGTCAATTTTCCTCACTAAGGAAAACAAGCTTGTCTGGTGTGAGAGATGGAAAATTTCTCACTGGTGCCCTGAGGCTGGTTAAGGCATAGAATTGGGGAAGAATGGAGAGAACATCAGCCTGCATCTGGATATGCTACATCTCACCTCTGACGGCCCAGTACTAACACTGAACACAAAAAAGAAATCAGAAATGCATTATCAGCTCTCTTTGTAGCTCACTCAAGAAAATGTGTGGAGTGTTTTATGAAGGTGTTTAAATGCTTTGTTGTGCCAACTTTTGACCAAGGCAGGGCATGGCAGTGAGAGGGGGAGAAAATGGACATGTTTGATTTTTTTAAATTAAGCTTTTAAAACAAATTGTAGCATATCTGTATTTTTAATTATTTTTGACAGAGTAATCTGAGGTCGCAGTAATCTTGTTATTATGCAAAGAACGAGTGTATAGCTGTAACACTATAATAGTTTCTTGATTTCCAATAGTTAAATCCTTTATTTTGTTGTCACTGAGAGGTTTGCTACCGTAGAAGGGGACACAATGAAGTGGATGAGCCAATGTTCACACAGCCTCTGATGTACAAGCAGATCCAGCAGCAGATGCCTGTTCTGAAGAAGTATGCAGACAAATTGATATCTGAAGGAGTTCTGACACTGCAGGAGTATGAGGTCTGCACTGTATACCGTTTATCTGTTGTCTCCCAAATTTGTAATCTTCATGTAAGATAGTTTGCATGTGTGGGCTCCTTGATCCTTTTGAGAGTGCTGTTAGAATTCCATGTTTGTAACTTGAGAGTTTTGATCCATTTTTGCAATTCAGTATTAAATTCCCTATGTTTTGATATGATGTACATTACTGGAGAATATCAAACTAGCAGGAAAGTTTGTGCTGCTAGACCTCTCGTCAATGCCAGCAAATGCATGAGGGTGCCTCCTTTCTTTTTCTCCCTCCTTGTGGGGAATACCTGGCTGCCTCTCAGGTGGCTCCTCTTTGTCGAACAGTTAAGATCTGTAACTGTGTAGAAAATTGGAGGCATGAGAATATTTTAATAATTTTACACTGATAAAATTGCCAATAGAGAACTTGGTTGTGATTATGACTTTTTTTAAGATTGTATTTTACATAGTGGTTTAAGTGAGAAATTCTGAATACAGATTTTGATTGTACTGATATTTTATAGGTTTTAAAACACTATCAACCAAATGTTACCTGGTTAACAATACGTAACTTTTTTTAAGCTATGTAACCTGTGGATCTTGTAACTGGTTTAATGTAAATAGATGTACTGAGTTTGATGAATATGTTTTCCAGGAGGAAGTAGCAGATTATGACAAGATTTGTGAGGAAGCCTATACCAGAGCGAAGGATGAGAAAATTCTTCAAATTAAAGACTGGCTAGATTCCCCTTGGCCAGGTGGGCGAAAATTGATAGCTATGTGGGGATTATAGCTATGATGTGGAGATGCCGGTGATGGACTGGGGTTGACCATTGTAAGCTCTGAGACTTGTTCTCAAGGTACATAGAGATAAATGCCGATTTTACACAAAGGAGGTGTAAAAATAGGCAAGTACGAACTGGTAGCACACAATAGAAGTGGGATTCACAGTGGCGGGAGAGAAAAATTTAAAAAATAAAATATAAACAAAGAATAAATAAATTAGTAAATTGACTTCCATTCTTGTAGTTTAGAGTGTAATCTCCACTCTTTTTAATGGGGATTACAGAATTTGTAATTACTCCCTGCTAGAATGTATTTAATTTGCATCTCAAAAAATAAGCATTGATCTTGTCTTGCTGTTATATTTCTTGACTAGTATTAAGTGTTAATTGCCAGTACTTTGAGGTATCATTTAAAAATTAATTGTTTTTAATGAATTTGATCATTTCCCACTGTAGCATCAGGTTAATGACTATGAAAAAATATTTTTGCCCTAGGTTTCTTTACTCTGAGTGGAGAGCCAAAGAGTATGACATGTCCTCCAACAGGCCTTTCTGTAGAAATCCTGCAGCATATTGGGAATGTAGCCAGCTCAGTGCCTGAAGAAAACTTTACCATCCATAGAGGTATGTATATATGTTAGTAAATTACATTTATTCGGTGTCAACATGGTATAGGCAATTATTTTATGGCAACGATGATTCTGACAGTTGGGAGATTAATATTATGTATTTTTTTTAATTTAGGTTTATGCATATATCAAAACCCTTTTATACTTTTGTTTTTGTTTCTCAATATTTCATTGTATCAGAAACTTCATAGTATTAGCTGTTAACTGATGAAACTGCCTGTGCAATAGGAGGTGGACAGAAAAGGTGTAATGGGTCAAAGCAAACACCATCTGCCATGCAAGGCAGCTCAAATGAACTGTGTTTCCCTAATTTGGACTAATGTTGAACTGCTTTAATTGTGACTGTACCACAGTCAGCCAGCCAAGTACAAGCGCTTGTGTGTCATATTCAAATAAAATACATTTTGAGTAGCGTAGGATTCATATTACTCCATCAGTCTTTTTATGCATGAGACTACTGCTGCATGTTATTGCCCATCTGCAGCTTGTGCCCTTTCCCTTCCCCCACCCATGCTGTGCTTGGTACAGTGACAGATCTGGAGACAGGGTTGCAGAAAGGTGGGCACAAGCGGTTTAATTATTTTAATATAAAAGGAGATTTAAAATCTGATTCATAGTGCACCTTTGAAATGACCTGCAAGCCTGGGAGTGTGTCTTGTGCACCAATATAATTGGTCTTTTACTACTCAGTGCAAAAGTATTATTTGCTACATTTAAACTGATGCAACCAATAAATGGATTTTTCAGCAGTTTAAAACAACATCCGATGGAATAGGAGTGCAATAAAATAAAGTAAGAGCAAGCAACCCAACTGCCAGCTTTGTAATAAGTCAAGACGATCACCGGTTCAATCTGTGGTCTCTGCTGAGTTATCAGATTTCAACTAGGATGATTGTAGGAACCCTGTAATTGATCTCCATATTTCTGAGCTCTCGTGTATGTTACAGAACCCCGATTTGCATATTACAAGTGGCTTTCCATTTGAAGCAGTTAGGCTGCTCATCTCTGGACCCTACCCAAGATGGCAGCCAGAGTGCCAGTGTAAACGGGGCAGTAAGTGACTGGACACCATTTTCAGGCTGCTATTGGCTCATTTATGCTGGACAGAGCAAGTTAAAATCAGTCCTTTGGCTTTTGATGGGGAAATAGTTGTTAGTGGCTCAGCGGAAGGGCCAGGCAAATTTCTTCAGCAACTGTCAAGGGGACGAGTGGTTGTTTCTCCTTGTCTACCTCCAAATAAGCCATATCACCAAAGGGGTGCAAGCAGTGGCACTGTACTGAACACAATCTCCTTCCTTAAATGTGAAAGAATAATTGGCCTTCTGCAACAAGCCCTGAAGCTGCAACCGCATTTTGAATGCCAAAGTAAAAGAACCTTTCTTGACAGTATCAGCATGTCCCTTTAAGACAGATAGCATCCAAATGACAGCTCTGGAAGTTGTAGTGAAGTCTGCCCTGATCGGCACCTGGTGCTATTACAGGAACAATGTGTGCAGAACTACCTAACATTTGCATACAATTTACAGTGCTTGTTCCTCTTCTGGTGCAGCCACCAGAAAAGAAATGAGAATATTTGGGTACAGTTTTATTCGGGTCCAAACAGGGCAAAGGATAAGCATTAATTTTGTGTGTTGCACCGGTTTTTCAAGGATTATCCAGGTGCTAAATCTAAATCCAAGAAAAGCCGCCACCCTCATTTTTATGCCAAGCATTTTCTTCTAAATTAAGTTGTCAATTGCAGAAGCATGTAGATACTGCTCTAATTTTATGTCTATCGATCGATACATCCATATACAAATAAAAAATTGTCCATTCTCTGCCATTTGCCAGAAATATGATTGGTTTGTGGCAACCATGTGATTGCCAAGTTTTTTTTTGCTCTTCAGTGGTAAGAACATGACTGTTTTTGAATTATATGATTATTAGTATTGCCTGCTTTGCCAGAAGGTGGACAGCTGCTCCCTGCCTTACACTGAGGAATCCCTGAGCTGGTATATATTTGCCATAATTGCCTTTTTTAAAAAAAAAGTGAAAGATAAACAGAAGAGAGGATAGAGGGGAGAGATTTAGAGAAAGAAGAGGAAAACAGCTGGAGAAAATAGATACATGGACAATAGTAGAAAGTACGGCGAAGGAGAAAATGAACAGAAGACAAACAAATATGTGGGAAAGGGTCAGAAAGAATTTGAGTGGGAGACAAGCAGAGAGATGGACCTAGTTTTTGAAATTTTTGTATGTGAGCACCAGTACAGGAGATTAACTGGATTTTAACTAATTTCAAATGAAAATTGTGAAGTTTTTGCCTAGAAAGATTAGCCATTCTGTTTTTCAAGGAAGGATTTTATCAGATTAATCCAACACTGTAAGGTCCATCAAGTTCCATGAAACTAAGAAATTACTCTTCTATTTCATTGTGTACACATTTTTCCAGGTGGAGACATAAACAGCAACCCATCCATGGTGGTAATGGTCTCTGTAATTATGCTAATCACAGATTTATTTAAAGGAAACCATTATAGCTTGATAGCTTAAGAAATTCTCCAGGGTAACGTTTCACCAAAGGCTTGGATCCATTTCAAGTTAATTCTGGGTCTGCAGTATGGAAATGAAATTTACTGTGTAGTGGAGTGCTTGAAATAGAGCAGTTGTTGAAAGACTATAGGGTATAGCACTGTCAATCTCTATACATTCAGATACAACGCCCAGATTTTTGTTGATTTTTGGACCAGTGAGCCTGAATAATTAGACAGTTTGAATACATGTGAACAGCCATCATACATAATCTGAGCGGGCTAGAGTACTTTAGAAGCTGTAAAGAACAGAGCTAATATGCTATTTATTATCTGTGTGGCATATGTGCATGACTGATTTTAGCAATGATGTGTAACAGCTAATGGCTGTTTATTAATTTGTGTTATTTATCTTCATGTGCATAACTACATATTCTTAAAACTAAGATCAAATAATGCCACACCAGCTTTTTGTTACGTTTTTTGGTATATGCTACTAATGAAGTTTGAAAGACTATTTATATAATTTGAATTCAAATGATACTGGAAGCAGTTTGTGTTGTGCAGCAACACCAGCTTGTAATCCCAGAACTCTAAATGTTTTGTGCACTTGGTGATCGCCAGACCTTCTTGGGAAAATAATAGGCGGGCTGATAATCATCAGCCTATTACACATAGGTTAGTGAACACTAAATTCCCTGCACCATATTCTAGAAATGGTTTTCACCTGTCCTTCCCCATGTTTCACCACCCATTTACACTTTCTTGTAACCTCAACAGATTTTTTGATTTTTTTTTTTTGTCTGTTTGCAACCCAATCAAAATTATTTTTTTTCCTGAATTTGAATTGCATTTGAAAATGAATTGGTACTGGATCCCCTGATGACTCAGTGGGTAAATGCACTGGCAGCTGTGATACTGAACCATCCAGATCGGGAAGGAGTTGGATCCAATTGAATTAGCCAGTCTCAGCTGGGTTGGTGTTTGGGGGAAGGGATAAAATCAGGCATGCTCCGATCGTTGTCCAGTGACCTGTGATAGAGTATGTGTGGACATCAGGTGAGGACAAGATTGAACTCCACTACAACGTTCCCGATAGTAGGCTATTCTGCAAATACTCATTGTATATGCTCACGCATGATGATTACATTCCCAAAGAGCTGATAATGTTTGTGGGACTGAACCCTCACAAGTCTTCATTTCAGGAGAAGCGGAGTAAAGAGAATCATCTATATACGAAGTGCTGAAAGTTATCTATCTATATGCCTCAAATGACATTGCCAATGTGAACAGTGACTTCATCCCTCAATAAGTTGATGGAAAAAATAAGTTTGCTAAACTTTATTAGACTGCTTTTGAAAATAGAAGTGTTGAGATTTGTTTTGGTGTATATCCATAACTGTCATTGCACCTCAAATGTTTTGCATAGTTTCCTAGCAAACACTGTATTCTGTCTTGAAAATGAGTATGCTGGCAACTGTCTCCTTGATCATACATCTGTGAAAGTTAACATTTCAACTCTAACTCAAAATTTCTTAATTGGATTCTCACCACTCAGGGATCCTTAAGGATATTGATATGCAGGAGCATTACTCTCCATCTGTTCATGAATATTAACTAATTGCACTAGTTATTCAGAAAAGAAGTTAGTTTTGTACCCTTTTGTACCATGCCACACCCATAGTCTAATTTTGAGATTAGCATCAATTTCATGTACCATTTGAAAAATAAAATGAAATTGTGGTGTGCGGAGAAGAAGAAACTTGCATTTATATAGGGCTTTTAAATGTCCTCAGGACATCCAATTCATTGCAGACACAATTGTTCTGTAGGCACATCAAGGTCCCACAAACAGCAAAAGAATGAATGATTAGTTAATCTGTTCTTAATGTTGGCTGAGGGACAAATATTGCCCAGGTTACTGGAATCGTACCCTGCTCTTCGAATAGTGCCATGCGATCTTTTGCATGTCCCTGAATGGTTTACTGTCTCAATAGAAGGTGGCTTTTCTGACAATACACCACTCCCTCAGTACTGAACTCAAGTGTCAGCCTAGATTATGTGCCCAAGTTCTTAAGTGTGACTTAAACCTATAACTTATCAACTCAGGCAAGCTGATACAAACTGAAAGAAAGGCAAACCATGTGCATTCAGAATAAAATTACCGTAAAATAAAAATCAAACTTTATGGAATGGAATAATCAGAACCTTTTCCAAACTGGAAGGTTTGATTTATAGTATTAAAAGATATGAGAACATCAGTCCTGTAATCATAGTGACATCTTGTTTTAATTTCCTGATTACTGTTTTTTGTTACTTACCTGAAGAGCTATTCATTTTTCCAGGTTTGTCTCGTATCCTGATGGGACGAGCAGAGATGGTCAAGAATCAAATAGTTGATTGGGCCCTGGCAGAGTATATGGCATTTGGTTCTTTACTGAAAGAAGAAATACATGTAAGGCTTAGTGGACAAGATGTTGAACGAGGCACCTTCAGGTAACTTGGAATGCGAAACTCAATGCATAATCTAAGCATGTACACAGCCCTGTGTTCGATCTTTGTGTGAAATCCCGTGGAAGGCAATCAGTATCCTTTGTGTGTTCTTGCTCTCTGAAATTCATGTCATGATCTATAATCCTAATAGCTCCAAGATTTCTTGAAAATGTTTAGACAATTTATTTTTCTTCGGTTAATTGCAGTATGATTACAAATGTTAAAAGACCATACATAATGAAGTATTGCATTTTCAGACTTCTGTTTCTTGTAACTGTAAAAACAAATACTTTATAAAACTTTTCTGTTGTGAATTGATGTTTGTTTGAAGCATGAGATTTCCACATTGTTTAAAAACAAAAAACCTTTCTCAGGAAGAAGTGTTTAATTTATTCTTGGATCAAAGGTCAACCATTTTTTAAAAGATCTTAAAGCCTTATTGTTAAAACTGTTGAAGAAAACCATCATGCTCTTTATGTTAACGTGTGCAAATTGTGGTGACACTCTATTTTAACTTTTTACTGAAATTAGATCTGATTAAGTTTTATGAGCTATCAGCACGTGTGTGATGAAGTTTCCATTTCAGTCACTTTCTTCCAAGAAAGCTTAGAGATCAATGCAGCACATTCATTTCAGATACTTGATTTGATGCATACTAATCAATTCATATTGAATTTGTATCCAGAAACAAACTATAGGGCAAAATGTCGTTTTTCTAATCAGTGGCAGTGAAAAATTGACTGAGCTAAAACTTTTAAACCTGTTTGTCTTTGTGTTCTCACCCCCAAAAACAAATGATTCTAAACTACCCAAGTGTTATAGTAGATCTTGAGTTCTGCCCAAGCCTTTTTTTTACCTGACTAGATTAAGAATTGCGCTGCTTTTTTAACCTGACCAAATTAAGAACTTCTCTAAAAGTTAATATTTCTGTTCCTTTATTACTGCTGTCTTTTAGCAACTTGTGTAACTGTATTTAAAATAAATTGTCCTGTTGTTGAAATTAAAGTATAAGGATAAAAAAAAATCTTTTGGTGTCTGTGAGTTATGTTGACCATAAACGTGCAGTCTTTTGGCGGTAATATATAATGTACTGCTTACCAGAGTATGCTCTTGTTTGCTTGGATCCTAATGTCTCACATTGTTACTTCCACAGCCATCGTCATCATGTATTACATGATCAAGATGTAGATAAGAAAACTTGTGTGCCCATGAACCATTTGTGGCAAAATCAAGCTCCTTACACTGTTTGCAACAGTTCACTCTCTGAATTTGGTGTCTTAGGTAAGTTCAACCATGTTACAATCCTCCTTTTTCTTTCAATGTAATATTTACTTTTATTACTGATTAGTATAAGTGCTGGACCAGAACTGGTATAGAGGTGACAGGTAAAAGATCAATATGGATGCAAAGATATCAGTTTAGTGGGTATGTGGGAGAGGTATTTTTTCTTGTGGAATGGAAACCCTTGAGGATGGTCTCCTTCCCAACTAGGACATTGATATTAATTAGGGGAAGTGTGCCAGAATGGTTCTATTGCAAACAGCAGAGCCCAGAGCTTCAAATTGTCTAGGTAACTATTGAAGAGCTGCCTGATCCAGGGAACCTACACTATGGACTGGGAAATATGGATATGTACACAATGTTAAAATTTATTTTCATTACATATTTATGTTGGAGTTCAGGTACTTAACTTTGCCCTCCTTTTTCACCTGTTCGTTCTCGTTTTGTACTTTGCCACTATCTTCTACTTCAGTTGTAAACCTGTTTTAATTTTATGCCTGACAACCAGATTTTCCATGTTTTCCAACTCTGCCATTTTCTTACATTTCTTTAGGCCACTCACTACGTTAGCTAGTCACACATCCTTTGCTTCTTTAATGTACTATATTTATTTAATACTTCTGGCTGTTAGCTTGACTGAGATGACCCATTACATCATTGCACTGATATTTCCTCTGTGTTTGATTTTGTTGAGATATATTGGTCCAGAATTTGCTGTCAAAGTAACGGTGAGGCTAATGGCACTCGCTGTTATTTATATGCAAATGCTACAGCAACTTCAAGCAAGGGCAGATGCGCAGTTAAACGCAGAAATCCAAATGTTGCTGTCTGAGATGTGCAGCTCCGCCGTTAGCTTTGTGGAAACGGCATCTTGCTGTCTGCCTCACCATTGAAATGTATTGAACAATGTGAAGTTTCTATATTTACGTGGTAGATACGAACTAAATTCGCCACCAGAAAGTTAAGTGAAGTCCTTTCAAGTCCAAGTACCCTTTTAACAGCGTGATAAGTGTTAATTACTGCCAGCCAATCCCTCTGGCACTGAAAATTAACTATTACAAGTGTGGAGTCTCAATCCTTCAGGTTTTAATTGTTGTTGGAGATTTCTAAAAAAATTAAATTACATTTTTTTTCTTTTTCTTTTTCTTTGTCTCTTTTCTCTCAATACAATTTTTCTTTCCCTCTCTTTATTTCTCTTTCTGTAGCTGATTTGACATTTAATTCACCCATTCTAACTTACACTTCCTTCTCCGTCCTTGTGCTGTTAATTTCACAATCCTTCAACCTGATTGGTTAAGGAGGTACACAGTTGCTTGCCCTGTTCACTCAAGTCCCAGATGCCCAGTTTCCCCTCACTGCGACGTTTCCATCTTGCACTTCCAGCAACTTGCAGTGCAAAATATCATCGAGATTAAACGGGCAAGGGCAAGACCAACTAATGACGGATGCCGTTCATTTCCGTGCTGCAGCAAATTCTGGGCCATCATTTAATCTTTTCTGATCATATTAATATATCTGTCCGTCTCTTAATTTGTCAGTTCTGACGAAGGCTCTGCACTCAAAAGGTCGACTGTTTGATCTCTTTGCAGATGCTGACCTAATGTATGTCTCTAGCTTTTTCTGTTTTGGGATTCTAACATCTTTAGTTTTTATTTGAATCTTCAGTATATAGTTTTTGAGTGTTTTGTTATAATTTCCATAAAAGTAGTGCCATGTTTATTACTTGCAGATTAAATTTTCAGTGAATTGATCAATCTTTGTGCTGGGGAGCTGGCTATATTTCTGCTTATTTTTAAAGTTTTGCAATATAATTGATCTTCCAATAACTGATTAATTTCAAGCCACTGTGTATTATAGATTTTGAAGTACAGGTAATTCAATTCCCAAGTGAATTAAAATATTTTCTGCCTGTAAAGTAACCCAGCGAACCAGAATTCAAATAGCATTCAGGGATTTCCCTCAGTTCTCTTGTAAGGGATGGCAGTCAAATAAGCAGGCATGAGGTGAGATTCATTGCAAACAAACTTGCAAATGGCTGGGCTGCCAGATGTTATCCTATAATGCTAGCACCTGTTCACAACTTGAAGCTTTCTATCAAGTTAGTGCTGAGCATAAAGTGAGCACCTGGGGTTACAAATTGCTCCTGTGTGACAAGTTTCTGAAATGAGTGATGTGTCGCTAAATATAGAGTCTAGATAAACTCTCACCTATAACAGAATTGCAAACTTAGTTGGAAATGTTACCAGTAATCTTTGGGATATGATTTAAGGAGAGATGCTATTTGATGGACAATTTAGCAATAAACAGATGACCATTTTCCATATATTTTGGGAGTGATATTATGTAGTTACACTCACTAGTGGCCAAATACCCATGAATGATTTTTCAGATTATCAGTTTATATAAAAATGCATTTTAATGCAGGATAATTTCACAGGGTAGAAAAAGTTACTATGTTCATTTTTCAATGCACATTGTCTCGTAGTTGGGATTGTCCTTGCTTGGCTCCACTCTTACCTATCGAATCATAGCCAAAGCATCTCCATCAATGGCTTCTCTTGCCCCCACTACCATTACCTCTGGAGAATCCCAAGGATCTATACTTGGTCCTCCCCTCTTCCTCTACGTGCTACCCCTAGACAACATCATCCACAGGCTTGGGGTCAGCTTCCACGTGTACACTAATGACACCCAGCTCTACCTCTCAGTCACCTCTCTCGACCCCTTCACTCCCTCTGTTGTTGGACTATTTTGTCTGACATTCAGTCTTTGGTGAGCTACAGTTTCTTCCAATTAAACACTGGGAAGAGGGAAGCCATTGTCTTCAGCCCCCACCACAACTCCATACCATTGCCACTGATTCCATCTCATTCCCCGGCAACTGCCTCAGGTTGAAGCAGACTGTTCATACCCTCAACGTCTTATTCAACCCTGAACTGAGCTTCCAACCCTGTACACTCTCCTTCACCAAGACCACCTACTTCTACCTCCATAACATCGTCTGCCTTTGCCCCAACCACCTGCTGCTGAAACTCTCATCCATGCTTTTGTCACCGCCATACTGGACTATTCCAATATTCTGGCCAGCCGCCCATCTTACACCTCCATAAACTTCAGCTTCTTATAAACACTGCTGCCCATATCCTATTCCACACTAAGTTCCACTCACCCATCACCCCTGCCCTTGCTGATTTACATTGGTTCCCTCAACTCCTCCAATTTAAAATTCTCATCCTCACATTTGAATCCCTTCATGGCCTCGCACCTTCCTATCTCTAAAACCTCCTCCAGCTCTTCAATCTCTCTCTCTTTCCCCCCCAAATAACTGCACTCATCCAACTCTGACCTCTTGTCCATCCCTCCCCACTTTGTTCTGTTATTGGCAGCGTGCCTTCAGCCATCTAGGCTCTAAGCTCTGTAATTTCCTTCCTAACCCTCTTCGCCTCTCCTCCTTTTAAGCCCCCCCTTAAAACCCACCTCTTTGACAAAACATTTGGTTACCCCACCTAATATTTGGATCATCATCCATTTTTGTCTGATTACGCTTCTGTGAAGCACTTTGGTATATGCAGGTCGTTATTGTTGTAGCACTTTGAATTGTTGTTTTCTTTGAAGAACTTCAAATGAGTGGATCACAACAAATGTTTTCAGTTTATAATTTGAAGTTGAATTAATTGACTATGCAAAATTGCATGTAACTGGATTAATTGTGCATGTGAAGTAATTAAAGTACTGACAAAATGGCTAATAAAACAATATGGTATAACTTACCAAAATTAATTACTGTATTAAAATTAATTTAAAACAAATAATTAAAATTAATTACTCTGTTGTAACAAAAGAAAAATCAGAATAGGGATAGGGCCACTAAAAGATATATAGGATAAACTCTCAGGTAATGACAGCAAAATAGCAGAAATATTAAATAATGACTTTGCCTTTGTATTTACCAAGGAGACTAACATGTTGTGCATGACATTAAAAGAGATCAAAAAAGGTATAAACACATTTAAGATAGAAAAGGGGGAGACAATTTATAAACTAATCAAACTTAGAGAGGATAAAACCCCTGGTCCAGATGAATTGCATCCGCGCATATTAAAAGAAGTTAGGGAAGAGATAACTCGAGCACTATTACACATATATAAATATCATTAGAAAAGGGAATAGTGCCAGAGGACTGGCAGACAGCTAATGTGATTCCTATATTTAAAAAGGGAGCTAGAACAAGTCCAGGGGACAATAGACCAATCAGCTTAACGTCGGTGGTAGGAAAGATATTGAAATCCTTACTCAAAGATGTAATAAAAAAAATCTAGAAACCAAAAATATAATAGAGCAGTCAGTACGGATGTCAAAAGGGAAGGCCATGTTTGACCAATCTTAATTTTTTGAAGAAGTAACAGAAAGAGTAGACAAGGGTAGTGCACTATGTGTAATATATTTGGATTTTCAAAAGGCTTTGATAAGGTACTGCATAGTAGACTCACGACTAAGGTCAGAGCATGTGGAGTCAGGGGACAAGTAGCAGAATGGATATCAAGCTGGCTACAAAACAGAAAGTGGGGGTTAAAGGCAGTTACGCAGACTGGCAAATGGTCGGATTGTTCCACAAGGATTGGTGCTGGGACCACTGTTCACCATTTACATAAATGATTTGGACTCTGGAATCGGAACCACGATTTCAAAATTTGCGGACGACACCAAATTGAGGGGTATAGTTACTTCTGAGGAGGACTGCAACAAAATACAGGAAGACATTAATAAACTTGCAGAATGGGCGTGTAATTGGCAAATGAATTTCAATATAGATAAGTGTGAGGTATTTGTTTTATTCGTACATTTTGGTAGGAAGAATAGGCCACATACTCCTTGGAAAATAAGAATCTAAATGGGGTAGAGAAGCAGAGGGATCTGGGGGTACAGATACACAAATCACTAAAAGTACTGACGCAGGTTAATAAAGCCATAAAAAAAAAAAGCAAACCAAACACTAGGGTTCATTTCTAGATGGATAGAATTGTAAAGCAGAGAAGTTATGTTAAACTTGTATAGAACCCTGGTTAGACCACACTTGGATTATTGTGAACAGTTGTGGTCTCCATATTATAAAAGGGATATAGAGACACTGGAAAAGGTACAAAAAAGATTTACTAGGATGATTCCAGAACTGAGGGGTTCTACCTATCAGGAAAGATTGAACAGGCTGGGGCTTTTTTCTCTAGAAAAGAGAAGTCTGAGGGGTGACCTTATCGAGGCCTTTAAGATTATGAAAGGGTTTGATAGGGTAGACGTAGAGAAGATGTTTCCACTTGCGGGGGAGACCAGAACTAGGGGCTATAAATATAAGATAGTTACTAATAAATCCAATAGGAAATTCAGGCGAAATGTCTTTACCCAGAGAGTGGTTACAATGTGGAACTCGCTACTACAAGTAGTAGATGAGGCGACTAGCATAGATGCATTTAAGGGGAAGCTAGATAAACACATGAGGGAGAAAGGAATAGAAGGATATGCCGATTTGAGTTGGATGAAGTAGGGAGAGAGGGGGCTCATGTGGAGCATGAACACTGTCATGGACCTGTTGGGCAGAATGACCTGTTTCTGTGCTGTACAATCTGTGTGTGATCTTATCTATCAGTGTGGTCCCACTTGTTGATACAAATATTTGCCGACATCATGGCTGGGCTAGGTGGTCAGCTGGGTCAGAAGACCAGTGCGACTTAGGTCAGGGGATCAGTGTGCGTTGGTGGTCAGGAGGACAGAATTAATTTCATTAAGTTGCATTTGAATTTCTAATACTGTATCCATAATCAATCAAAGCAATAGTCAGACACCCTGGGTTCTGTAGTATAATGAATATAATATTTTTATACATATTAACAGATAGTAAAGTTTTGGGTCACGGGGTGGTTTCATAGGGGAAGATTTTTTTAAAAAAAAACAGCCAGCTAGGATAGTTCCTTTTCCAAATCAACCGATCAGATTGGGAGACCAGGAGGAGTTGAGTTTCATTGTGAGTCTCAATTATCTTAACTTACCTTGTCTGCCTGGGAGATCCCCTCCATTATCATGGCTATTTGATGTTACATATACATGGTGTAATATGAAACAATTTGCAGTAAATAGAGATGAAAACTGATACTTGGATGTGCTTCTCAATCTAGGGTGACCACGGGGTAAGTTTGTGTCCCAAGTAGAGCTTCAGACACTGGCACATTAGGAGTTTGGGCAGATGTATGCACCACACATTAATTTATGAGACTCTTGCTGGAACCAGCTTTGAGTGGTCCAAAGACAATGAATGGAGAGAGATAGGCTTGGATGAAAAAAAGAGAAAAAAACTTGCATTTTCTCACGCCTTTCATGACGCCAGGATGTCCCAAAGTGCTTTGCAGTCAATGAAGTACTTTTGAAATGTAGTCACTGTTGGAATTACCGCCACGCATTATACCCTAAAAGAAAGGGTTGAGGATATCCTTGGGCCACAGACTTCTCTACAACCAGCATTAATTCATGAAGTCAGCTAGGAACAAGCATCACTTGACCAATGAGAGTTGTATAATGCTCTCCAGTGGTACATGTGAGATCTGTCAAAGTTCACCTAACTGAGGTAAGTAAGCTTTATTGATAGGCAGCCATGGAACTTGAACCTCTGATTAAGCATGTGGTGCTCAGCTGCTAAAGCTACTAGGAACCGTCCTCATTTTCTCTCTTTTTCCAGAGGAGCCCAACCATCTCTTCGACTTCTGCATTTTACTGTACAGACGTTTCTTAATACGGTTTGCTGCCTCCTTTTGTTAATAAATGTGCTGTAAGGTTATGTGCGTGGGCGACAAATTTTGTTTGTGATAACAACTTGACACTTCTGTCTCCAGATCCCATGGATCTCCCTTATCCCCAGAGTTTTGCAGTTTCTCTATTAAAGTACTGTTTATTTTTGGTTTCTTTTAATTGCAGCTGTTCGTGCACTTATAATCATAGTTGAGCTAGCAACTGGTTTAATTAATATCTGACCATGTAGAGCCTTTTAAAAGTAGATCAGCTCAGCTTTGGCTGCTTTATGCAATGTTTGCCACATATTAGAATTGTATGCTTCAATATGTGAAAATATTCCTCCGCCTTGTTATTATGAGAAGAATTTGTTTTATATCCCATAATTAAAAATATACAGCTGGGATTATACCATGGGTTTTATAATGTATTAATGCCCATGCATTTTTCTACCTCGGCCCCTACTCCTGCACCACTGAAACTTCAATCCATCATACCTTTTTCGTCTTGAGATTTACCTTCTGAAACATTCTTTAGGTTGTTACAACTTAATCAGAAAACCATGGCCAATATCTTCACCCGTGCAAGTTCCGAAACCCCTGTCCTTGCCAAGTTGCACTGGCACCCCATGCTCTGGGGAATTAATTTTAAGATGCTGATCCTTGCTTTCAAATCCATCCATGGATTCGCTCCTGTGCCTCTGCAATCTCCAGGAGCCATACGTATCCACGTGCACCCTCTGCTTCTCTGATGCTTCTACCCCTCACCCCATGCTTGCGCTCTTCATTCCACCATCAGCGGTGCTATTATAGTTATGCCCCTACCCTCTGGAACCCCCTGCCTAAATACTTATGCCTCTTCACCTGCCATCCTGCTTTTAGAAACTTCCTTTAAAAAAAAATCTCTTTGACTTTGTTTTTGGTTCCACCCCTCTAACTCCTTCCTCTACTTCCTTTTTGGAATCCACTGTTTTCATTCTGCTTTGAGATGTCTTTTTGACAATGAGTGCTTTAACAATTTAAGTTGTATTTGCTGATGGTTGAGTCAAATATATATCCAAGACTAACATGGATCCCACATCATTAGTTTGTTTTAAAACTGTGACTAAAGTATACTCAGTATATTTGCTGCAAATTCCAGGAGTTTTTGCAAGTTGTTGTTGGTTCTGCTCTGTCTTAAGAATGTAGAGGACACTGTTGTTTTCAGTAGATTTCTAAAGTTCAAACTTCTTGGATCAGACTAGCAACTTTTTACATTTTTATTGATTGAACAGTTCTACCCAATGTTCATACCAGAGGGCTGCAGACTGCACAGAGGAAGATGACCGAAGTGGCTTCTGTCAGCAAGCATGATTTTGATCTCCCTGTGGCTCACTGCTTCAGCTTCCTCTTCTATTCTCACTCTGACCTTTACATCGTTGTCTTTCTATGCTGCTCCAAACAAGCTCAATTCAAACTTCAGGAAGTGGATTTTTTTCTTCCTCCTGAGCACTCTGCAGCTCTCTGGTCTGGGCACTGATTTTAGTAAATTCAGACTGCATTCATCTCTCCCATTTTCCTGTTTCTTGGATTCCTGATCCACTGTATTCTCTTCTATTTTGTAAGTGTTTTACCCAAATTCTGTTTTTTTTTCTAATGCCTTTTCACAATCTGAGATGACTTTCATTTTATCCAATGTTTTCACCTCTTCAGCTTATTAAAGAATATTTCTAGATTTTAAATGAAAGCAATTGACTGTGTTTTTGTAATAGTAGTTAACATTTCTGTATTCTTGACTTTTACCCATTGCTCTCAATTCCCCTTTGTTTTGGTTTCCACACTTAGACTTAATTCTTTGACTGTCAGACTTATACTTTGATGAGTGACCACTTTCTTCAAGACCGAACCATCCTGTTCGGCTCCTGCCGGAAATTTTGGGCCCCCAGGAGCTGATTCAACCTCCCTCTCCAGCAGCTCCCTCAGCCTACACATGCAAATGCACAATCTTGGTGCCTTCCTCAATTCTGAACTGAGTTTCAAATTTGATGAATAGTTTGTCGCCAAGACCACTTGCATTTTCTGGAACACTTATGCTTATGCACATGCCCCTATTTCACCCATTCTGCCAGTGAAACCCAACGCTTCATTTCTTCAAAACTCCTCACCAAGCCCCCTAGCTGCAGCCTACACAAACTCCAACATATCCAGAACTCGGCAGTTCATATTCTATCCCATACAAAGTCTCTCACACCCATTTATCCCTGTCCTCACTGTGGCAGACCAGAACATCTGTTCTGTTTCAAATAATCTGTACCTCGTATGTTTTTATAGCAGTTTGTAGCTATGCCAGTATTGTAACAGGTTTAAAAATGGCCTCTTTGACTGCTTTTTGAGTGACATATTTTGCAGTTTTTGTTTCTGTATTGGAAGAAGGTAGGGCATACACATCCATGGCTAAAAGGAATTGACTTGCTTCGGCATATATTTATTGCTTAACTAGGGTTAGAAGAAATAAAGTCCACTCAAGTGATAGATCGTGATCAATATTGACCATTTTTATCGAGTACCTATGCTTAAAGTCGGTTGCATTTGTAATTATCCCAGGCTTCTAAATGGGAAAATGCAAACATGCCTTTTATCTCCAATTGTTTCATTACACTTGAATGCTAATAAGCAAATAATTTCTTTCTTTCTTGGGTCAGGATTTTTACAAACTGAAGCCATTGGAGGTTTAGGAGCCTTTCATTCATTCTAGCTCTCAAACCCAGGCTCCAGTGAATGAACGTTATGATGGGAATTCCTTGTTTGTTAGCTCTCATAAAACTGTTCTCTGACAAATTAAATATTGTATTTTGCACAAATTTGCATCAGTATGTGCACATGAATAAATGCTACACATGTGTTAGTGTATCTTTTTTACTGGTACAAATGCACGCTGGTTAAATACAATCTTTGTTGCATTAACTGGCAGTGTTCTAATAATTAGATAAATTTATGTATTAGTGACAACTGTTGAGCTTCAACACTTTATACTTAGGCCTGCCAGGTTGCAGATATTTTGCTTATGTATGCTCACAAGTGAGTTCCTGATTTTAGCTGTGTTGTATTGGTATCTGGCACTTTCCCAGAAGGTTAAGTGTTTACTCATATCACAGGTTTTTTAAATTTAGTTTTGTTGAATTACTTGAATGTGGATTTGATTTTTTTTTAAAAGGTTATTTTGAGCAGCTTTACACATGCTGCTCAAAATAACATTATGCTGTTGAAAATATTCTTAATTAAATCTAAAGAGCATGTTTTATATTCCCTACCCCTTTTATTTTGAAATCTAATTTTCTTTTTTACAAAGAATTGTCCTGAATTTCAACATCTTTGTTGTTCTTCCAGTTGATTTTTTTTAAATAATGTTTAAGTAGAGCTGTTGCCGTCATCGAGCACAGCAAAGTGATGGAGCTGAACTAATGCCATAGATGAAGCTGAAATACTGCGGGTTAATGACTGTATCCCTGTTGATACTCAGCTTTGTCACACTATTCGGCTCAGTAATTGCTCCAAGCAACTCAACGATATAATCAGCACTTCTGTTTAAGCAAACAAAAATTGTAAATTACAGAAATGGGGAATGGAGCCGGAGAAGGGTTGTCAAGTTGCCAAGAACTAGCAGTTTCCGAAAGGGTATTGTCCTGTTTGAGGCCCAAGTTCTGATGATATATTTAATAATAAACAAAAAAAAAGCGCTTGTGTATTTGATCTAGCAAGGAGCTTTCTTCATTGTTGCTAGATATAACTAATGTGAAGAATATTGTTCCTGTTTATAATTTAAATCAATAAATATATTTTATTATGTTACTTCTGTGTCAGGGAGGATGGTTTGTGTATGCATTTACTGTTTTGATTAAATTCCATCATTTAAATTACAATACATTGTTTCATGTAGGGCTCCGCCAATAGTTAAGACTTAGGCCATAAAATGTGATGAATTGTAATCTTATGATAGTCAAAAGACTGAAAAAATAATGTATTCTATAATTTGGTTACTTTTTAATTGATTTAGACTTGTCTTCTGATTCTAGGCTTTGAACTTGGATTTGCAATGGCTAGCCCTAATGCTTTGGTGTGTTGGGAAGCTCAATTTGGTGACTTCCACAACACTGCACAGTGCATCCTGGATCAGTTCATGAGCTCAGGTCAAACAAAGTGGGTTAGAAACAATGGAATTGTGCTGCTTCTGCCCCATGGAATGGAGGGGATGGTAAGGTCGGTTTATCTATGCTTACCTGTACATATGGATAAGTCCTGTGGTCAAAGTGCCAAAAACTAGTTATTTCTTGCTGTTTCTTTGACCTGGGTAACCTGGCCTTTGTTCAAGGTCTGGTGCTGGGGATTTAATAGCAGCTGCCAATAGCAATTAGCCTCTGGATAAGCCTGTTTTGACCACATCACCGCATGGAAGAACTGAGCATTGACCTTAAAGGGATTTGCCAAGTTAAACACAGCTCCATCTTGGTAGCTAAACATCACCATCAGATCCCAGACTACCCATGACTGAAGCAATAGAACATCAACTGGTTTAAAAAATATTGTATCAGGGCATGTTCAAGGGTGCTTTTTAACAAATCATCATCTTTCTTACAAACTAACTTCCCTGTATGGATGTGATGATTAGAATTATTTCCATTTTTGTTCATTATTATTTGTAACTAAAGAATTAGATTTCCAAGCAAAGCTACAGTTTGGCTTTTGTATTTAATTTTTTCAGTTGATTATATTGCCTATTTTCAGACTGATTTCATTTTTCAGAACACAATGTAAAAAGCAGTGCTTAATTTTCATAGTGAGGTTATTGTCTTTGATCTACCAAAATGTAAGATTTTATAATGCATGCCTAGAGAGCTGTCATTTCATTACACAAACTTGAAATTATATTGATCAAAATGGGAAATTATTGACCACTATTTATCATAGGATCCTTGTAAAATGTTTTCATTTTGTTAAACTTTGTTTGTTTGACCATTTGACAATAACATTTGTTTGACCAGAGTAAATTCAAGTTTACTCATAATTTAAACATTCATTTTACTCAGTTATTGAAAATCATGTCAATAGTTCATGGTAACTTCTGCAGGTATTCATTAACTTTCAGAAGTGTACTTGTGCACTGAAGTGCATTCTTCAAAATTCACTGTACATTATCCTCTTTATTAATAGTAATGTATTGGAGTGTACAGCATATTGCTTGTTCAATTAATCTTTTAGGATAAGGATATTTTGTAAAAGATGGATTAGACTTAAGATAATTATATTGGAATCTTAGCTCAGTGTTAATGAAAAATGTAAGAATTAATTAACAAAATTACTGAATGGACAGATTAACCAAATTTTTCCCAGCACATTGATTAAAAATGTTTTGAATAATATGCCTTTCAATTACTAAACTTCCTTACAAACGTAGCAACAAAAGAAGGAACTGCATTTATGAAGCAACTTGTTCACCTCTCTGAAATTACTTTACAATCCAGAGACTGATTATGTAGGCAAATGCATATCGTAAATTGATAATATAAAAGAAAGGGATCTTGACAAATTAATCGGTCAGGGAATCAAGTGGATCAGCTAAGAAAATGCAGATGTAGATAAACGTAAGGTAATGCACATTAGAAAAGGAAATAAGAAACAGGAGTATAAAATGAATGGATGTCCAATCGTTAAAGTGGAAAGGTAAGTAATTGGGTGTGATTATTGATCATTCATTGAAACTGCCCAGTTAATGAAAAGCTATCAATAAGTCCAATCAAATCCAGTATAGTATCCTCTATGTTTCATGCTTAGAACCTTGCATATTTTCTTGAAATAATCAAGATGAAGGGCTAAGACCCATATAACAGTGGTGGCATTAAGGTTGAATAGAGTAAAAGAGATGAGGCAAAAAGTGACATGAGGCATAGATTTTTCATGTCTCTCTTGATTCTAGCCAATTGTTAACACCTTTAACTTTTGATGGTTGTACCTTTTCGTCCTTCATCTTTTGACATTATTGGCCTTACTATCTCTTCTGACCTCAAACTGAACTTCCACATCTCCATTGTTAAAGATATCTCCAAGAAACTTGGTTTCCCCTCTCATGCTAAAAAAATATATCTTCTCGACAACTCTTAACTCTTTATAAAGCCCAACTCCATCCAAGGCTTGAATATTTTTCTCACATCTGGAGAGGCTCTTCTTGCACCCCCTCTTGCATTCCTGCACCAGATACAAGAAGATGCCTGTCTTAGCACTTTTCCCCACCTCTGCCCTCCAATCACTCTCGAAAATAACCTTTCTTGATTTTTCTTTTTCAATATTACTATGGTTAGTGCTCCTGAATTTCTGTCTACTTCCTTCTAAGCTCCAAATATGTTATGCTGCACATTCTTCCTCTTCAGTAGAGTTCCCAGAGTATTGAAATCAAGACTCATTGTAAAGTCTTCTACTCTAACTTACTTTTCCCAATCCCCTCCGAACTCTTTATCTCTCCTTACTCCTACAACATTCAGTCATTTCAAACCCAAGCCTAGCATAATCTAAGCACTACTTTCTGACTTACCTTATCTTTTGTACTCTTTTACAACTACAGTGGTGTCCTCCACTTTGGGCCTTCATCTTCGTTTCTCAGCAGTTTAAAACACATTCCACTACAGATGTGTGTTCTTTAACCTATGTAAGGAATCTTACAACACCAGGTTATAGTCCAACTGTTTTATTTGAAAATCACAAGCTTTCGGAGATTATCTCCTTCGTCAGGTGAGTGAGTGAAAGGTTCTCCTTTCACTCACTCACCTGACAAAGGAGATAATCTCCGAAAGCTTGTGATTTTCAAATAAAACTGTTGGACTATAACCTGGTGTTGTAAGATTCCTTACATTTGTCCACCCCAGTCCATCACCGGCATCTCCACTTCTTTAACCTAATCATAGCAGTTAGTTTCATGGTGTACCTACTGCTAATTACTGTACTTCACGCAGAATTAAGACTTTGTTCCTTCATTTGAAATAAACTATAAATGAGTGAGAACCATCAAAATAAATACTTGAATTGTGCATTAGCTTTGGTGACTAAGTTATCGAGATGTGTACAAACACAGGGATGCAGACAAACTCGAGGCCGCTCACTTACAGGTCTCATTTTAAATAGCCAGGAGCACTAAGTAGCTGTTTGTCAGAGAATTTGTTTCCACTAAGTTTTAAACCCATTTCTAAAAATCCTGACTCTATCAATCCATTAATGTGGCCACTAGGAAAACCAATTCATTTGATTTGCACTTCTATTACAACTTTTATTTCATCTAATTTGCTGAGTTGATTAGTGCTCCTTAGTTATGTAGAGATGATTAATATCAAACTTCATCCACCTTGTGATGAGACCCTTGTAATTAATATTGCAAATGTCATAAGCTGAATTGAAATTACAATGGTATACGATGGATCGCCTTAGCTTTGACTCAGCTAAAGTAGGCACCAGTTTAGGCAACAGCACTTAATACAGTATTACACAGCTAATATACATTAGTCACTACAAAAATAATTTGAAGTTCATTACAGTTAAAAAGTAGTTGTATTATGCATGTTACATTAATATCTTGAATAAAACAGGTGCTTTTAAACTATACAGTTAAAATGTTTTATGTAATTTGGTCAAATTATATAAATTGTCAAATTATATAAACACAGCATTTAGATAAGCAATAACCTGATGGAAAATCTATAAATTATATCAGATTAATCCAATTGTCACAGGTTCTACTGTCTTTATACTTCAGTCTGAGTGCTGTCAACAATTAATGCTCCAACCAGAGCACCAGGCCCAGTTCACGAGCAGGATGCCGATGAGAGCTGGGGAAGGAAGGAAAAATATAGAAAGAGGCAAATCAACATAGAAGTAAATTCTGTGAAAGAGAAAACTTTCTATTCATTAAGTTAATTTCACAACTTATCTAACCCATTCCAGAAGACAAATATATCTTAGAACATTACCCATTTAATGTACTTTTGATCCAGAACTATTTGATTCTTGCATCAGAAGTCTTTTTTAATTCACAACTGTTCCCTGAAGACCATTTAAATTGGTCTCAGTACAATTGGTAATATTGTGCAGAAAAGTTTTAAAAATGGGATATGAATTGTGAGTGCTTATTTCTCAGAAGGCATAAACTGTTCCTTGGGTGTGAGAAAATTTTCATGAGATTCTTATTAACTCATCCTCCATCCCCCCAGAAAAACTATCTGTAAATAGGAAGTTAGGAAAAAACAGATTAGGTATCAATTGGTGGCTTGATAGAGAGTGGCAAAGGAAGGGTTTCAGATTTTACAATGAGTTCTCTCCTACAGCTCCCTTACAAACTCACACATTCTCAATTCCCTCACCTTGGCCCTCCACCCATTATGAAGCTCTGCTCCTGTCAATCTGCCTAATTACTCCCTCACATTTCCCTTGTCAATCCTTGTTGCTCCCTCGGTGCAACTCTCCGCTTCTTCAGGTCAGAGGGGTGCACACTTGAACATAAATGGCACACAACTGCTCTAGTCATAATTTGCCAAATATGGTTTGACCAAGTAAAACATTAGCTTACCCCTTACTCTCTTCAGCCAAAACCACCAATCATTTCAGGATCATGCTGGAGGGCAGGAGCAACCCCAGTCTCCTTTTTTTTCCTTAACCATCTGTCTTCTTAAACCCCTCTGCTCTACTGTATCCTCACCTCAGGCTCAATGTGAAGAGGGCATGGAATTCTTTCTTTCCATGATCAAGGCCATCCTTGCAGCTGCTACCACTGCTTCCTCCATTTCCTCCTGACGACTACCCCCAACCTCCCCTCTGGTTCCCTCCCATTCCTGCCCAGGACCCCCCATCTCTTGTCTGCTTCCCCCAGCCCTTTCAAAGCTTATCTCAACCATGATTCCCTTCTTCACTCAACTGCATTTATGATTCCTTTTTAATTTTTCTTCTCTTCAAATCACTCTTGGAGTTGAACCCTAGTTTCCTATGTCCCAGAGAGAGTTTTCACCAGGTAAATTTGTAGTGTGCCTAGGTAAGAAATAGAGCACCTGTTTTAGATTATTTCAGATTATCCCGTGCCTTCAAGAGGACCCTCCTTGTCTTTGAACAAGGAAGAACACAATCCTGGAGTTATCTTGGACTTTAACTGCCTGGAAAATCTGAAAGAATTTTTTAAAAAACAAGCAAATAGTAGAAGTAACACAAGGTATATTTTTTTACAATAGTTAAATTTAGCTAGCTCCTCATTATTACAGTAAATAACTTGTAACTGCTAAGCTATGATGTAAGTCATTCCCTTTTATGTAGCATTTTTGCTTATTTTCTCACCAATTAAGGTATCTATCTCGCTTCCAAGATTAATTTTTGTCACAGTGCCCACTAGCATCACTTTGAATGCTGGTGAATCATAGATGACTTACAACTTCTCTCTGTTAAAAACAGGTTATAGGAGTTAAATGCTGTAACAAAATCTCAGAAGTTCAGATAATATCTAAATTAAGCAAGGTCCCTTGTCTGCCGGTAGCACATCTTGGAAAATTGTGATCTGTTGTCCAAAGGTATTGTGTCAATAGAGTTCTAGCGCGTGATCTGAGAATTTACTCCACTGTGAACCATTCAAGTTATAAATCATCGCAGTTCACAATTTCTGTTAACTTCCCATTTATACCATCTATTTAATTCCCTGATTATAATTTCCAGGGTCCAGAGCACTCTTCAGCCAGACCAGAACGATTCCTACAGATGAGCAATGAAGATTCAGATGCATATCCTGTGAGTTTAAGTATCACTCTTTTATGCAATATATGTAACCTTTAAAAACATGTTAGTGAAATAGCATCTATATAAAACAGGTAAAGACATTCAGAACAAAGTAGTCCTTATGCAAAAAACAATGATTGTTGACCAACTTTATTGAACCTTCATTATCCGCAAGTAGAAATTATCAAATGAAAATGTGAAAATGATATTCACCTTGCTGCTTGTAAGTATATATATGGGATATAATTTGAATAACTCATCCTAAGGGTACTCTGTAATCTCTTGTATAGGTTTTATTTGTACAGTCATCTCAAATCCCATTTACAATTTATTGTTTTGCATTAAATAAGCAAAAATCTGGTCGTGTCACTTTGGGAATGCTGGTTTTGTACCAACTAGCATGCTGCATTATATGAATGCTTGAACTGCAGGAATTATATACTTGACTCTCAAACCCTCAATTTTTTTTTAAGTCAGATGATGTCAATCCTTAACCCCTACTAAAATATAAAAATCTCACTTTGGATCTAGCAGCTTAACAGAGAACTAATAAACACCAGTGAAAGAGTCATGATGAACGGCCATCAACCTGAAACGTTAACTTGGTTTCTCTCTCCACAGATGCTGCCTGACCTGTTGTGTTTCCAACATTTTCTGTTTTTATTTCAGATTAAATGTACACAGTATTTTGCTTTTGTTTTCTTGAAAGAAGGCATGTAGGTTCAAGCAACAGGAAATTATGGAGTTACTTGAACTTGCAAATTATGCTTTGGGTGGCTTTCATCACTTCTCAGTCAGGTTGCTGTACATAAATTGAGATATTCTATATTTTGGAGAGGTTGGAACTAACCGTCAGCTCAACAAATTGCAGATTGTGCTTGTTGATCATGGAGTAGAGTCGGTGATGGTCCTGGAGAAGTCTGCAGGCTAGACTGCACCTCCTATCCATCTGAGAGAGGGGTGCTAAATCATGGAGCAACCTACAAGGAAGAAATGCCATGGATAACGAGCATTTCCCTTTTAGATATCTGACCCAAATACACTATTGAATCATTTCATGTTATTTGTAGTTTAAGCTGTTGGGCTGACATATCACAATTGGGTGAATTCAG